>NW_026019930.1:4405326-4785829 GCF_900185275.1 Solanum verrucosum | reverse complement strand
TATATATAAAATTTTAACACAACACACACACACACAGATATATATATATATATATATAGAGCCATCAAAATGGGCTTAGCTCATGGGACTGGCTCAACCCAATCAATTATTGAGATAGGGTTGAGATATGATTTTTCAAGTCCATTCAAAGTGAAAATTACAATAATATACTACTTAAGACTTTAATTAACAATATATACACATACTTCTATTTAATTACAAACATAGTTTTAAAATTACAAACATAGCACAATAATTAATTTTTCGGATTTAATTTAATTTTTTATTTTTGATTTTCTTCTCTCCTCTTTTTGGGATTATTTGTCTAATTTTGGGATGATAATTATGGTATTTAATTTTTCTATATTTTATCTCTTCAATTACTATTTTTAAGTCACACATTACTTTAAGGTGCCTATCCAATAATATTTATATTTTTCTGCCTTTTTATACACTCCACAAAAAGTAAAAGTTTTTTACACTAATCTAATACCCATTTATTTTACTGCCTTTTTTATACAATCCACAAAAAGTAAAGTCTTTACACCAAAGTAAAACCATTTTACCTTCCCAACATTTTTATTCATTCAAACCATTAAATATTCCTAATTATTTTGCTAAAAGTTTTCACCCTTCTCTCTTCCATCATGTTCACCATTGTTTCACTTTTAGTTCTTCACTTTCATCCATCCCTTTCACCATTGTTAATTTTTTCTATTTGATATTTTTATTTCTATGAATAGAACGCCTCGAAAAAGCCCTATTCCATATTTTTTGTAGCAATTGTGGTTTGTATATGTGTATTTGATGAGTATGTGTGTCGAGAAGATATGAACATATCAATGACAGTTTTTTTATTCTGAAAATTTTCGATTGAGATATGGAGCATTACTTTGAAATTACCGAAAGAGAAAAATTGTTATTGGTACCATCAGTGAAAGCGAAGCAACTGAAAAAAATCGTCAGTTTTAGAGACAACAAAAAAATCTCTAATCGAATCAATGAGTGTGTTGTTATTATCCTCATAATTGGTTGAAGAATATTATCCTCATAACAGTGATTTTGAGGATGAAATCCCCATTTCTAAAAGATTAAGAGTAAATCAAAATTTATCGTGTGAGTTTGGTTTATAATACCAATGTGTGTGATTGGTAATATACCATAGTATTATTACGAAAATGTGTTTTCATTACGTCAATTGTCTATGTTCATGGTTGTTTCAAACTATATATTCGAATTTAAGTAGTTGCTACAGATTGAATGTATGTTGTTGGTATATAATACCAATGTTTTTGTCACTATATACAACCATTATTATGACAAACTTTTTGTATTACTCTAATATTATACCAATCTATATTTACGTTTAAAATGTGGGTTAATTCTGATTTCAAATCAATTTTTTTTATGTTAATTCATTGTTACATTGGTTTTTATATGCAGAATACCAGAATAATAATTGTGCTTCTTCCACCACAAGTATACCAATTGTGTACTTGGTGTTATGATATACAACCATTATTATTAACATTTTTTAGTATTACTCAACTATTATATCAAATTTTTTACATTAATAATGTGCATTAATTCTAGTTTCAATTCAAACCAAACTCATGTTTGTGTATTCAATATTTGTAATACCAAAATATCAGCCACTATATATCTTCAATTTGAACAATCTTTGTGATTATTTCACCAAAAATACACCAAATCTATACGTGCTAGCCATTATAACAACCATTATTATTGATTAATATTTTTTAGTATTACTCCAACATTGTACCAAAATATTTAACTGAATATTGTGTAATAATTTTGGTTTCAATTACTCTAAGTAGTTGTTGTTCATATTCAATATTAAAGGTTGGTATTTAATACCAGCCTTTTAATCAAACACATGAATACCTACGATATGTCAATTAAATCACCAATAATAAGAATACACTAATCAAGAGTAACCAAAGTTGGATAAAATTGCATTCATCATTCTTCAAAATCCTAGAATTTTTGCAAAGAAGCAAGAAAATATTAAGATTTTTTTTTGAAAATAATACATCATTGTTAATTTTGATAAGCAAACTTGGGGCAAGTCCTTTTGTTATTCCCTGATGTAGCACATTTACTACAAGTGACTTTACTCCTCTTGTATTTTCCTTCGTTGAATCCCTTCTTACGGTCGTTACTTGGTGGTCTGCCTGGTTGTTTTCTTGTAATTGGTGGTAGCGTTACCTCTTCAAAGTTGATTTTTTTTTTGTGGTTTCTACCTGTTTCAGACCAAAACTTATTAGTAGTACTTCTCGTCAAATAGAATGGTCATTTCAATGTATTCAACTTATATATTATGTTTTAAAGAATATTTTTTGATGACATGATAATGCTTAACTCAAATATGGTGTTTACACCATCATTATGTACCAAAACAGAATCAACATGTACACCATCATCATCTAAAAAAAAAATACCACCTCTGAATGACACCAAAAATTATAAGAATTACACCAAAATTGAATCAATACATACATCATTATCATGTACAAAAAAATCAACTTTGAACGACACCAAAAAAATCAGAATTACACCAAACTAATACAAAATAATAAATTTTACCAAATCACTTACGAAAACACATAATCACTAAATATGATTTTTATTTATAGATCCCAAAACCATACAAAACAAACCAAAGAATTAAAAATAAAAATAAAAATAAAATCATCATCATGTACAAAAAACCAAGTTTGAATGACACAAAAAAGAATCAAAATTACACCAAACTAATTAAAAACAACTCATTTCACCAAATCACTTAACAAAACACATAATCAGTAAATATAATTTCTATTCTAAACCTCAAATGCATACATAACAAACCAAAGGATTAAAAAATAAATAAATCAAAACACGAAATTGGTGAATAACAACAACAATCTATTTTTCACCATTAATTAAACGACTCATTATTGACAAAATTCAATTTTATAAAACTGATTTTTAACATTTTTTTTTTCAATTGTAACACAAAAAACCCATATCAGACATGGTATACTACAACAAAATCATAATGATTTTTCAATTAGAAATGTCACGTAAAAACACAAATTAAATATTGAATTATCAATAATATCTGATGGGTCTCAATGTCTTTTATGTTGAATTATAATTGAACAATTGTTGGTATCCAAGATTGAATAGTAACTAGAATGCGTAGAAAGAGAATGCTATTTTTGTTAAGAAACTTTTTATTAATAGGAGAGAATATAAATAACCAATTTGAGTAAATCATGGAAGGTAAAAGATTTGAGAAAAAAAAGGAAAAAGTAGAGATCGTGGAGCACTATTAGACGTTTTTTTAAATATTATATATATTTTTTAATATTAAAATCTAACTTTGAAAAAAAACTATTGTTATGTAGGCGAAAAAAAAACTATTTCTATATAGTGGTAATTAAGGTAATTAATTTGTATAGTTAAGTTTTTTTCTCAAATTTAAAACGAGGGCTTTTAAGCTCGACTCATATAATCCCTTGGTCCTTGAGGATTGATCAGGGCCGTGTCGGGATCGGCTCATAGGCCAAAACTATTTATTTAAGGGTGACTTACAGAAATCTCACTAGTGAGACCTGCTCCGATACCAACTGAAAGTCAAGAGGGGAGTAAATTAAAAATTTCTTCAGTCGACTATCTGTGTGGGAAAATCAATTCACCTATAGATTAGTATAACAGTATGAGGTAAGAGTAAATGCAGTAAGTAAAAGATTCAGAGAGTTTTTATACTGGTTCGGAACACCGATGTGGTGCCTACTTCCAGTCCCCTTGGGTTACAAGGGTTTCCTTAAGAGCATGTTGAGAACTTGGATGTTACAAAGTGTTACGACTAAGAGCCATGTCTGATATGCAAATTAAATCTTCTACTTTGATACAACCTCTACTTGTATAACCTACACTCAGATCTTTCTTTCTCTTTTCTTTTTTGATTGTATACTCACGAGAATACAATGCTTTTATGAAAGACAATAGAAGACAACAATAAAAATTCAAGTGAAGTGCGTACTTCACAACTAAGGCAAAGAGAAGATTATATAGTGTTTTGAGGACTGCTAGCTCTTTTTAAGGAATAACCCAAGGGTATTTCAAATCAAGGATCATAGTTGAGTCCTTGATTTCGATTGATTGATTCATGTCCATATTAGATATGTGCATGAGCAAACCGATTCCTTCCTTCTTTGGAGATCTTCTTGTTGTTGACACCCAATTTTGACCCTCCCCGATAGGAATTAATTCACGAGCTTCTTAATTTCCAAATGATTTAGAATAATTAGTTTTATAAAATTCAAATACTTTGCAAAGTCATCTTAAGTGATTTTGGTCTATTTTCATAATTTATAAATAATATATATTTCATGTAATTTTATATATCTATAATTAGTATATTTTATAAATATTTGGAAATCATCTCGAAAAGATTTTATTTTAAATATTCTATTAAAAGTAGTTTAGTTATATAATAGTTTATATCTTAAAATCATTTAGTTTATAATTAAATTGATTATTTTATTTCGTTAAGATTAAGAAGCTCGTTAATTAATTAATATTAATTTATCTTATTTGAGTTTTAGCTAATTTTATTAATTAAATTCGAAATGGCTTAATTCAATTGGCTATAATCTAAACCCATTTAACCATTCCTAATCTAACCCTTTTAACCTCCCTTTAAACCCAGCAACCCAAATAATTTCCAGATTTATCCAAGCCCAATTTAATTAACCCCTGACCCACCAATTCTTCCAAATTCAAACTAACAGCAATACGTACATGCATACGTTCCAAATCCCAATTGCTAACAGCCCTTTCTACCGACCCGGCCCAACTCTCTTCTTCACAAAGAGACCCAACAACATTAATTCCAGAACGTTAACCTCACAGCAGCAACTCACAATCTACATGGTGTCTACATCGTCACTTCCGTCAACGATTCCAACGCCAATTCCAGTCAATCTCAAGCGGCAAATACACGAAAAAGCAACGGGGACAGATGGAAAAGCAGCAGTCTGGCAGTACTCTGCTTTCACTTGGCTTCTTCTTCAAACGTCCCTGTCCACATTAATGTCGCGGAAGCACGCGTCCTACCCCCTTTCCTCTTTCGGAATGGGGCAATTTTTAAGAGAAAAGGTTGTCGTCCCAAATTAGTGAAAGTTCTTTTTGAGTTTGAAATTCAAATTGGGCCCTTGAATCCGATTTTTAATCGGTTTCCCCCCAAGAAATTGGAACCCTAGAATCAGCCTATAAATGGTTCTGTCTTCTGCCGGGTGAAGGGGTTTTTTTTTTTTTTCAAAAAAGAAAAAAAAAGAATTCTACTTGAGAAAATTTGAGTAATTCTTTGGAGAAATTTTTAGCGGAAATACAGAGCAAGACTTAAGCAAAAGTATTAATACACTCGAAATATACTCCCGAATAGAGAACTGCTCGTAGTCCGTCCAAGTTCTTCGTCTTGCTATCCGGATCATGTCTCTGTGGTGAAGGTCGTCGTTCTACTCGTGTTGTCTCATTTCGCTGCCTTGAGAAAGGTAACCCGTTCACTCCGATAACTTTCTCTTCGTCTCTTTTGCTATTCGCTTCTATTAATGTTGGAAAATCATTATTCGGTTGGTTGTCCGTTGACTAGTTATCGTTGATTTGAAGTTGTTTTGACATGAAGTACATGCTCTTAATCTCTTCCATGGGTTAGTCGTCATATTGTTTTAAGGTTCCGCAAAATTTTATCTAGTATGGCCGTTTCTGCCTTCTTTTCTCGAATGCGCTTTCATATTTCCTTTTCTTGAGACTAGTTTTTGAGTGTTATTAAATCTTAGTATTTCGACCATGTCGTGTTAAGCATCAATTATGCTATATCTGGGGTCGTCACTGTTTGAGGTTGCTCTTTTTATAGGTTAAAGTTTTAAGGGTTGACCTATATGGTTAAGTATATGTGGTGTGATCGCATTCTTATCGCTTGGTTTTCTCTATTTCTTGATTGTCTTTGGTTGTCTTCCTGCCGAATGTGATTTACTTGAATCAAGTCATGTCCTCATATTTGTCCATCTTTGGGCCGAAAATACTTGCCATTTACCGTTTTAAGTATAAGCTTCTTTAGCATGTACCATTTATCTTTGTTTTGCTTTTGTTTTCAAGAGATCCATGCTAGTGACCCCAAATATATCCTATCCTGATTTAGCATCCAAATACTTCGATCAGATTGCTCGGTTTGAGTTTAAATCATGTTGGTTGGCGTGGTTGTTCAAATACTAATTCGGTGTAATAAAAAAATATGGTTTATTCGTGATTAGTCTGTCTAAATGAAGGATTTCATTGTTTTAACTAGTTTAAGTAGTTGAATGCTAATTACATGTTGTTGGTTTAACTATTCTTTTTCCCAAAAATTTGAGTTAATATAATATAGTTTACTTGGATTATTCTCTAACGACATTTGATAACTAGTTGATTGTTTTCCGCATTTGATAGTCCATCGAGATCCATTCGTTTTGTTCATTTAATTTACTCTTGTGTTATTTATTTTCCTAAATTATGTCACTGCTGCTCTTCATATTGTTCAAAAAAATAAAAATAAATTATTACTTAATTAAACTAGCATGTCTAATATTAGTAGTTCAAGGGCAGTGAATTCGGTCTCTTTGTTTATTGGGAATATTAATTTCCCTTTGACTTTTTGCCCCATTACTATCTATTATTATAGATAAGAAAATACGTGTCCTTCATCAGTCTACCCTTTAGATTATTGTTTAAGTTTTGCATTGTTAATGTTTTGACATGCATGTGTCATTTGGTTTTTTACTTTATCTTACCACTTTATTTCTTTTCTCAAAAATGCTAATTTCGCACTTTGTTCCTCATTTTGCATGTGAAATCTGTCCAAGTCCTCACGGATTCTATCTTCGCAATTCCGAAAGGGCCACGAAGGCCCCAAAAATTCCTTTATCGAGTCAATCGGCCATTGAAAATCGACGTACAGGTCCCCAAGTTGAAAGAATTCGAAGCAGACGAGAATTGAAAAGATTGGGCCAAAGGCTCACTCTTAATTCTGGGAATTGTATTTTGTTATTTTTGGGCCTAAGCCCACTTTTGCTATTACTTGTTAGTTCTTAGGACAGGTGGAAAATTGGGCCTAAGACCCAAAGAATATTTTATTTTCATGTTAGTTTAGGACAGGTGCAAGTGACTCAAATGGGCTAAAAGGCCAAAACAAAAATGGACCCAAATACTGGCCCAGACGAACAGGAAAACCAGATTTGGGCCCAAATCTCTTTCCCTCTTTGCTTTATTGTGCTTGTGTGCTTGTTAAATATTTGCCGATAATCTCAAGGTCGAAAAATTCAAATCCCCGAAAGACGCCCATTTTGATTTAACAGTTTAACTAAACCAGTTAGTTCTTAACAAGATTTAAAGAAATAATTTTGCAAGATAGTTCACTTAGATAATATTTAAATATCTCCCCTTTAAAATAGTTCTAACTATAAAATAGTTCAAATTTGCAATTTAAGTTAAGTTAATCTATTTTAGCCAAATAATTAATCGTCGGATAACCGCATTAGCGGGTGTTCTAGGTGCTTTCACACCCTTCCTAGAACACTAATATGAACCCTCGAACCCCCTTATATTTTCAATTGATTCTCTGTTTTAATCTATTGAAAAAATAGTTTTCTTGATTTTTCTTTAAAATTAAGTGGCGACTCTAAAACTAGTCTTAGTCTATTTTTAAATAAAACACTTGTAATCTTGATTCTCTTCCTTCTCTTGAAGATATTCGTGTGATCTTGATATTTTGCTAATTTGATTTTCTATCTTCCAGATCCTAGTCAAACACTAGGATTGTGGTAACCTTGATTTTGTATCCCTTGAATGGTGGCTTTCCTTTCTTGTGTTGTTCAGTAAGTGCATATTGATTTCTTCCTTTATGGTAGTACTTTGACGTCCTTTTTTTAAAAATTACTTGCTTGCGATTTATCAACATATGAGATAAGTATTTCATTATCAAAAGTAATCGATTATATGAGGCTATCAGTATAGACTTAAACTCTACTTAAATTTTTATCTATTATAATTTAATGTATGGTAATATAAAAACCTATCGATAGTTCGGCAGATCCATATCCAAGATTTATATCAAGTCAATAACGCTGATATACTCATAATGTGTATTTGTACGAAGATTTTTAGAACTTAACTATGGTTAACTAACATGCACTTTTACCTTATTAAATAACTAACTATGATAAATTTACGTAATTTAAGATAAACATCTAGATAAATATTTATCATTAATGTATGTATATTAGTCAAACTCTTTAAAAGAAATAAACAATTTTACTAGTCATCCGTATTGGGTTAACTAAATGTTGCCCTTTATTTAGATCTAGTACGAATTATGCTAGGATAAGTGGTAGAAATTTACCTTTTCTTGTGCAAATCATTAGAAGTAAGTAAATTAACTGATTTTCCTAATAAACAATGTTTCACATTGGTAGATGTGCAGTTAATTTCTTTTTTAAAAAATAAACACAATTTAATTGCGTTTGCGTTTGGGTTTGAATGCTTCCGCTTCTTAATTTTATTAGCATTTGCAAAGTAATTGAAAAATAGTCATTATACAAGTTTTCTTTTTCTCCATTATATTTTAAGTAAAATATGGAGGTAGATTTTGGATTGAATTAAATTTAAGGTTGATTTTTTTATTTTTAACAAGAAAAAACCAAAATTACTCTTGAACTATTCAAAATAAACCACATATGCCTTTCATTTAACCCAATGAGAATTTGAAATACTTTACTCATTGAGAATAAAGTTCAAGGCATATTTAACTTTAGAAGAATGAACAAAATAACAAGTTATTATACTAGATTCATAACTTTTTCTCATTAATTTCATAAAACTTCAAATCATGATATATCATGCTACAATTTCATCATTATTCAATAAGGAATTCTCCTCTAAATGTTGTGTTCATCACTTGCAATATATTTTGTTGGTTCACTATTATATCGAATTGATTCACTTACAATATGTCTTAACGATAAGCTACTTTGCCATCCGAACATCACACATCTACCTTTGGAGAACATGCATAGTCCATCTTCCTGTATTTTCCATAGACATTCTTCACTAGGAATGTGACAAATACTTGTTTCATTCAAATCAAACAACTTGTATAATCCGTGTTTTCCCCTAATACAAAGACACATACAAGTGTGTTTTCTCCATAAACAATAGTTGTGGTCAGGGGCGGACCCACGTGGGTTCCAGGGGTTCACCCGAACCCCCTCGACAAAAAATTACACTGTATATATAAGGTAATCTTTTGTATTTATATGGATATATATATATATATATTTTGAACCCCTTTAATGACAAGGAGAAATTGATAGCCTAGTGGCAAGTCCCTTTGAAATTAAGTTTCATGTCAAGGGTCAAACTCCTGTGTTACCGTTAAATTTGTTTATTTTTCAGTTTTATTTTTTTCTTTTTTAGTTTTAGTTCCGTTTTTCACGTTTTTTTTTATAGTTTTTTTTAAAATAAAATATTCTAAAGTGTGGTTTTAAATCCAACAAAATTCAAGGGTCCGCCACTAAAATTATATACTACTACTTCCTTGAAATTTTGTTTTGTTGGCTTATATAGCGTTAATACTTTTATTTTTCGAACCCCCTGAACGAAAATCTTGGATCCGCCACTGGTTGTGGTGATGTTAACAGCCCCTCCTGGTTTTATCGAGATCTCACCTTCAACAGGATATATTTCATTAATGCAACATTCGTTTGTAACCATACTTGGAGTTTCATTTTTTAAGATCACAACAAAAGCATCATAGGAGCTTTGTGAATTTACAAATAAAAAACTAAGTAGGAAGAGGCAAAGGACGAAGTGATGATGTGATGAGGAAGACATAGTGATTAATTTTGGTAACTTTAATTTGTTGTTGTTAAGCTTGTGGTTTTCGCCTTGTTAATACATGACACAATTTATAGTGATTTATTTATGTGTGATATTGTTTTACATCAACTATTTCATTTAACTTTAACCTAATATATCATGGTAGATAACGTGTTTTATTTTTTAGGTTAATTACTAATCTCACTTATTATAGTCAATTGAGTTTATAACCTAATGTATTTTATTAGTGTAAATAATTTTCATTTTCAAATTAGAAAATCAGAAAAAGGGGTAAAATTCATAAAACAACTAAGAGAGTCTATAACGTCTGAATACGTCTAGATACATATATCTCAAACTACATAAGATTAAATTTGTTTTAGATACATTATATCTAAGTAGATTCACATGTATCTGAGAATATGAGAATATGGGCAAAATCCTGTATTGTTAGGTCAAAATACCCATTTTGCTGCAGTAAGTAACATATTTTAATATTTATGAATTCAAATTTCATATTTATATCAAGGAGATTTTCCTAGAAATATCCTTTTTATAACCTAATAGTGTAATTGTTTTTTTACTCTAACCCATGTATGAACTTAAACTCTAATTGAATTTATCTATAATATCCTTTAGGTAATAGGATAGAGTAAGTTTCTTTACACTGTTAATGTATGTAAAAACTTAACATACCCAATATTTATACTAAGCTAATAAATGCATAATGTGTGTTTGTACATATCTAGTATTATTAACTTAATTAAATGTTGCTCTTTATTTGGAGCTACGAATAATGTTAGGAGAAAGGGTAGAAGTTTACGTTTTATTTTTCGGTTTAAACAAAGCATATATACTATTAGAAGGAAGGAAGTTAATTAATTTTCCTAAGTAACAATGTTTTACATTGCCATTGGTAGACATGCATTTTGTTTGGCACAAAATAAACACCATTTAATTCGTTGCGTTTGCGTTTGGGTTATAGAGCTTCTACGTAATTCTTGGTTTTATTATAAGCATTTGCAAAGTAATTTTAAAAAAAGAAGTCATTATACAATTCTTCAATTAAATTGCAAATGTTGATTGTTCCTAGGGGTAGGGTGGGTGTATCAAGCCATTAAGAAATTTATTCTCACCCAATGTTTTGCATGCAAATAAAGATTAAATTTTAGGAATAACAAATATAATAATCATATTAGCGCTCTATAGCTACAGTTTTTCATTTGTGCTTCATAGTCATATTATGTTTGCTATGGAGCATCTGATTTGTATAAATCGCCGCGATTTGTACAAATCGGGTGCTAATTCGTATGTGCCTATGAAAATTGTGTTTGTATATGTATACATTCTCAGTGTTAGTCTTGTCAATTGTATATGTATAAAAATACATAAGTTCTGCCGAACGACAAGAATAGCCAAATGGCAAGAAAAGCAAAACATATTTACTGCGAATCAGAATTAAATGAACCAATTGCTATATCATTTAATTTGATTTAAATATTTGCTATTATGACAATTTTCCCAAATAAAGAGTACGTCTCCCTTTTGTCAAAAATAAAATTAAAAAATCTTTCTTTTTACTTTTTAATTTATACCTTAAATAGGTGTTACATCAACAATATATATTGTGAAAAGGGTTTTAAGAAATATTTTAAGTTGATCTCATGCCGTTTGTTATCTGAGCAACATAATTATCTCGTACTTAAATATCATTGAATTTCATTCCACTAAATATGTAATACAAATTAATTGATGAGAAACTTACATAAATTTCACTAGTTTAGGAGTTAATTACTAAGACACATTCTAGTTTGCACTATTACATAATTTATCAAATTTTGGTGCGTCTAGATACGTTCAGATACGTCTAGATACATGTATCTCTGAATACATGAGGTCAAATTTATTCTAGATACATTGTATACAAGTAGATTCATATGTATCTGGGATATATAACAAATCTTGTTCGCCTCTCTCCCATCTTACTCGTCACTCTCCTATGCATAATTAGAATACATGTGAATCACACCAGATACATGTATCTAGTGTGTATCTAGTGTAATTCACATATATCTGGGATACATAATAAAATCTCTCTCACCTTGATCCCTCTCTATCTCACTCGCCTCTCTCTCTATTTAGTGTATTTGGTAGGATAATACATGTAGCTATGTGTATCTTTTTCAATACATGGCAGGAAATTCTTAGTTAGTGGTGAGATATATATGTACTATTTTAAAAATATTGATAATAATAGTATATATGATAGTGAAATATGTCTAATTAATTTATAGTACTCTAAGAGAAGATAAATAATTAGTACTTCATGAATAATTTATTTAACACATAATTCAAAGTGATATTGATATGATGAGGAAAGCATAGTAATTTTCTTTTTGTTCACTTTAATTTGTTGTTGTTATATTTGTGATTTTCGTCTTGTTAATGCATGCCACAATTTATAATGGTTTATTTACGTGTGGTGTGAGATATTGTTTTACCTTAATATCTTCATTTAATTTTTACCTAATATACGTGTAATATATATTGTTAGTGAAAAAGATATAATTTTTACTATCAAATACTTTTGTCGATGGCAATAGATAACATATCCTATCTAAGGATCCAATTCCTCTCCATTTTCCTCAAGTTTCTATTTGGATTAATGACACATGACATAGGTTAAAATAAATGGTTAAGATTTTATTTTCCAAATTAAATCTCTAACCATGATTTAATTAATAAATATTAAGTATTAAAAATTATTATAATCTCATTATTTTAGCAACATATTATCTTGTCCATAAATATTGGGAAAAAAAGTTCTCTTCCTAAATATTTTTTTGTACGTAAGATTTTTTTTTAATTTTATTTTAAATAATCTTTTGAGAGGCTGAAATTACTACATAACAAATACAAATTCCCCTTTATAGCTTTACAGGAACCTATGGTTAGTTCTGCAAAGATTGAAAGGTACAGACACAAGCTTGGCTTACAACATTGCTACTGCAATTGCAATAACAGATATGGTTATTTTGGTCCTCGGATTGGGTCATAGATATCTTGGAAGATTCAAAACAAACAAGTCACTTGCAAGGTAAACTTCGCACAAACTTGACAATGGTATACGCTAAAAGTACATGCACCACAATTAAGAAGGGATCTATGGGAAGAGTTGAGAACTTGGGAGACCAAAATTTTAGGTTCATGGGACGTAGTAGGTGATGTCAATGTTATACTTGATGCACATGAAAATTTTGGAGGCAGACCTTACAGATTTGATAAGAGTATTGAATTTCAATCCTGTTTAGATGATTGTGGGTTAGAAGATCGATGTGGGATTCTCAGGAGAAAAACTCACGTGGTGTGACAACAGAGGCTTCCCTAAAACGATATATATAGAAGAGATTGGATAGGTTGTTAGTAAAAGCTAAATGGGCAGATGTTTATGATGCTACTTTAGTAGAACACCTTGTCAAGACTTCATCTGACCATGCCCCGTTACGTTGTTGATCACACTGAAGTCAAGAGTAAACACTGGACCAAGATGCTTCAAATTCTTAGAATTTTGGGTTGAGCATGATGATTTCATCCCAGTGTGGCAAGAACCAGTTTATGGAAATGCGATGTGGATACTACACCAAGAAAATAAGAAGGTTTGCAAAAGGCTAAGTTGTTGGTCAAGAGAAGCATTTGGCGACATTTATATATGAAGAACCAAAGAGGCTGGAGACCAAAATTGCCAATTTGGAAAGTGAAATGGTTCGTGACAACTCAGCAAACAAAAGAGTTGAACTAAACAGTCAGCAAATAAAAGAGTTGAAGTAAACAGTCAGCAAATAAAAGAGTTGAACTAAACAGTCAGCAAATAAAAGAGTTGAACTAAGCAGAACCAAGGCAGAATATATATAGTACCGCAAACTTCAAGACTCGGAGCTAAGACAGAAGGCAAAGGCTAAGTGGCTTAAGGATGGCGACAAAAACACGGCCTACTTTCACAGTGTTATTAAGGAAGAAGAAATAGGCTGAATATCAAGAGAATTCAAGATGATGCATGAGTGTGGAGGGAAGGAAATCTTTTCTAAGATCCTTAATGCTAGATTGGCTCAGCTGCTTCCTAAAATTATCTCTAGCTATCAGTCAGGGTTCATCAAAGGTAGAGCTATATCGGAGAACATCTTGCTAGCACAAGAGATTCTGAGAGACATAAGAAAATCAATAAAAGAGGGGAATGTGATAATGAAACTTGATATGACCAAGGCTTATGATAGAGTACGTAGCGTGGCCCTATCCATGTAGCGCAATGCGAAAGTTGGGATTTGCATAAAAGTGGATAGATATGATATATAAACACATCTCCAATAACTGGTATTCAATTATAGTAAACGGATAGAGGTGTGGTTTCTTCAAGTAAAAATATGATCTGAGACAAGGAAATCCCATCTCTCCCTCTCTATTTTTACAATATGTGTCGAGCTACTATCAAGCATGCTTAATAGAGTGCACAATACAAGAGGCCTCATAGGTTCCCACATGTCTCGCCAAGGCCCATAGGTGAACCATCTTGCCTTAGTGGATGACATAATTTTATTCTTTAATGGTTGCAAGAAGACAATAAAGCTTGTAATGAACACTTTGGTTGCATATGAAGGAATCTCAGGACAGAAAATAAATAAAGCCAAAAGTTATTATTTGCTAACAGATGGGGTAAAACCAAGAATTGCCGCAAGATTGTCAAGGCTCACAGGGATGCAAAAAAAGTTTTTCCAATAAGATACTTGGGATGTCCTTTGTTCACGGGGAGGACAAGAATATCTCACTACTCAGAACTTATTGAGAGTATTACAAACATGACTAAAGGCTGGCAAACAAAACTCCTATCTACAGGTGGAAAAGCAATACTTATCAAGCATGTATTGCAACCCATTCCCTTGCATTTACTAGCCACCATAAATTCACCAAAAGGAGTGCGTACACAAGTTGAGAAAATACTCTCTAATTTTTTTTGGAGAGGATATTATGGTAATGATAAACACCATTAGGTTTCTAGGGAAGCCATATGTTGTTGGGTTTAGCAAGGTGTGAATGGGAAATAAAAAGAGAAAATGGAAAGTGGAAGCACCAATGAAAGTGGGGGAACCAATTTTGGAGGGAAAATGAAAAGTCATTGTAAAAATGCAAATGAAAGGTCATTTTTACCATATTGGTAGAAGAAAGGAAATTGTTGTCCTCATATTAGGAAACACTTCCTTTAGTTCTTAAAGGGTTAAGAAGAAGGTGCCCCCTCGCGCCGTCGTCGTCGCTCGCTCGGCTTCGGCTTCGGCAAATGATTGATTGATAATATTTTTGGACAAAATTTATTTAATCAATCTTGTTAAATCATTTCCTTTCTCTTATAAATTAATTCAAAATGTTAATTAAATAACATAATTAATTTGGCGCAAGTGAATTTATTTGAAATTCATGTGTAACGGTAATCCTTCCGAAAAGTCGTTACTTTTCCCAAACCTCTCTGCATACATTTTCTTACATAAATAAAATTGTCGATCGACTGAGTCTGTGTATGCTCTTGTTGTTGTTCTTGCGTTCGCTGAAGTTATTGAAGTTTGAGGTACCGCTACTTCTTTAACAGGTTAATCCGTTTTATCTTGGGAGGAATTAATCTGCAACATCAGGTACAGTGAGGGGATTAAATTTCTTAAGGAAACACAGTGGTTTCAGTGGACTCGGATTAAAATCATTCTGTCTATTTCATCTTTTTTCTGTTTTTGTATTTTTGACTAACCTAAATACAAGAGATAACAATCTTAAGAAATTTACTGGTTTCTGTATTTGAGGTTTCTAGAGATTAAAACCTTTATGGTTTTCTACTCTGTTTGAATTTTTAAAATTCATTCGGTTAACGATTAAAAGAACATAAAAACTTTATCGTTAAATCAGAAACAGTCTGTGTAAGGATTTATTCTTTACTGGTAGTATTTCACATACTAAATTGTCTGTCATTTGTGACAAAAAAATGACTAATTCAAGTCAAGTAAATGCTGGAACAGTAAGTGCTGCAACAACATCGGTTGCACACAATCGTTCAAATGCTGCCCTAACACCGGCTGAGAAACCTGCAAAGTTTTTTGGAGTTGACTTCAAGAGATAGCAGCAAAAGATGTTCTTCTATCTGACTACGTTGAGTCTGCAGAGGTTCATTAATGAGAACGTTCCTGTTATGTCGGATGAAACTCTGCCTGAAGAACGATTTTTGGTAACAGAAGCATGGACACATTCTGATTTTTTGTGTAAAAATTATATTCTGAGTGGCCTGCAGGATGATCTGTACAATGTGTACAGTAATGTGAAAACCTCAAAAGAACTCTGGGATGCTTTAGAAAAGAAGTACAAGCCGGAATGAAGAAGTTTATTGTGGCAAAGTTTCTGGACTATAAGATGATAGACAGTAAGACCGTCGTCACCCAAGTTCAAGAATTGCAGGTCATAATCCATGATCTCCTTGCTGAAGGTATAAATTTATTTAATACCTATGTTGGAAATATAAAGTTTATTCTTAATACTCACATAATCTTTAATGTAGGATTGGTTGTGAATAGTGCTTTTCAAGTGGCTGCAATTATTGAGAAGTTACCTCCATTGTGGAAGGACTTCAAAAACTACTTGAAACATAAACGCAAGGAGATGACTATTGAAGATCTCATGGTAAGGCTGAGAATCGAAGAGGACAACAAGGCCGCAGGAAAGAGGTCACGTGGTAATTCAGCAATATCTGGAGTAAATATTGTTGAAGAAAATCCCACAAAATCAAAGAAAAGAAAGAAAGCATCTGGTCCAAAGAGCAATCCTCCTAAGAAGAAATTCAATGAAAGCTGCTTCAACTGTGGCAAACGTGGTCATAAGGCTACTGAATGTAGGGGTCCCAAGAAGGACAAGAAGAAGGATCAAGAAAATTTGGCTGAATCCAAAGGAGAGATGAACGATCTTTGTGCAATGCTTTCAGAATGCAACTTGGTTGGAAATCCAAGAGAATGGTGGATAGATTCTGGTGCCTCATGCCATGTTTGTGCCAACAAAAAATTATTTTCATCATATACTCCAGCACCTACAGAAGATAAGTTGTTTATGGCAAATTCCGCTGTTGCAAAGGTAGAAGAAACTGGCAAGATCCTCCTAAAGATGACATCAGGCAAGGTGGTGACTTTGAACATGGTCTCGTATGTTCCGGAATTGCGAAAGAACCTAGTTTCTATATCAGTTCTGACTAAGAATGGATTCAAATTTGTATTGTTTCTGATAAAGTTGTAGTAAGTAAGAATGAGATGTATGTAGGAAAAGGTTACCTCACTGAGGGCCTTTTTAAACTCAATGTAATTGCAGTTGATATGAATAAAGATTTTGCTTCTTCTTACTTGCTTGAGTTTAAATGTTTATGGCATGAACGTTTGGGACACGTTAATAACAAAACCTTGCGAAAACTGATTAACTTAAATGTTTTGCCTAAATTTGAGTGCAATAAATCAAAATGTCAAGTTTGCGTTGAATCTAAGTATGCTAAGCATCTTTATAAATCTGTTGCAAGAAATTTATATCCCTTAGAACTAATTCACACTGACATTTATGACATGAAGTCAACACCAACACGTGGTGGGAAAAAGTATTTCATAACTTTTATTGACGATTGCACTAGATATTGTTATGTCTATTTGCTAAATGGTAAGGATGAAGCAATAGATGCATTTAGGCAATATAAAACTAAAGTTGAAAATCAGTTGGATAGAAAGATCAAAATGATCAGAAGTGATAGAGGTGGAGAATATGAATCTCTATTTGCAGAAATATGTTTGGAAAATGGAATAATCCATCAAACTACTGCTCCTTACTCTCCACAATCTAATGGAATTGCAGAAAGAAAAAACCGAACTTTAAAGGAAATGATGAATGCCTTACTTATAGGTTCAGGTTTACCACAAAACTTGTAGGGGGAGGCTATCCTTACAACAAATCGAATACTCAATAGAGTGCCTCATACGAAGACACATGTTATTCCATATGAGAAATGGAAAGGTAGAAAACCCAAATTGAAATATTTCAAAGTGTGGGGGTGTCTTGCCAAGGTCCAGGTTCCTATATCTAAGAGGGTGAAAATAGGGCCTAAGACTGTGAATTGTGTATTCGTTGGATATGCCACAAATAGTAAGGCATGTCGATTTTTGGTTCATAAGTCCGAACATCCGGATATTCATGATAATATGGTAATGGAATCAGATAATGCTGAATTTTTTGAACATATCTATCCGTATAAAACTAGACTTGAGTCATCTAGTGGGGGGTCTAAACAACATCAAGAAGAACCAAAAGAAAATGAAACCAATGAAGAGAGTCCAAGGCGCAGTAAACGTCAAAGGACAGCTACTTCATTTGGATATGATTTTGTAACATTCCTTCTTGAAAGTGAGCCTCAAACATTCAAGGAAGCGAAGTTTTCTAGCGACTCAACCTCTTGGAAGGTGGCTATCAATAGTGAGATTGAATCAATCTTAAGCAATCATACCTGAGAGTTGGTTGATCTTCCTCTAGTGTAACACCCCGTATCGAAACAGACCAAAAATGCAGATTTTGAGAAGTTGCAGGTGCAACTTACGGTCACCATCCACGGACCGTAGGTCAGACCACGGCCCGTGCTAGTGGTCCGTGGTTCACCACTGCAACCCCTCCCCAAACCAGCTCAGAAAAATTAGATAAGTCCCGACTCACGGACAGACCCACGATTCGTAGATCAGATCACGGTCCGTGGTCTGTGACCGTGGATCGAGATCTCTTTTACCCAACCTCTGACATAAACTATGGTCGACCAGCATGGGCCGTCATTCGATCCACGGTCGGTAGGTCTGATCGTAGATGAGGGTTAGCAGCTAGATAGATGAATATTATTGATGAGTCAAATTCAGATGGTCATAAATCTTAGCACAAAATGAATTAGGTGTCCCATGACCTATAATATGATAGATAATTGAATTATCTTTCCAACGCCACCGAGTTTACTAAATTCCGCTCTCAGAGTAAAAAGTTATGCTTGTTTTAGTGAAGCCCTGTCGGGCAGACTCGACCTACGGACCCAATCGACGGACCGTAGATTGAGTGACGGACCGTAGGTCCAATCCGTCAGTCACTCCGACAACAATTAAGTCAGGGGTCTTTTGGTCTTTTCCTATTTCGTTTAACCCCTAAGATACGTCATTTTGATCCTAAATCATGAGGTTTTAGTCAGTTTAAACCTAGAAACATAATTAGAACTTACTTTAGTCAAAATCATTAATCAAAACTTAGAAAATTAGAAGCAAGAGAAGAGAAAAAGGTCAAGAACCCTAGTTCAAGAATGCATCAAGGTTCCATCAGTTCCAGCCCCGAAATCGAAAGATTTCTCCGTGGAATTCGTCACCAGGTATGTGGGATTTCACTAGTGGGTTCCTTTACCCATTAGGCCCCTAGAATTCAGTCAGATTCTTGATTCCATGACTATGAACAAACCTAGGGTTTCTAGAATTTCAACAGATCTTCATGAATTAGTTATTTAAATGTTCCAAATCAGATTATCATGTTATTGCTCAGCTTCTTACATAAACTTCAGAACCCTAGCTATGTATTTCATTAGTTCTTGAATTACACATGCTAGGTCAGATATTTCAGTTATTCAGATATACATGCTCCAGTTTTATGCTACATTATCAGTATATTTCAGCATACACCCTGTTTTGAGTTATAAATCTTGAGAAGCTTTTCTTTAAGACAACACTTGAGTTTTAAACTGAGCTTTTGAGAAAGTTAAGATGAGTTTTGAGAAAGAGCTTCTAATACATGATTAGTATGACAATTGAGTAGGTCATCAATGTATGAATAGAATGGTATCTAGATATACCATCAATGTTTATGCAGTATGACTTCCCAAGTTATCAATGATCAGAGTATTGTTTTCTAAAAAGGAGTTTTCAAGTATGAGTATCTACATGTCAGTATTTTAAGCTATTCAGTATTTCAGTCATAATATATTCAGTTATACATGCGTCAGTTTATGAATGCATCATTATCAGATTAATTGTTGCATTCTCAGTTTGCATGTTCAGTTTTGAGCTATCCAGTATTTATAGAAATTCAGTCATAACCAGTTAACTACTTAATTCATTGGGAGTAGCATAATACCGAGTTGGACTAGGGTTCAGCGTACCCATATAGTCCCAGAACTATGAGCCAAGTAGGTGTAAGTCCCCTCTGTGGGCAATATCAGTTTAGTGATCACGCCAGCATGCCTCTATTCCTCTGGCAGGGTATATTGGGTCCTCTCGATGGGGCGTATACATCGGACTCCACATTTAGCTCATGTGTTTTTATGTCGGTTATTAGTAGCTCCCACAGTTCAGTCAGACTTTATTGCATTGACCATATTTTAGTACAGTCAATATTCAGTCTCAGCATGTTTAAATTTGATTATTGCATTCAGTTAGCTCAGTATTCAATATCTATATCATGTTCAGATTATTTCATTGCTTTATTGCTTTGTTCAGTTATATGTTATTTCAGCTTTACTCTATCCTGCATGCTCAGTACCTTTAAAGTACTGATGCATACGTGCGCTACATCTTCTCGTGATGTAGGTTCAGGTTCTCAGCATCTAGATCACACTTAGATCGATTCCCGATCTCTAGTTCAGCAACATCAGTGGTGAGTCCTCATTCTTCGAGGACTAGTGACATGTTTATCTTTATCGCTTTTAGTCTTTAGTTTCAGTTTTGCTAGATCTAGTAAGGGCATGTCCCAACATTTCTAGTTAGTTTAGAGGCTTATTTCAGACATAGTTAGATTCAGCTTAGTATTGAGTTAATAAATTCTTTGTATTAAACTCATTAGTTTTCATATATCTCAGTTATAGTATATGGGTATTCCCCATCTTTTCAGTTTATTTATGATTTAGGTTCCGCATCAGTTTATTATCTTTAGTATGCTCATTATCATGCCAGCAGGGTTAGCTTGGGATCACTTGTGGTCCTAGGTCCTAGGTCCCGTGTCCGCGTCTCGGGGGTAGCTCGGGGCGTGACATCTAGGGAACAAACCCTTGGGTTCAAAATTGGATTTTCAAAAAGAAGATGAAAGATGATGGAACTATTGACAAATATAAAGCAAGACTTGTTGTCAAAGGCTTTAGACAGAAAGAAGGTCTTGATTATTTTGACACATACTCGTCAGTGACTAGGATTACATCAATTCGGATGTTAATTGCCCTAACTGCAGTACACGGTCTTGAAATCCATCAAATGGATGTGAAAATCGCATTCTTAAATGGAGAGCTGGAGGAAGAAATCTACATGGAACAGCCTGAGAGCTTCTTAGTTCCCGGCAAAGAAAAGAAAGTATGCAAACTTGTTAAGTCACTTTATGGACTAAAACAAGCACTGAAACAATGACATGCAAAGTTTGATCAAACCATGTTGTCAAATGGATTTAAGATCAATGAGTGTGATAAATGTGTTTACATTAAAGACACTATGGATCAGGAAGTCATTGTATGCCTATATGTGGATGACATGCTGATAATGATTAAGGACATTGCCAATATAAAAGCTACTAAGCGTATGCTTGCTAGTAAGTTTGATATGAAAGATCTAGGAGTAGCCGATTTGATATTGGGAATAAAGATTCACAAAACTCCTAATGGTCTAGCATTGTCTCAATCTCATTATATTCCAAAGGTACTCGAAAAGTTCAAGTATTTGAATTTCAAAAAGGCAAAGACCCCAATTGATGTGAACCTTAATCTTGCTAAGAATAAAAGTGAAAGTCAGTCTCAATTGGATTACGCCAAAGTATTGGGAAGTTTGATGTATGTCATGAATTGTACACGACCAGACATAGTCAAAATCATTGGTTGGCAATGAACAGAGTTTTGGGGTACTTAGAAGACACTCAAAACTATGTTTTGCATTACAACAAATATCCAGCAGTTCTTGAAGGATATAGTGATGCAAATTGGATTACTGGGTCAATTGAAACGAAATCCACGAGTGGATACGTTTTCACTATTGGTGGAGGAGCAATATCTTGGAAATCATCCAAACAAACATGTATAGCTCGCTCTACAATGGAGTTAGAATTCATCGCCGTAGACAAGGCAGGTGAAGAAGCTGAATGGCTCCAGAATTTCTTAGAAGATATTCCGTTTTGGCCCAAACCAATGCCCTCTATATGCATACACTACGATAGTCAAACAGCAATAGGAAGGGCTGGAAGCGTTATTTATAACGGGAAGTCTCGTCACATAAGACGAAGACATAACTCTGTTAGACAACTACTCTCTAGTGGAATTATCACAATTGACTATGTAAAGTCAAAGGATAATGTGTCGGATCTACTTACAAAAGGCCTAACTAGAGAGGGAGTTGAGAGATCATCGACGGGAATGGGACTATGGCCGAGAACAAGTCATCGTGACAGTAACTCTACCTAGAAGACTAGAGATCCCAAGATCTAGGTTCAAGGAGATCAAACAAAGTCATAGATGACGGTTCAATATTGTTAAAACACATTTGATGGTCCATTCATGATGAGACAATGTTCAGCAACCAAGATAAAGGCATAAGGACTGTTTAATGGTTTCTAAGTTTGATACAAGGTATATCAAATAGTGTATCTACGGGATAAAACAGTTAGAAACCACCTATGTAAGTATGAAGTGTAAGCCGCTTCAAGGAGAATCCGATAGGGCCAGTTCTCTAAGCACTTATTAACCGAGATGTGTTCATGGCTGAAACGAACAAAACAATGAGAACAAAAAACAGTTCAAGGGTTGATTGTGTAACTTATGTTGTCTAGGTATACACTAAAGCTCGACGGTTCAAAGATATCAAATCTACCAATTGACCGAGTATATCCGATATATGTTCACTACAGAAAGTTTAAAGGGAAACCTACTTATCTAGATGCGATTAACCCTTACTTACGAGACACACAAGTTTTTCATGCATATGTTTTAACAATAGTCATTCCCCATTCATGTGGGGGATTGTTGGGTTTAACAAGGTAGCAAGGTGTGAATGGGAAATAAAAAGAGAAAATGGAAAGTGGAAGAACCAATGAAAGTGGGGGAACCAATTTTGGAGGGAAAATGAAAAGCCATTGCAAAAGTGAATATGAAAGATCATTTTTACCATATTTGTAGAAGAAGGAAATTGTTGTCCTTATATTAGGAAACACTTCCTTTAGTTCTTAAAGGGTTAAGAAGAAGGTGCCCCCTTGCGCCGTCGTTGTCGCTCGCTCGGCCTCGGCCTCGGCTTCGGATTTGGATTTGGATTTGGATTTGGCAAATGATGTGATTGATTGATAATATTTTTGGACAAAATTTATTTAATCAATCTTGTTAAATCATTTCCTTTCTCTTATAAATTAATTCAGAATGATAATTAATCACAGAATTAATTTGGCGCAACTGAATTTATTTGAAATTCACGTGTAACAGTAATCCTTCCGAAAAGTCGTTACTTTTCCCAAACGGTAATCCTTTTGAAAAGTCGTTACTTTTCCCAAAGGACACAATGTTTTGGAAAAAATGGGTCTGAACAGACGCGTTTCTTGCTGCAAATGGCTATAAATAAGAGGTCTTTTTCGTTTTTTCAAACACTGAAAATTTTTCCTCTCTGCATACATTTTCTTACATAAATAAAATTATCAATCGACTGAGTCTGTGTGTGCTCTTATTGCTGTGCTTGCGTTCGCTGAAGTTATTGAAGTTTGAGGTACCGCTACTTCTTTAACAGGTTAATCCATTTTATCTTGGGAGGAATTAATCTGCAACCTAGGGTACAGTGAGGGGATTAAATTTCTTAAGGAAACACAGTGGTTTCTGTGGACTCGGATTAAAAATCATTCTGTCTATTTCATCTTTTTTCTGTTTCTATATTTTTGACTAACTTGAATACAGGAGATAACATGTGTTACCCATACCAAGAGGGTGGAGCACAATTTAGAAGATTAAAGGATATATGTAAGTCTTTTACAGCTAAAAGATGGTGGAATCTCAGACCGGGTGCCTCATTATGTTAGGATATTATGATTGAAAAATATTGTCAATCGACTCATCCCTTTAATGAAGCATAGAAGGCCATGTCAATATCACAACTGGAAGTCAATGTGAGACATAAAGCTAGAAGTCGAACAAAAACTGATATGATTACCGAGAAAAGGAAATATATCTTTTTGGTTTGATAATTGGACAAACACGAGCCCTCTTATCAGTCACTTGCTTGATGGTACCTGTTATTTTGGAGTTGATGTTAAGTTTTGATGATTTAACAGACTTAGGGATCTAACAATGGACCAAATACTTGCTATTGGGACTGACGACATGACAAATGAATGAATAAACTCAGTGTGAGGAATATTTGTGTGTTATCATCAAAAAGGGGAAAATGTTATATTCTAGGTGTTTTGATGATCCTCACAAATGCAGGGACCTGGTCCCTGGCAGAGTGCTCTCGTCTAAATTCAAATGGAGTATAGCTGTAAAGTTGTCATGTCAGGTGGTAGGTGAAAATTACAGTGTACTGCACCAATAAGAAGAGTGGACGAGACTGTCTGTTTCATGGGCTCACAAATGTAGAAACCCGGTCCTTGGCAGAGTTCTCTCGTCTAGATTTATAATAATGGTGCAAAGTTATCCTGTCAGCGGGTTGGTGAAGTCGTCAGCGTACTTCACCAATAGAAACGGACGAGGTTGTTTGTCTAATGGACAATAATTCTTTTTGGTCGATATAATCAAAATGTCAAACAACAAGAAGATTCATTCATTCAAAAGAGAAAGATAGTTAGCAAGTCTTCTCAAGAACTCACAAAGAACATTGCAAGGGACCTGGTCCCTGCAAGATTGCGTATGTGAAAAGGACGACAAGACAGTTGTCAGAAAAGTTGTCACTTCTGATGTGGTTGGTGCACGTCCTTTTAGAGAAGCAAACTCTCAGCCAATGGGGTCGTCTTAAGAGTTTTGTGTTCATTTAATATAATCTCTTAACACAAAACACAAACAAAGATTTGACAAACAAAAACTTGGATTTTCTCTGAAAATTCATAAGTTTGAAAAGAGAAGGCCATCTTCAAGGAAGAACACTGCTCATATCAACAAGGGACCTGATGGAGTGCTGAAGCATCTTGTTGTATTTAGAGCTTTGTGTCTTTATGTGCTTAAATTGTAAATCTATTCCTAAACTATAAAGGAATTAGATCTTTGTTCATTTCAAGAGAAAAGTCTAAATCATTTAGAGTTGATTGATTTAGTGGGCAACATTATTGTTGCTTAGTTGAAGTCTAAATCATATAGAGTTAGGTTGTTTAGTGGGCAACAAAGTTGTTTCTTAGTTGAAGTTTAAATCATCTAGAGTGAGCAATAGAGTTATTGCTTAGTTCTTTCTTTGTAGTAGAGTTGCTACATTGAGGGGGAAGGGATTTAGAGGTAAATTCCTAGGTTACAAAAATCTGTAATCCGAATCATTGCTCTGTTTGAGTGAAATGGAGTTTGGGTTGAAATCATGTGAGTATAGGTCGTGGTTTTCACCGCCCTTGAGCAAGGGGGTTTCCACGTAAAATCCTTGTGCATGATTTACTTTGAGCTATTTATTTTTCGCACTTTTATTTCAATTACTGTTCTTACTAAGTCAAAGGACCTGGTCCATTGACTGATAGTGAACACATACATTCCAATAATTGGTATCAGAGTCTGGGCTCTCTATCTGGTTAACACCAAGAGAGAGATTCCTACAAAGGATGGCTGCTCCACAAAGCTTGCAAGAAGGTCGGTCTCCAAAATGAAGCCACCTCTGTTTGATGGTCAGTACTATTGGTAGTGGAAAAATTGCATGTTTAACTATATAATGGGTGAGGATTGTGAGATGTGGGATGTTATTTGTGAGGGTCATATGTGTTAACTATAGAAGTAAAAGATGGGGATGTCACAAGGGTTGTTCTCAAAACCCGACAACAATATAATGACTTTGACAAAAGGGAAGTTGAGAAAAATCACAAAGTTAGGAAGCTCTTAATGTGTGGAATCGGAGCAAATAAATATGATCTGATTTCATCTTGTGAATCAGCCAAGGAAATCTGGAATCGCTTGAGAATAGTGTAGGTACTGAGCAAACAAAGAAATCTAAATTAGATCTCTTAACACTCAATTTGAAAGCTTCACCTTGGAAGAAGGTGAATCTATTTACGAAATGCATACTAGATTCTCCACCATTACAAATGAGCTCATGTTCCTAGAAGAACCTGTCACTGTGTGGAAGCAGGTTACTAAGATATTGGAGATTCTTCCCAGATCTTGGACTGATGAACTTGATATTGTCTATGAGGCAGGGGATCTTGAAGTACTGTCAATGAATGCTCTATTTGAACATCTTCAAGTTCATGAGATGGACAGAAGAAAGAAAAGTTTCACTCTCAAAGGAAAAAACAAGAAAAGGGACCCGATCCCTGATGAGAAAGGAAGAAAAGTTGGTGTTGCTGACAATGTAGTGAATAAGGCTTTTGCTATCTGGGGTGATTCCTCAATTGACTCAGAAGAGTCAGAACATTCTGAAGATGCATCCATGCTTATAGTCAAAGATGATGAAGATGTGTTTGATGCCATGTTTGCTTTTATGGCAAAATCTAATGATGAAGAAGTTGAAGAAGAGGTAACCCTTTCTGATCTTAAACAAAACTTGCATGTTTACTCTATTAAGAAGTTGAGAAGTCTAGCAGCTGTTTTGATTGACTCTATCACTGAGTTTACAACTGAAAAGGACTTGATGAACAACAGGCTAGATATCTTTCATGAAGAAAAGGTTACCTTGGTGGACCATATGTCTGTTGTGAAAGAACAATTAACAGTTCTGGAAACTGAAAACCTAGAACTCAGGGAAAAATTAAAGATGTTGAGTGAGAAATGTGGCAGAGGAAAGGGAAAGGCTAGCATCTTGCAAATCGAGCTAGAAAATATCTTGAATACTGCTGAAACAAAACTTGCATTGGCATTGGAGAGAAATGATCAGTTGGAGAGGGACCTGTTCCATCTGAAAGAAGAACTAAAAAATTCTCTCAAATGGACTAATTCTTCAAAATTGCTGGCCAATCTTACCGGTCAGGGTCAAAATGATGGAAAGGGTTTAGGAAGCTTGTAC
The DNA here is from genome assembly GCF_900185275.1 of Solanum verrucosum. Taxonomy (NCBI): domain Eukaryota; kingdom Viridiplantae; phylum Streptophyta; class Magnoliopsida; order Solanales; family Solanaceae; genus Solanum; species Solanum verrucosum. Next base: position 4,758,710 of record NW_026019930.1, on the reverse strand, counting down.
ATAAGTCCTTCTTATAATCCTTATAGCAAATATGTGTCTGTCTCTAACAATCTGTTGTGTTTTCATTGTGGTCGTAATGGTCATCTGAAGAAGGAGTACTGTCCAGCTTGAAAAATGTCTCAAGAAAGTTCCTCAAACTATTCCACACAGAGGAACAAACAGAAGAAGGGACATGGTATGGCTTCTGGTCTAAGTTGAAGAAAATTAGCTTGCCTCATTGGACAAAAGATTTTCATATAACTCTGTTATCTACTTACTGGGAACTCTGTTATGCAAGTGAAAGGAGGTAGCATCAGTCAGTGTTGGTTTATGAATGGTGGATGCTCAAAGCACATGACTGAGAAAACTAAAAAAATTCCTCTCTCTCAAGACACTTCAAGGTGGAGGTGTCTCTTTTGGCAACGGCAAGAAATGGTACCGTTTTGGTGTAGGCAAGACTTAAAAGTCCGTGGAACACTCTTTTAAAGTTGTGTACTATGTCAATGGGTTGAAGTACAAACTTCTAAGTGTTTCACAGATTTGTGATAAAGGAAATTGAGTTAAAGTTCTTATCAGATAAATGTGTGTCACAAATTTTCTCTCTCGGGTGATGATCTTGACAGAAAATAGATGCAAGAACATATATATTGCTGATTTAAATACTGCTCGTACTGACAGTCTCACTTGCCTTAGTGCTCAAGGTGAAAATGTTGAGGTATGACACATGAGGCGTGCTTATGTGAGTGCTTCTCTACTACAAAAACTTGTGTCAAGGGACCTGTCCCCAGTCTGCACAAAATGAAATTTGCAGATAACAAAGTTTGTGACGCTGGTGTTAAAGAGAAGCAGATTAGACCATCTTCAGGTGGAATAATCAGGCTTTTAATCTTTCAAAGAAAAGTTTAATCTCAATGATGTTGAAAGAGTATTTGTGGGATATTCTTCCTCCAGCAAGGCTTATCGGGTGTATAAAAACAAAAACTATGCATTGAAGAAAGTATTCATGTGATTTTTGATAAGTCTGGAAGAATTGAGAAGTTGCAAAACAAAAAAGATTCTGAGATGGAAGAGCTGCTTCAGATTCAGAGAGATGGTCTAAACAGTGAGCTTGCTGAAGAATATCCTCTTCATGAATCTAATAACCCCAAGGAAGTTGATGCAGATGATGAACCTGATGAGGAACTCGGTCCGATAGACAATGTTGAACAAAGATGATGCAGTTCAAACTAATAATGTGAATTCTGAAGGTGAGACTGAAGAAGCTGATCAAACTCAGTTTGAAAGAGGCAAAGTATGACACTCGGTTCCCGACAAGCTGACAGGTTGTCCAAGCACCTCTTCAACAATGGCTTCAAAAGAGGTAAAATTGACAAAATTATCTTTTTGAAATCACAAAGGAAAGAACTTGGTGATTTTTCAAGTATATATCGATGATATCATCTTTGAAGAAACTTTTGAGGTGTTATGTGAAGAGTTTGTTGCACTCATGAGTAGTGAGTTTTGAAGTGAGCATGAAGGAAGAATTAAATTCTTCATAGAGCTACATATCAAGCAAACCTCTAAAGGTACCCTTGTTTGTCAAGAAAAGTTCATCAAGGAGCTGTTTAAAAGGCTTATCATACTTAAAGTCAAGATAATGTTAAAAAGAGGCAATGTCATCATGAAGTTTTGCAAAATGGAAGATCAAGTGGCCGACATCTTCACCAAAGCTCTAAGCAAGGGCCAATTTGTCAAGAATAGGGACCTGGTTCCATTCTGACCATCAGAAGACTTTTTTATTTGGAGGAATAAGGTAATGTTGATCATGCAGGGTATCCATTTGATAGAAAAAGTACCTCATGAATGGCTTATGTTCTAGGCTGATCTCTCACTCATTGGAAACTAAAAGACAAGATTCAATTGCTCTTTCAACAACTGAGGCAGAGAATGTAGCAAGTGCAGCTTAATCTGCTCAACTCTTATGGATCAAGCAGCAGCTTGAAGCTCTTAGAACACCTGGCTGAGATAATCAAACTGAAGTTGGGAATGTTGAAACCTGATTGAATGGATCCTACCTGAAATAATCAACTCTCTCATGACTATGCAAAGGGAGCAGGTATCCTTGTTTTTCAGTTATGTATGTTTTAGCAAGTTCAGTCTCATACCTTTTGTAGGTATACACACATGGATAAAGGGCGGAAGGAATAGGGAGGTCAGGACAGATAGGCAATCACATTCAAACTACAGAGAGAGATCCGGTCCATTCTCGAGGTTAGCACTCTTAATATTGCATTTTGAATTATGCATGAGAATCGTATCAATTGCCACATGTCTCTCATTTAGGTATCTGACCGTTGTCCCATCTTTTGAATACCAAAATGACACTTCCCTTCACATGATACACCCTTTTCATTTCCTTTATACTACATATTTCATTTTAAATCCCCTTCCAAAATTAGAAAATTTTAAAATCTTCTTTTCTCCTCTCTCAAAATCACTTCAAATGGTTAAACCCTTTTGTTCTTACTGGAGAATTTTTCGATGAAGAAATTTTTGAGTGTGAAGAGTGACCAGGTCCAACAAGTAAAAAGAAGAAGGTGGAAAAGATGATGTTAAAAAAGGAGGAGGTTGATATTATGAGAACTCAAAACATTCTGAATAGGATGGTGTCTGACCTTAAAAAAAATGAATTTTTTTTAATTGAAATGGTTCCTCAATTATTGATCCATTCATCTCAGATGCCTTGAGTAAGTTTGATTTTACCAATCTTTATGTCATTAGAAACTCATCAAGCTAGCGTTGTAAGCTATGCCAGTTGCTCTTACTAACACGGATACTGAAATGGGTTGCCTGAAGGCTCAGCTTCTAAAACAACACTATCAGAGGGACAAGGTAAAAAAAACTGGCAGCCCTGAAGATTCAACATGAAGCCTGGGCAGCAAAGAATGTGAACTTCAAGAAAGGCTTCTGAAGGAACCATGCTAAGAGATATGCTCCACTAATCTTTTTCTTTTAATCCCTTACTACTAAGCCATCCCCTCGCTCCCTAAATTTTCATATCAGTCCTCATTCCTCTTTTTCTTTCTATCGAAACTGATTGGGTATTGTTTTGGTTCTCATTCGTAATGATATTTGCATTGCTTTGATGGTTGATCTTTTATTTTTGAATAAAAAATGTCTCGTTTCTACTGACTTCACTATAACAAATTCGATTATTATGGACAAATAATCTCGTCATTTATAAATCATATTTCGTCACTGAAAATCTTGTGAGACAAAAAATAATTCGTCAATCAGTCGTCACTAAATGTGTGTCGCTAAAAGTATACAAATACGATTTAGTGCTTTGTCGCTAAAAGTATTATTTAACTACAAAAAGAAAAATTGTCCCCAAATGCTTCAACATTTGTACAAATTTATTAGTTGTAAAAGGTATATTTTTTTGTAGTTAATAGTATGCTTTGTCACTAAAAAGGTTATTACTACCGACAAAATTATATCGTCGCTAATTATTTTACTTCAATCAGTGACGACATAAATTGTCTTTAAATCTAATTTCGTCACTAATGACTATATTTTATATAAAAAATTATTTTGCTCTTAAATGGATTAATTAGGGAAAAATTTATTATTATAAAAAAGTTAATGTTCCTATATTATCTCCCATCTTTTTTAACCACTCCTGGGGAGGACCTCCCACATTATGTTTTCTTGAGGACTCGAACTCACAACATTAAGGTTGGAAGTGAGGAATGCTTACCATCCGATCAACTCTCTCTTGACTCTCTTTTTTATTTTATTTTTAACTTCATTCATTTCTTTCAAATTTAACTTCTGTAGAAATAATATATTATATGATTATTTATACACATACACAAATGCATAAAAGTTACCACCCACAATTCATTCAATTGTAGACTATAATTTAATTAAACTGTATATTTTTTAAAAATATATTTAAATAGATTCAGTACGATTCTGTCATTTTATTTATTTATTTTTATAAATTTTATAAATTATTCAATACAATTATAAATTTAAATAAAATTAAACTTTAGATTTTATTTTAAAAATTGAATAATCGGTTTAATTCGATCCCTAAATCAATTGTTTTGAAAAAAACATCGATACCCATAACTATAGATCTTCATCATAATATATTTGAAATTCTAGTTGCTTCATTTCTTTCATTTGTGCTTTCAATTTTTTAGTTTATTTCAATTTTTACACTGATGGAAAAGTTAATAGAAATTAATGAAATATTTCGCACCTTTGCAAAGTCTAAGCTTGTAAGTCGATGTTATCTATGTATAGTTGCTCTATGTACGTATGTGGAATTACTATGAAACATGTACATATTTTTAGGAAGAAGCAAATAGATCGACTTAGTCTCTGCAGTTTACCAACCACAAATCAATAGACATGCTCAAAAATCAACACCTAAACTTTGAGAAATTATTTTTTCTATCGTCTTTATCGATGAAAGTGTATCAAATAAAAAACAAAAGTGTTAAACCAATAAATATTAGCAATATAGAGGTAGAACCGTAACCCACTCAGGGTACTTATAACCTGGATTGTATTTTTCAAATGATGCATTTTATAATTGCATAATTTAAGAAAATGGATAAATTGAACTTTTTCATTTTTACAAAATCGACTGAATTCGTTGATTTTAATATTTTCCCTCACCAATTAATGAATGGACTCTGTCTATTTCTTATGAAGCACTTGTACTATTCTTTTTGTAAGTTGTCACTTGTAATTATGAACAATTGTAGCCAAAAAAATTGTATTTAGCTATTAATTTTTTTCGTAGAAAATAGTTGAGTTATTCACTATAAATTTTAAGTCGTCTCTATTTAACACCTTACATATTTTGTGACACTTTTTTTTGTCACTAAATCACAGATTGATTAGAGACAATAAAATCTTTGTCACCAATTATTTATATTATTAGTGACAAAAATAAATGTCATAATTAAATCGAAATTTTTATAGCTAAAACTTATAATATTTAACTACGAACTCTAATTTGTTGATATTTTAACAACATATGTTTTTAGATGAATTTTTTTGTGTCCAAAAACTAATAAATTTTAAGACAAAAAATAATTTGTCATGAATTAGATACATTATTAGTGACGAAATAATGTGTCACTGATAACTTTAAATTCGTGACTAACACTACTTAACAAATGGCGCCAATTAATTTTTTGGTGGAAAACTTTAGTGGACAAAACTTAGCTATGAATTTTTATGTTTCGTCATTAAAAGTATGTGTCTCATATATTTAAGCACGAAAAGTAAATTTTTTCACTAAAAGCGAGCAATTAGTGATTTTGTAGCTATATATCCTATTTGTTGTAGTGCTTGTCTCATTACTTTATGCATTTTTACTCATGCTCAGTGTTGCCCAAGTGGCCATGAATTTGCGTAAACTACATTTCTGGCAACAAACTTGGTTTACTACTTTAACCTTTTTTATGATGTCAAAAGGGGGAAAATTGTTAGGGTATGATTGTTAAGGTATGAGATCAATGATAACATGGTCATGCCGATAGGGGGAATCAAGTGCTATTTGAAGAGGACATGGTCATGCCGATAAAGGGAAGAAGTTGAAAAAGTTTGTCATCATCAAAAAGGGAGAAAATGCTATTTTGTTGTTGATGTGAAGTTTTGATGATTTGACAAACTTCGAAAATGATGCAAAAGGGGGACCAATCTAGTTACCTGAAGAGGCATGCTGATAGGGGGAACTGGTGAAAGGGGGAAGAATGTGAATAAGTCTGTTATCATCAAAAAGGGAGCAAATGTTATTTTGGAACTGATGTTAAGTTTTGATGATTTAACAGCCTTATGGATCTAACAAGGGACCAGATCCTTGTTATTGGGATTGAAGACATGGAAAATGAATGAATAAACTCAGTGTGAGGAACATTTGTGTGTCATCATCAAAAAAGGGGAAAATGTTATATTTTAGGTGTTTTGATGATCCTTACAAATGCAGGGACCTGGTCCTTAACAGAGTTTTCTCGTCTAGATTCAAATGGGGTAACTGTAAAGCTGTCATGTCAGGTGGTAGGTGAAAAGGTCAGTGTACTACACCAATAAGAAAAGCGGACAAGACTGTTTGTTTCAATGGCTCACAAATGCAGGGACCCGCTCCTTGGCAGAGTTCTCTCGTCCAGATTCATAATGGTGTACAACTCCTGTCAGTGGGTTGGTGAAGTCGTCAGCGTACTTCACCAATAGAAACGAACGAGATTGTTTGTCCAATGGACAATAATTCTTTTTGGTCGATATAATCAAAATGACAAACAACAAGAAGATTCATTCATTCAAAAGAGAAAGAGATTTAACAAGTCTTCTCAAGAACTCACAAAGAACATTGCAAGGGACCTGGTCCCTGCAAGACTGCGTATATGAAAAGGACGACAAGACAATTGTCAGAAAAGTTGCCACCTCTACTGTGGTTGGTGCACGTCCTTTTAGAGAAGCAAGCTCTTAGCCAATGGGGTCGTCTCAAGAGTTTTGTGTTCATTTAATATAATCTACTAACATAAAACACAAATAAAGATTTGGCAAACAAAAACTTGGATTTTCTCTGAAAATTCATAAGCTTGAAAAGAGAAGGCCATCTTCAAGGAAGAACACTGCTCATATCAACAAGGGACCTGATGGAGTGCTGAAGCGTCTTATTGTATTTAGAGCTTTGTGTCTTATGTGCTTAAATTGTAAATCTATTCCTAAGCTATAAATGAATTGGATCTTTGTTCATTTCAAGAGAAAAGTCTAAATCAGTTAAAGTTGATTGATTTAGTGGGCAACATTGTTGTTGCTTAGTTGAAGTCTAAATCATCTAGAGTCGGGTGGTTTAGTGGGCAATAGAGTTATTGCTTAGTTCTTTCTTTGTAGTAGAGTTGCTACATTGAGGGGGAAGGGATTTAGAGGTAAATTCCTAGGTTACAAGAGTTTGTAATCTAAATCATTGCTCCGTTTGAGTGAAATGGAGTTTGGGTTGAAATCCTGTGAGTACAGGTCGTGATTTTCACCGCCCTTGAGCAAGGGAGTTTCCGTAAAATCTTTGTTCTTAATTTACTTTGAGCTATTTATTTTCTGCACTTTTATTTTAGTTACTATTCTTGCTGAGTCAAAGGACCTGGTCCGTTAACTGATAGTGGATGCATACATTCTAACAGTAGCAATCCCAAGAATATCCTGATAAAAGAAATATTTAGGAATGAAATGTGGCAATATGAGTCACTACAAATGGGTGGTACCACCGTCAGTTAGAAACATTGTTGACAAACAAGTCATTTCCTTAAGCCGAGGGTCTCTGGACAAAGCTGTTTGGAGTGCTACTAGTAGTGGCATTTTTCTCAGCATGGGAACTCTTCAGGCAAAAGAGAGACAAGTCAGACTATATCACAAAAAACAAAAGGAAGGGTGTCCGTCCAAGTTTGGTCATAATCCGGAAAGGAGGTGTTACTATTGCTCCCCTCCAATCACACAATTGGAATTAAATGAGCATTTATTTTACGCATGTGACTTTGAATATACAGACAAGGTTTCCGGGACTGTTTGGTATTCAAATCAGGTACTTTCGATTCCCTCAGATCAGGAATTAAATGAGCATTTATTTTGCGCATGTGACTTTGAATATATATAGACAAGGTTTACGGGACTGTTTGGTATTCAAATCAGGTACTTTCAATACCCTCAGATGCTACTACAATGGTAGAGCCATAGAACACTCTCTTAATTAATATGGTTGCCTCATTCATGGAAAAAATAATGCCAGCGATTATCACTTGAGAGCTTTGGAGATCCAAGTGTGCATCTCGGTATGGAAGTGAAGCCCTCTCAATAAGAAGATCAGAGTTGTTTATCCGACTTTCTATAGTAGCTAGACATCATGCATGCATGGGGTAGAAATTTGAAAGTGTGTAGTGAGTGGGAGATACTACATAATCTAATCGAATATATATCCTATGACACATAGAATATAATCTGCCAAAATAGTGAAATGGACTAAGCCACCAACATTGTATTGCAAGGTCAATAGTGATCGATGGTAGTTGTCTAGAAGGAAACTGTGGAGTAATAAAGGACGGTGACCGAAAATTATGAACCAAGAAAGGTTAGAGGGCTTCTTCAAATGGATAGATGGAAACTTGCCTCCTTCATGCTCAAACCAAACAGAAATCCGATATGAGGACCAGATTTACTTTTTCTCTTCATTTTTCATTTTGTTTGCAAATACTTTACTGGGGAGTGATTTACCCCTCTCTCTCAAAACGCATAAGGGGACTAGAGATAATGTTAAGTCTCCGTTTTCATTTGCTGCTTATATCAATAAAAGTTCGTCCTGCTGATTTAAAAAAATAATTAAAAAAAGTTCTATAAGGGGTTTGAAAGTTAAAGTTATGTTTGGACATGAAAATCTATTAAAAAAAATTGAGTGAAAGCTTTAAAAAAATCTAAAATCTAGTTTTCAAACTTCAATTATATATTCTAAATTTGGATTTTAAATAATGGGTTAATTCAATAAAAAAAAAGGCACTTATGTAAAATAATTTTCAAATATTTTTACAATTTTTGAAAATATATGTATGAACAAAGGAATACAATGATTACGGGTACATCATAAATTACATAAAATAAACAGTGAAACAATAGCGAAGTAGCGCCCATGGCCTAATGGATAAGGCGTCTGACTTCTAATCAGGCGATTGTGGGTTCGAGTCCCACTGGGCGTGTCTCTTTTTTATTAATTAGTCAAATTGCATTTTACACTCCTCTAAAATCGAACTAAATTTTTAATTTTAAAAAAATATTACCTCACTCATCTTTTTACTCAGTCATAAATGGTTTTGGACCCGATTTGAATAAAAGAAGGATTGGATTTTTTTAGTTAGATGGGGTCTAGAGTAGGGTTGTTCAAAATCGAATCGAAATTGATAATTCGAACCAAAAAAAAGATATTAGTTTATCAGTAATGGGTTATTGGTTTAGTGGTTCAGATAACGATTTTTATTTTTTTGTTAACGGATTATCAATTCTTAACGGTTTGAGGTTTTTTCTCAATGGGTTAACCGATAACCAGATAGTAAATTAAATAATTATATTTATACCATTTTGTATATAAAGTCCTTGACTTAGAGTTTAGTTTCCTATTTTTATTTTTGGCTTTCTCAAAATCTTGGTTATTCTACAATGTAAAAATGTTTGCTTTTGAGCAAAATGCAACTTGTGAACTCATGTACATGATTCATTCGATTTGTCACCTTGTTTCTAAGTGATTTTCATTAATTTATTTTCTAAGTGATTTTCATTAATTTATTTTTGTGTCAAATCTTAACGGTTAAATCGATAACCGAACCGATAACGATCAATAACCGATAAACCAATAACCGATAAGCCAATATCTTAATGGTTCTATAACGGTTTAGCATCTCTACAAAGCGAAAACCAATAAGTCAACCGATATACTTCAAAACCGAACCGACCGATACACCCCTAGTCTAGAGTGGTCAAAGAATTTGTAAGATAATTTTCTAAAGTCATGGGTTATTTTTTAAGTAAAAAATTATGTTTATGAATTGATTTATTTATTTTACTTTATTAGCAAAAAGGGTAATTATGCACCATTTGTTAGATGATGAGAGTATATGTTGGTATACATATCACAACTATAATAAATTACAGTTGAAAATACAATGAACAAAAATGAATAAATATTCATTTAGGCTAAGGCGTGGATATCTCGCTCTCTTTAAGAAAATTCAAGTCCATTGTGGCATAATCTACATCAATCCAACAATATATCTCTTGACTTGTCCCCTTCAGGGTACAACTGCCCTACAACTCACAACTCCGGAGTACTTGAAGAGTTCAAAGCTCCACAAAAAAACTCATTTCTTAAACATATAATTACTCTCTTTTATATAATGCATATAGTTGAAGACTTGAAATATTTTCTTTGACTCAACTCTCTCTTTCACTACTACACACTATAATGTTTTTCACACTTACCATATTTCTTCCCCTACCCAACACAAAGGAAGTTGCATCATTATTTATAAGTGAAAAAGTATTCCATGTAATCAATAGGTAGAATGAAGGGTAGTAATATGGATAGTTGACTCTGATAGATGTTACATAAATTTGAAAAAACCAATGGTCATATGGGTTACAACAAAGTAATGGTCGTGAGATACAAAAACTATTGATCATATAAGTTACAAGAATTAATAGTCATCTTGTACCACAATTTTTACTCACTAACATATGCACTTAATCTTTTATTTTAATAATAAAATGCATATACATCAATATATATATATATATATATATATTATACACGCACTATTTATTAGACGACAAAAGTATATACACACCACTTTTTTAATAAGAAAAATTGTATAAAATGATAAACTATTAATTCAAATTAAATGCTATAACCAGAGTATGTTTGATTTAATTGTAACCAGTAGCAAACTGTTGCCATTCGCCTCTTTCCCTGAAATTCTCGCTCGCCACTCTCATTTCTCGCTGGCTCCCTCGCCTCTCTCACTTTTATACAAACACAAATGTATAAAACGTGTTTGTGTTTGTATAAAGTGAGAGAAAATTGTATATACATATATCTTTTCGTTCGCCTCTCTCCCCCGGAGAATCTCGCTCGCCACTCTCACTCGCCTCTCAATTTATACAAACACAAATGAATAAATTGCATTTGTGTTTGTATAAAACGAGAGAAAATTGTATATACAAATACAAATACACGGTTTGGCTATTTTTGCGATTATTTTTAGTAAAACCAAACCCAAACCAAATAGTATCAATTTTCAAAATTTAAAATCAAACATAACCAAACCAAATCAAATGTTGGATTTTTAATCGATTTGATTCGAATTACGATTTGATTTGATTTGAACAACCCCAGTAATGACTATGGCTCGCTAATAGTTTCTATATGCCACGATCCAAAAATTCCGGACCATGATATCACCCTATCTCAAATTTACTTGAGTAGGCAAATCAATTCTTTAATAACCAATTAATTAAGTAGAAAATGCGAAATTTAATAAATCAAAAGAGGAAGTAAGTCTTAAACAAAATGAAAACAAAACAAAATCAACATTCCAAAATTTGGTGAAATGAGTACATGATTCAAAATGTGGGATAAAGTACTATACTCTTTGAGAATAATAATTAAGGACGATAACAAAATATAAAGATATATAGGAAGTCTGGAAATGGCAGAACAACAAAGCAATTACTTCCAAGACTTTAAATGAACGAGAAAATCACCTATATATCACTCGTATTGTAATTAGAACATCCACACCAAAGGTGCAAAAAAGTAAGGTTGAGTATAATGAACACGTTTATTCAGCAGCATCGTCCACTGATCATAAATGAAGTGATGACAAGAGTCGCTCTTGTACTGTCTCTATACCCTCACTAAAATTCTATGAGTAATTTTGAGTGAAAAATGAGGTTTTTTTTGGTTTTGCAAATTCTTGAAATTTCTGAAATTCAACTTCAATGTATATTTTACATTTTTTTGGTCAATGTATTGCATAAAAAGTGAATATAATTCATGTCCAGACACCTTAAACTTGCTTTCACAACCAACCAGGACACCACGTAATTAATGAAAATGAAATGAAGGTATAAGGCTTGGAGCAGACAAAACATATGGTAGTCAGAAATCATTTTATCCGAGAAATTATATCTAAAGGAGTTGTTGTTGTGAATAAAGTGTCTCCACATGATAATCCAGAAGATATGATGACCAAGACAATCCGAACCAATAAGTTTAGGCATTGCCTAGACTTATTGGTGCGAGTTGTACTCAATAAGCCTTTTGGAGGGCTGGGAGCAAAGCAGAGAGGCGTTATTTAAATTGACGAAAGAAATTCAAGCCAAGTGGCTGATTTGTTTATTATGTCTTGAGTTTTTCCTTGTATATTCTAGGAAGCTATAACTCCTATAGTTTAGCAGACCCTTTGTCCTAATAGGTTAGGAAAAGGAAAATATTGTCCTTATAGCATTGGGAAAACTTTTTCCTTATAGGTTTGGGACTACTTGGGATCTATATATGGGGATATAGTTCAGAATTCTAAGGCATGGTACATGATACACAATGTAGTCCCAAAGGCTTGAAAGCATTGCAAGCTTCTTCTTTTCTTTCATAGTGGAAAACTCTCTCTACTTTTACCGGAGGAGTAGGCCTAGTTGAACTTCATTAAATCATTGTGTTATTCTTCTTCTCTATTTTCTTTTTTTGTGATTCTGTGCTAGTTAATTCACGATATTTTTGCAACACGTCTAATGCCTGAAAACATAATAGACTCACACACCTTATTGATATAATAAACAGAAAACATAAGCAAAATGTCATCATAGTTGATCTCGCAACCTCTTTCTTCATCTCCGCGGTGTTTCCACTTCCTCCAAAATACATTTAGGCTTGCTGCACAAGGTGAAACAATTTTGAAAAATAAGTTGGGTTCCTGCAATGAACTATCAGAAACTGATTCTCATTTCTGACCTAGATCTAACTGAATACAAAAAAAAATTTAAGCATTCCGCTGCATATAAGTGCAAGTCCTATGCATCCAAGTTCATTACATACTAGGTAACTTGGCCGCTCTATGCGCGGTCATAATCTTACATAATATTTGAATATAAAAGAGGTTTTAGTTCATACTTAATTAAATAGATCAAAATTTAGATTTTAGTCGATCTTATTATTCACACCGAACCAATTTGTAACAAGTAGAATATACTATTACATGAAGGAAGTAAAAGCACTTTTTCTTTTTCCGTTAAATATAAATTGATCAATGTCATATAACCAGCCTGAAGATAAACAAAACTCATTAAAAAAATTATATCGGAAAAAGAGAAGAACACAGTACATCCATAACAAAGTAAAAATAACTGTATTTATTATCGGAAAAAGAGAAGAACATAGTACATCCATAACAAAGTAAAATAACTGTATTTATGTGCCGGAATTATTATAGATTTAAAAAGTAGAATTTAAAAAATAAAATGGAAAACAAAGCTGATCATTTTGTGTAATTTACATTCCGTACATATGTATTAATTAGCTTACATATATATATATATAATTTTATGGAATATGGTAGATTGAAGATAGAGAACTGATTTTTAAATTATAATTTTTAATTTTTTTCTCACTTATACTTAAAAAGATAATGAATAACATAACGTTTATAATGTAAAAAAAAAAAAAAAAAAAAAAATTTAACCGGTAATAATATGATAGTTGAAATGGATTGTAAGATGTATAAAAATAATTTGATAAAATATGGAAATTGTAATGTCTAAAAATATGATGAAGAAGGGAAATGATAATCTTGAATGTGAATCTCCATAAAACTAAATATGAATTTATATAGGCATAATAGAGAAATAGCATAAGACATCATAAACCTACAAATTAATGTTTGGAGGTTATGGACATCAAAATCATGAGAGTCTTGAATATTATTAAAAATAAAAATTAAAGAGGTGTAGGTTATGGGTTAAATAATAAAGAAAAAAACACTTAAAATATTAAAATATATTATCTTTTTATGAGTAGAAGTGATGCTAACAAAGAAAAAATATGTGAAAAGTCTTTGTTATACTTTTTTTTAGCCCAATTTTCTGTACTTTTTTCACTTAACAAAATGAAATTGAATTGCACTTTCTATATCTAAAAAGTAAAACTTTAATTTTCATGTAATGAAAATCCCGGAAATTGAAGTAAAAAAATATCAACGCGAATATTTTCATTCGTTTGAGCTTTGAAGAAAACAAAACAAATAAAACAAGAAAAATAATTCAATTACTTCACTTTCATTTTCCTATCTTTCTTATCGGATTAACACGCGCTGGAAAATTCACATGGCCTTTCTGTCTCTCTTTCTCCTCAATCTGGAAGTCCAAGTTCTTGCTATGTGTAAGATCAAAAGAGAGACAGAAAGGCCAAGTTTCATAGTGTAGTTTTAGTAGTACTTAATACTCTTCTTCAATGTTTGTTATTTAACTTGAAATAAGAAACGTTTAGGTGCCTCTTTGACTCTTTAACTTATATCTCAACAGTTACGTGAGAAAGACTTTAAGAATTAAGGAAAACACTACTTCAAATATGAAATAAAAAGAATAATCATGAGCAAGGGTTTGATGAAATATAAAATTATGAATTTATATAGACAAAAATGGAGGAATCTTTAAAGAAAATATAAATAGTTCTATGTGCAATAATATTTGTGAACCTTTGTTAATAGTTAGTATTATTACACACAAAGTTACAAAAACTAATTTGTATCTAAACAAAAATACAGACTTGCAATAATAAAAAATTATAAAATTCAAACTAAAGAAGTTACATGGAGAAAACATAAACAAACACATCTTCCTTAGGACCTCATCATAAGTAAATAGATAAAAATAACAATACAGAATCAATGCCCACTTTTTTGAGCTCTTGTCTGACACCCTCTTCTTTTGACAAACTAATCAATATTCAAGTATTCTTCATCTTGTCAAGTTAAAGCATGAATTTGACAATATAATAATACTACAAAGAACAATGAAACATAAAGATATAAAGAATAATCATAAGTTAGGATTTCATGAAACAAAAACTTGTGAATTTATATAGATAAAAATGGAAAGATATCATAAAGTATCTTAAATTTTATAATTTAATAGTTGGAGTTATGAATATGAAAACTTATAAGTCATGGAATTAATAATATTATTAAGAATAGAAATTTAATAGATTTAAGTTATGAAAGTGAAACTTAAAAATTAAATAAATAAGAAAAAAGACAAATAAAGAAGATAAAAGAAATACATGTATATTATATAAAGATATAAATTTCTTGAATTGAATAAATAAAAAAAAAGTGAAAAAAAACAAAGAAAGGAATGACCATTAAAAAACCATAAAATTAACTATCGTGAATAGTTTGTCAGAAATTTTAAAAATCAAATGAAAAGATTTGTAATACTTGATGAGAAATTGAGAAATACTTAGGAAAAGAGAATACTAGCATTAATGACAAAATAAATTAAATATGGCTATTGATAAAGATATAATTAAATATGATTATTTTTAATATTCGTTAAATTTTTAGGTGAATTTTTTTTGTATTTTAAAATTAAAGAAAAGGTTAAAAAAATCACAAAAAAATAAATAGAATTGAAGCTCATAGAGAGCGTCATATCACCGATTTCATATTCAGCTTTATTATTATATATAGATTGATTCCTGTCAAACTTTCAAATGAAAAATTTATGAAAGCATACCCCGCCTAAAACATGTCATCCTAAAGATCAATTGCAAGCATGTTGCACTCTATCAAAATACGGCCTGAGGTCTACTACAATCTCATTATCATCAGAATCAGATTCAGTGGAACTTTAAGAAAACAAACACAAGGAAGGAAAATTATTTACTGGAACACCAATTTGTATCAATACAAAATAAATATGTAATATGTGTAGAGTGTTTTACGTTCTTGCCCATAAAGTCAATCTCTAGCTAGTACATAACTTCGCCTCCACATTTGCAGGTAAAGTAGAACTCGTAAATTTTAAAATAATATGCCATTCAATGCTAAAGATAGATTTAAAGGCTAGTATGGTAATAGGTCTACTCAAGACGCCCCTTGCCATCAATGAGAGTTCAGAATACCTTAGTCTATTTTCCTTCCAATGGGAACGTATATCCAAATTTGAATTTACTTTACGGTCAATATTCGGCTCCTCTGTAACGACCTGTTCCCGTCGTTATAGAAAATTCAACAGGAAAAATTTTGGGCCGGAAAACTTTTTCGTAGTAACTTGGAATTTCCCAATCTAGTCCAGATTTGGATGAAATCGGAGTTAGTAAGGTCTAGGGAAATCTGGTAACAATTGGGTGATTTAATTATGATATTGATCATATAAGTAGATAGCTAAGACGTTAAGGAAACCGTACGACTTTACGAAATTGATTTCGGGTGAGTAAAACTCCCGAAACTGATCTTAGCGTGAACGAGTAGTTTCTGAGTATCGTTGGTTAAAGGTGTGTTGTGAAATGGGAGTTTGAAATTCTTAAATCAACTCACTGGTTCCGTGCAAGACGCTAAGACGGGATTATTCCCGCCAGGGTGGGGCCTTTGTAGCGGGGTGAGTACCGTTGTGGCGGGACAGTCGCGATTTAAGTCAGAAATAAACCCCAAAAACATTTTATTCTGCACTTTTCGACTTTGAGAGCTAAGAGACGATCCCAGGTGCTTTCTTGATGGGTTTTCACCATTCTTAAGGCTAAAGGTAAGGTTTTAACTCCCCGAATCAATTTTTCGATCCGTAGATCATAATCTAATGGGTAATTATCGATGGGGGAGGGTTTTGATTTGGGAATTATGGTGGAAAAAGCCCTAATTTGGGGTATGGGGATCAAGGGTTTAACCTAGGGTTGATCTTATTGATTATGATCCGAGTAATTAAGTCTTGTATGTTGATCCTAGCATTATATTGATTGTTGTAGACCAAAAACAAGCAGAAACAATTCGTAAAGGGAAGGATCAAGTTTCTTAGGGGATTTCAAGCTTTGTTCGAGGTAGGTGATGATTGTGATTTCATGTTGTGTGATATATGTTTGTTCTTGCTTCATTATAATACATGTATGTATGTGAATGTTGCATTATTGATCACACTAATTGTAAATGAGGATAGATGAATGATGAATGCCATGAATCATGACTTGATTGTATGGTTATGAGAATGTACTTTGTGATTTTGATCGTGGCTTGTTGAATGGATCGGGTGTTGCGTACCGACACACTAACTTGGATCAGTTGCCACGTTTCGGCATAATTATGGGATCGGTTGCCACATTTCGGCATAAACATTAGATCGGATACCACGTACTGGTATGCTAACAATTTGGGTTTGGGTTCCATGAGAGGACCATTGATTTGACATAACTGTGATATTTAGAATTGTGAAAATGTTCGTTGTTCGTAAATGATATTGATATTGTATATGTTCGGTGTATGTATGTTATTATTTTATTGTAATGACTTATGTATGTTGCACTTATTGGGATAGTCGCATGATCCTACCAGTACAATGTGGTTGTGTACTGATACTGCTTGCTCTTTCCTTGTTGAGTACATGGCATCTTCAAGCGGCTATTGACAGACCTCGTTTAGAAGATCAGTGATTGTTCAAATTCAAGGGTGAGCCGGTTCTTCCGGGATGCCATGAGTTCTCTTTTCGTTTATGTCCCCATTTCGGACTTAGACTAGTGCATTAGGATTTCTTATGTTTAATTGGGTTGTACCCATTTTCTTAGACTTGTTGAACTTTAGATGTTTTGGTACATTGACTTTCAGGTTCTAGGTATTATTCCGCATTTGTTTTGGTTGTTAGACTTTTGTTTGGACTTTATGGGAACTCCCTATTTCTTTCCTTAGCATTTAAATCTGCTTCTGTATCTTTAAATGCCTTAGTTTTTGGTTAAGTTGCTTAGCTTGGGTTGTAGTAGTGGTTCTCCCACCGGAGGGTTAGTGTGGGTGTCAATCATGATGGTCTGGGTCGTGACATCCTCCAAGTACAAATCCAGTTGTGTTTTATTTTTACTACACCCCGGTTGGTTATCAAACTCTTCAAGTTCATCCCTCATTTCATTTCTAGTTTCCCCCGACAAGGAAAATGAGGTTGAAGGTATATAACATTCTTTGAATTACAAATGTAAATGATCTTTAACAATTTTTACCTTTGCTTCAACAGTCTTAAGATCAATTTTAGAGAAGATAAATTTCACAAACTTAAGCTTATATCGAGGATCAAGAATAATGGCTAGTGATAAGATCATATTGTAAGATTTCCAATATTGTTTGAATTTTTTTAACGTTGATGTAGCTATTTCACTCATAATTGGATCATAATTTTGTTTTTCTTCCTCTAATTACTTCTAAATTTTTCACACGTTATGTAGATACAAATTAGCAGTTGGATATTGGCTTCCAGAGAACAATGTAGTAATGTTATAAAAGTGGTTTCAAAAATTGAGCAATCGTCTCTACTATTTTCCATTCCTCCTCAGAAAGAACATGTGTTAAAATCAGTATCAATCCATTTATATTAAATATAAGCTTGTTGGTAGAGGATCACACTTTCAAGCATTAGATAAGTGAAATTCCAACAGATTGCCATGTCTTGATGAAGCTTTTCTGAACATGGTAGCCCAAGATTTTTTGTGCATTTCACAAACATTAAAATTCTTCCTTCCAAATGTTTAATATGTTTAACATATTCTCTAATATTTACATAGTTGCATTAACTTTCTCCAAACCCACCTTCACAATTAAATTCAAGATATAGTTTCCACAATGAATATGAAAGAACTTTCCATCACAAACTAGTTTTTGCATTAAAGATAAGTGTTCTTTAAATTAGTCCATACCCCTATTACAAGTAGCATTATTCAAAGTAAGAGAGAAATTTTTTTTTCAATACCTCATTCCTTAATGAACTCAATTAGTAAATGACCCAAAATAACACAAGAATATGAAGGGTGCACATGAAGAAAAATCAACACTTTTTTTTTTTGAAGAATTCCATTCGAATCAACATAATGAGCAGTTAAACACATATATCCATTTGACCCTAGAGAAATCCACATGTCTGAAGTCAAACACACTCTACTAGGAATCACTGCAAGCTCATATTTTAGATATTCTTTTTTCTTATCATACTTCTTCAAAATATCAGACTTGCCGGTATTTCTTGAAATGATTTTCACAGTTATATTTAAGTATAAATGGATATTCCTATTTTCTTGATGTTCGCCAAAGCTGAATGGATAATTATGCTTTAGAATGACCGCATATACTTTCTCACGATAAAATGTTTAATCAATTGATTAATGCTCTTGTGCTTTGTCTTAAGTGTAAACTAATATGCAGTTTCAGATTCGAAGTTCCGGAAATAAAGTATGCTAAAATGATCTACTTACATATCTTACATTGAGCTTTTAACCTTTCATTACTTGTAGCATGAGGCAATTTCAGAAAAAAATTCAAACATCATAAGTTTATTTTTTTTGCTCGTTCTGTAGGGACTGATGAACTAATCTCACAAGATTCCTTATAGATGTCCTCATTAGTCTTCATTGGCATCTTTTCCTAACATAAATAAAATCTCATATACAAAGGACAGACCAAAAAGAAGTGTCAAAAGCATGAAATTAATGTTTTGTAATAAAAATTCAAGCATGAAATTTAATATTCTATAAAAAAAAAATGCAAACTGTAAACTACATTGACAATTCTTATAAATAAATAATCTTTTGCCACAATGTTATTCAGAAACGAGGAAGAAAATTTCAGGAGATTAATCACAAATTCTAGCCCTAAAATTTCAAAAAAAAAAAAAAGGAAGAGAAAGAGGGAAGATGAGGAAAAGGGATTCATGGGGGAGAAATTGAGAGACTTACCAGATTAACTTTGTGACTGTGATTCGTGGATGAAACAACGAAGTTGATGCTAAAAATCGCTTTTAAAATCTTGAAAAAAGTCACATCTTTTGAGAGGTTAGAGAAAAATCTGCAATGCCAATATTTGATCCGTAGTTTACCCATAAATACTCATATTTTAATGGGTTAAATATGAGTAACAAATCCAAATATTATCCATATTTAAAAATCACTCATTCAATCCATATTTAATGAACGGATTGGACGGTTAAGTGAAAAATGGGATCACCAACACTAATCACATATAAGGGACTAATCAACTTCAGTGAAAAATGGGATCACCAACTCCAAGTAATATCTTTGACTATTACAATTACTACACATACATTAATACTTTCATGACACATTAATTAATTTCGTAGCAATACTCAATCCAACTAGTTTTTATTAATATTTTAAAAAATCACCTTCTCACCCGATTCATCCCCACTTATTTGTAACACCCGAAAACTAGCAAGTTGAAATAGTGAGTTCTAGAGACTTGTATGGGAGTTTTGGAGTTTCGTATGAGGGTTAAACTCGTAGAAATGATTTCCATACTTAGAATAGGGATTTTAGGGGTTAAACGTCCGGGTACGACCACCCAAGGACCACCCAAGGGATCCTTGAGGGGACCCCAAAAGCAGCCCCTAATATGCAAAATTTGGGTAGACCTACACTTGGCCACCTACTGGCCGTAGGTGGACCCACGCCGCGTAGGTGGGGTCGTGGGTAAAGGCCTGCACAGACCTTCAGCCTTAAGCCACATACCACACCCACGAAGGGTGCAATATGGTCCGTCAACCCATCTACCGTCCGTAGGTGGGGATACGTAGGTCATGCCAGTTTTAGGTGTTTTAGTTTTAAGTTAAGTGTATTTATTAGGGGTTAAGGTAGGTCGGTTAGTTAGTTAAATTACCACCTATATAAGGTTAATAGACCCCTAAACTAATCAATTTAAATCATTCATCTAAGGCCCCAAATTACTCTCCAAATATTCTCTCTTTAGAAGAAGAAGAAGAAGAAGAGAAGAGAAGAGGACAGTGTTTCTCCATTGATTCAAGCTTTGTTTAGGGATTTGAAAAGAGGTATGTTTATATTATTCATATATGGGTTCTTCCCCATAGATCCCCCTTAGTTTTCCCCCCAATTGAGAAGTCAAAAACCCAATTCTAGTTAGGGTTGTGCTTGCATTATGGGTAGGGATTGTGTATGATTCCAATCTAGTGGATAATGCCTAATTATGATTGTATTAGCATTGTTTTATGATATTATGTTGATTTCATGTGATTTCTATGGTAAACCCTAATCTAAATTTATGAATGTGATCTCAATTATGCCATTAGAGGCAAAGTTGAAGGTCCATAGGTAATCTTCCTAAATCAATGTCATGCGTAGTAATTGATCAAAGTTAAGATCATATAATCATGAATTGAATTAGACTCTATTGTATATGATGAATCTTGACACGTAAAGTTGAATTTGAACCTTTATGATCAATTGTGACTAGAATCACCTAGTAATTGAAGATGTCATCAAAATACCTTGAAATCTAGGTATAAAGAAAGAAACCTTAAGAGTAAGGTGTGTGATCATGATAGCTATGGCTTTAGGGTGAAGTTAATGTGATTGACTATTGATGTTAAGTCTTTGAGAGTAAAAGTCTAAAAGAGAATAGAAGTCTAATAGGTAGAATTGTGGTGAAAGGTCTATACTCACCTAACCTACCTTATGAATGCTTGATAGATGAAAGTGATAGAATCACTTAAACATGGATTGATTGTCTAGGACATTCTTCCATGAGAGATGACTGTTAATCAAGGCTTAACAAGTAAACATTGGGGTGTATGCTTGGCTCCAAGTGGATATTGAAGATAAGATGGAGTGTCACACAAGATAGGGTCCGGGCTCCAAGTAGAAAGGAGAACCACACCTAGTTGATGTGAGGACTATCCAAGTTAAAGGGGGACCTCTTACGTAGTAGAGTGTGGGTTTTCCCAAAGTTAGGTCTCATGAGATGAGAGCCTCTACGAGTTGAGTCAAGGTTCCTAGTAGCAATCTCCATATCCATTTAACTAAGACTTACTTAGTGAAGTATCTCATAGTGTTCTAAAGCAAAATTGAACTAATACTTACTTAGTGAAGTACCTCATAGTGTTCAAGTGTATAAGTGGACTTAGACATGCTTAAGGTCGTATCTCATAGGGTCCATGCTAGTAATGAACTTAGACATACTAAAAGTAGTCTCATATGGTTCAAGCTAATAAAGAACTCAGATGTGCTTAAGAGAGTACCTCATAGTGTTATAAAGTGAAAGAGAGGAACTAGGTTCCAAACCAAGAAGTTTTAGTAAGAGGACCTAAAAGTGGTACTTTGCATGATTAGTATTATGGGATGCTATAATTGCATTGCACAAGTATGACTTAGGGTTACTAAAGAGAATGAGTTGAGATAAGATTGTGCCATAGTTGCCTTCCTTGTTCTAGTTGACTAAAGGTGAGAGATTCCCTTAGTTATGTGAGTTAAGCAAATAGTAAGACCAAAGTAGGGTGAATATCACTAGGATGACTTCAAGGTTATGCTTAGTGTGAATGGTAGTATGGGATGCCTTTTATGCATTGCACAAGTGTGCTTTGATGTTTCTGGAGAATGGTGCCATTATGGTATGGATGACTAAGAGTCAATTATGTCTATTATGATTATGATTTATCTCCTATGCTCATTAACTATGTCTTATGTTGACTTATGTTTGTATATGATGGTTATGTTGGAGACCATGCTATGAATGTGATGATTATGTTATGAACATGTTATTATCTCTTATGCTTAATTCTTATGTTGACTAACCATTTTGAGATGCTCTTATGACGTTGTGCTAGCTTTCATACTTGGTACATTTTGTACTAACGCATATTACCTATATTTTAATCAAATATAGGGTTTCGAAGATTGAGTTGCTTTGGAACTTAGGTTTCTAGGTGCAGGAAGAGTTGAAGAATTGGTGAGTCCTCATATCTTCGAGGACAAACCCATGTTTCCTTTATGTCATTTCTTTATGTTTTAGACTTTGTATGGGCTGCATCCCAAGAGTTTTATCCAAGTATTATGTTAGATGGTTTGAGAAAAAGGTTTAGTAAAGACTTCCTTTTGCGTTTATGAAAAATGACTTTGATTGTAAAAGATTAAAATTGTTCCGTATTTTATTTCTATTACCTATGTTATGATGCTAAGGGCTTGTATGAGACCCCTTGAGGGTCAAGTATGTCATGTTACGTCTAGGGGGTAGCCCTGGGTCGTGACATTATTAATATCACATTCAAACACTTCATTACCATTCATTTCTCTTTTTTGCCTAATACATTATAATTGACTAACCATACAATTTTTTTGGCTCACCCAATCAACGCATCGATACTATTAAACAAATATTCCTTTTTCATGACAATTTTTAAGTATAACTTTACTTCATCACAAACATAAAATAAAACATAAAAAATTTACTTTATTCAATTCTCAAGTTGTAACACCTCGAAATTTTGAAAAGGAAGAAAATAAATTTTTGGATTGAAGTCTGGTTTTACAGGTCCCATCTACGGACCGTAGAAGGTTCTACAGGCCGTCTATGGTACATAAATGGAAACCATAGAAAGAGGGGAAAATATTTCAAAACAAGTCCCAGTACCCTTTGTACGATTCACCAGGAAGACTCGTCATCATATGCACGAGTTGTGGATAGATCTCGTAGGTGACTCCCAAGCTTAGTGAAATTTTAAGAGTCAAAGTTGAGTTCTACGGTTAGGTCTACGGACCGTAGGAACTCCTATGGACCGTAGAAGGGTTCCGTCAAAGTTGGGTAAATTTTAAGGTCCTAGAACTTGGTCTACGGTTTACCAGTACGGACCGCAGAAAGTTCTACAGTTCGTAGGTCTGACTCGTAGACCAAATAAACATTTATTTTTAAGGGTCTTTTAAGTATTTTCCCTAATCATTTTAGATCAAAACTACATCGTTTTTCCTTCTACCCTAAGCCCTATATAAACCTTTCGAGTCCTAAAACTACCCACTTTAACCCCATTCTCCTAATTTCCCTAAACATAACCAAATTTACTTCCTAAATTACTCTCAACCTAAGGAAGAAGAAGAAGACCTAGGATTCAATTTCAAGTCTCTAATCCTCCATTCTTTGTGGGCTTTTGATATCAAGGTATGTTAGTATTCACTTATGGAGTCCTTTCCTCCATAGGATTCCTAAAATCCCCAATTTTACTAGTGAGATTGTCAATCAAAGTTAGGATTTTATTCAATCTTCATTGGTTCTTTTTAATTATGATTTTCAATTGATTGTTTTCCATCTTTTATACATGAATTGAAGTAATTATATGTTTTTAATTTGAATTCTCATAAGCCTATGCATGCTCCTGATTTTAGAATATGATACTATGATGAAGCTTATGAACTATGAAAGATGAATTTATTAAGATATGCATGTTCTTTTAATGAAATTGATGTAAAAAATTTAAGATTGCTTTGAGAGTTAATCATCAATGTTGTTGTTATTGTTGTGAAAGGTTTTCTCACATACGACTAAGAACATGATTGTGAAAGGATTTCTCACAAAATGATTCATAAGGTTGAAAGATTTTCTCTCCTAAGTTGCATCAAGATTAATGAGTTATTCTAATGAACTTTAACTTGGATTGATTGTTTAATTGTGCCTTTCCATGGATGATAAACTTAAAAAGATTAATGACTATTTGGTGGGATTGTTTCTTAGCACTGAGAAAGTATTGAGATGGAGACTCTCTCGTTAGTAGAGACCAGATTTCTAGTAGCAATCTCTTTATCTCATAACTATGTATCATCATAGGATGATTGTCTTAGATAGACATTAGCTAGTGGATCCACTTTAGCTCAAGTTTATGGTTTTTACCTTGGCAAGTAAGGACATTCGGTGTAAGATAAACATTGGATTCCATGTTATAGCTCACATAGTCTATGTCAGTTATATGGTACACTTCCCATAATAGGGAACTAAGGCTACTTTCTAAAGTATCTCACGAGTGTTCTAAAGATGTTTAGCTTGCATTGACCATGACTATGACTTATGTTTTCTAACATGTTATCTTACGATTTAGCTTGGTCATTGCACGTCATGTAAAATCTTTTTTAGCATGATTTCATAACTCTTATGCATTGTTATCATACTTAGTACATTCCATGTGCTAATGCATACTTGTGCCTACATTGTTTCACTAATGTAGGGTCCGACGCTCCTACCTCCTATACTCGTGGCTAGTTGATCATTTTGGGCTTTTGAAGATTGGTGAGTCCTTATGTTCTAACGATTGAGACTCTTTTATTACTTTTATTTCATTTCTATTTTCAGACTTTGTATGTGATATATGGGTTATGTTCCCAATTACTTTGCTTATGATGTATTTGATGGCTTTGAGACTTATGTTAAACTTCCGCTTTGTCAAACTCTTTTGATGATAAAATTTTATCTTTTACAATCTTTATTTGTCTTGTATGATGTATGCTAAGTGACTTGTGTAGGACCTCTCGGGGTTCTATATGCCATGTTACGCCTAGGGTCTACTTTGGGTTGTGACATAAATTTATTCCTTCTTTATTATAGTGATTTTTAATTTCTTTTTAGCAATTAAATGAACACGATTCAAATTAACACATTTATATTAGTCATACTGATACTTATTCATAGTTATCATCATATGCAAGACACACATATCCAAGTTATTCTGATTACATTTTATTCAAAGTCGTCCATCAGAACACCATGCACATATACTTAATCATGATGTCTTCTGTAATTTCATGTTGTATCTAGGTGTTACTAATAAATTCTATACATAAAAGTAAATCATAGTTATCGCAATGCAAACCTATTGCCGTAGTGCCCATGCTTTTTTTGCCCGTGAATCGAATTTCAGAATGAGAATCTAAAAAGAGAAATATATATAGTTGTTTTTTCATGGAAAGTCTTTCTTCCAATCTTACATGAGCTTTTTCCTCTCAAAATATAACATAGAGTTATTTGAATGCTTACTTTCACGCTTTCTTCAGTTAGCTACTTAAGGTTTAAGGTAAGGGACACTTCTAGCATAGATTATCATTCTAACATGTCTTTGTTGATAGAGATATTTTAAAAGATATTTGTCACGTCTCGAGCCTATACCTTGGACGTGGCTGACACTCGAGAATCATTGTTGGCCCCAAGTGAACCCTTGGCATGGCTCAACTCTCAGGTGAAGACTTACTCCACATAAGATAAACTTAACTCAAATGTCTCAAAAGATAAACTCGGAATATATAAGAATAATCAACTACCTAGAAATAGGAAACTCAAGTCTTTAAAACATTAACAACTGAAAATGAAAAGACTCAAGAACTATTGTATATCTATCTATAAAGCCTCTAATACTATGAGGGATGTCGGTACAAGACCCCCGATCATCCTAAAAAAAAATGAAATAACATGACAGAAATAACTGAGGGATCCTCCGAAAGCAAGGAGGCTCACCAAACAAATCTGGAACTCGACTAGATCAACGAAGCATTGGTTGATGATCCTGGTTACTTGTATATGCATCATGAAAGATGCAAGCCAAATGGCGTCAGTACATGGAATGTATGAGCATGCAAGGGGAAATCTAAAACATGACATAAGCTTGAACTGGAACTGAAGAAACAACTTACCTCGTCTAAACTCAACTCAACCTCAACTCAATCTCAACTCATTTCAATGTAAGCGCAATAACAATAATGTGATATAAAAAAAACGTTTAAAATGGTAGATAACAACTCAATGTATTGGAAATACAATATAACTCAATTTGTATATAAAAATACAAAATAAACTTTGTTTGGGAGATTCTATAACCGACAACTATCACTATGAGCTATGTGATGATACAACATCTCGCCCACGCTGCTAGAACTATCTTATACCTTGCCGGAGTATAGAACTCCTCAACTAAGTGGATCCACTAAGCTATGCTTAAAAAGTAATAAGGAATCATCTAAAAAGTATGGCCCATTCAACCCACGTTGGCTACATGGTTTATGGGGGCTATGAGTTGTTTAAACTCTCCCTCATATCAGGTGCTCAATACTACTCCCAAAATATAACTTAGCTCATATGATTTTTTTTAAAACATTTTTTCATCCTCAACTTTGAGATTATTACTCAAAAGGTTTCTCTTAAAATAGATAGTACTGAAAGCTCCTCATGAACTCTTTTGAAAATCGGTGTTTCCTCTCTTCTTAAATGTAAAAACATTTACTCTTGGGAATACTTAGTTCCCATATATCATTTAAAAAAATTAACTCTACTCTCCTCATCCTCAAACTCAAGTACTCAAGTCTTAAAAGAAGTTTTAAAAGATTGTAAAAGACTCCTCAAAATGACTCAAAAGAACTCTCAAAACTTAACTCTTAACTCTACCTTGAATTCGAATTATGAATTAAAGAGTTATGATTCACGTAACTCTCGATGTTTAGATGTAGTTTAGAGTAGTTATAATCAATAGGGAGTAAAGGTACACTTCAAAAGGACTTAGACGGAGCAAACGACGGAAAAAGGGTGGGGGCAGGTGACCCTGGCGTACTGCTGGCGCGGGGTGTGTAGCTGGAGTTGAAGTCGTGGTGAGTAACAAATAAAACGAATAAAATAAAATGACATGTAAAAATGCAATTTAACATAAATTAATGACTTAATCAAAGACACGATATTTACAACATATTCAATTGATTGTGACAAAAAATAATATAATTAAAATTAACTAATAAAAATCTTGAAATTTTGAGAAATAAGGATAAATATCGATAAACTTATTTAAAATTGAAAAAAAAATGTATTTTAAACTATTGAATAAATAAAACTTAAAAGTTACAAATTTTAAAAATATTAAGTCAAAATTGGGTATTAACAATCGTTACATGATAGGTTGAACTTAATGTTTTCTAGCCCACTAAAATAATGGACAGCCTGATATAGCCCGTCAAATTTCAAAGTCCTTATAAACTAGCTCGGATGAATTGGACCACTTAATATTGACATCTCTACTAACACCTTATAGTTTAGTTTGGATAGTTTAGGGGGACTTCTTAGATACTAACTCGAATTAAAAAGGCAAAATAGTCTTATGCCATCATAATTTTTGTAAGATTAACAATAAAGAAAGACAAAAGAAGTACCAAATATGACAAATGAAGTAAAGTGTTGAACCAAAAAAGATGGAGCCTAATTTGGAAAATCCAATGATTTTGACTCATCACAATTCTAAAAAATTTAATATGGTTGAGACACAACTAGTGCCGGTAAAATGAGCCCATATTTTGGTAACCCGTCCAACCCGCCCATATTTAAATGGGTTGGGTGAGTGACTTTTACATGGGTAAAATATGGGTTGATACCCATATTCAACCCATAAAAATATGGGTAAAATATGGATTAGTCAAATGGGTTAAGCTTCTAAATTTTATTCACTCAAAATTCATGATATCGACTAAAAATTTGTGGCTTCTCTTCCTTTTTATGTTCTTCTATAGAACTAATTATTTTTCTCTATAATTGAAAAGGTGAAGTCTCCAAAACTATATATTTTAAATGTACATTTCTTTTGTTAATTGTAATTATATTTTTTTATTTGTTTAATTTTATATTAGATAATAAATAATAGTATCAAATAAGCAAATCATGTATTAGTGTTGACATTGCTTAAAATGTTTTAAGCATGTGTTAGTCCTAAAATGCAAATATTCATTTACTTTGAAATTAAAAATATTTTCCCCATGTTATTACATAAATTTATTTTATATTGAAAAGTTATAGGATTTTTTTTTTTGCTTTATATGATACAGTAAAACTAAATGAAGTATTTTTAACATTTTTCGTCTAAAAATAGACTAAATGTCACGCCCCAAACTCAAAGGGCGCAACTGGCTCCTAATGCCAAAACTTAGTCTCGAGCCGACCCTGCTGAACCATTTGCTACTAGCGCATGGACGCCACACGCAATCAATAAAACAAACAAGTATATCTCGTCTTAAAAGTAAGCCTTCGACTGGCAAGGCCCCTGTCAACAGATTTATAAAAGAAACAACTACTCCCATGAGTTCATATAAAGAAATAGCCAACTAGCACAGAAGTCCTAATTGGGACGTCAAGGCCACCATGATCTCTATACCAAAACTGAAAGCAAGTATATATTAAGACAATACACCAAACGACTCACAAGCTTCAACAAACCAATAAACTAGGCCATCATGGCCATAACGTAGCTATAAACCCCACACACTAGTCTGCAAGCCTTTAAGAGTAGTAAATATTGGAGGGATAGACCCCATCCTACCTATAAAAATATATACAATAAAAGCTAACAAACCTCCCAACTCGGGCAGCTCCGGAGGAAAGGGGCTAGCCAACCGGATAGAAGTTGATCCTGCTGCTGAGGAGGTCTACTGGTCGTCTTTCGGGACCTGCATGCATGAATGCAGTGGCCCCCAGGCAATGGGGCATCAGTATGAAATAATGTACAAAGTATGAAAGGTTATAAACTAAATGAGCAAGTATCATAATATACCAAAAGCAATGAGGTAAGGAAATCAAATTTTAGATAGGCATGCTAAACCACTATTGAATCTAAAAATACAAAAATGATCAAACAGCAACCTAACCAAGCCCCCATATGCTCGGCAGGTACAAACAACATACCATCTACCTAGTCCCCCATAAGCCTAGAAGGTGCCAAATCAATCTATTTACCCCTATCGGTAGCCCATTGTCTTTGTAAGAAGTCACATAGCCCATTTTGGCAACGATATAGCCCCGTAGGTAGCACATAGCCCTCTTAGACAACATCATAGCTTTGTGGGCTGCACATAGCCCTCTTTTGCATCAACATAGCCCTCTTTGGCGTTAAAATAGCCCCGTAGGCAACACATAACACTCTTTGGCATCAATATAGCCCCGTGGGCAACACAAAACCCTAATAGGCAGTAACATAGTCCTATTAGACAACATCATAGCCCCCATAGGCAGTTCATAGCTCAACAGCTAACCACAATAGCTCCAAGGGAGACAACAACAATTGAATAGGCTAAAGGCGAGCAATTTAGCTATAAACAATATATATGAATTGTCTCCAAGTTGTTCCTACCTTCGGGTCATTTTTAACAGATTACGCGTCTCTAAAATGAGGGTTTATAACCACTCAATCATCTACAAGATCACCAACATTAACTACCCTATTATATCACTCTGAAGCTCTAACGAAACATGCCGAACAAAAGGAATAGGCTTAACATACATTTTCCTTTATAATTTATGCTGAAAATACCTCTGTCCACACCACTACAATACTAAAAAAAGTAAAATCAATCAGTAATTAAGGACAAGAATTACTACGACAATTCGACAATCGATACGAATTCCTATCGTAAATTACTATCCAAGACCTAAGGTATCCATAAACTGATAAAACATGGTTCCTACCTTTCCTTACACACTCATAACACTTGAATAAAATCAAACCACTGAAAAAAACCTTGCTGCCACAACCTCAACGGAGCTACACTGCTCAATTCACCATGAAAACTATACCAAAACGATGAGCTCGCGACGTAGGACAATTTTTGATAAGGAGCCAAGAAGAGATCTTGAACACACAAGGATGATTTGAGGAGTAATTCTCTGATTTTTGTGGGTTTCTTACGAGCTGGAATGAAGAAAAATGAAGAAGATACTATCTTATAAGGTTCCACCGACCTAGGGGGCCCACCTCACGTGCCTGCTTGCGCAGTCTAGCAAAAATGTGAATATCTCTCTATACTGAAGTCGTATAAACAAACGATTTGATGCATTTGAAACTAGACTCGTAGTCCTTCGATTTGATGGGTAGTGGGCCCCATAACTCTTTATAGATTGAGAGAAAACCTCCGAGACATTTGACCCAAATTTCAGAGAAATCTTTTAAAAAGAGACTTACGATAACTTTCACCAATTTTTATTTTGTGACTTACCTAACTTCAAAACTTGAGATACAACCCTTTAACACATAAAATATGACATACCACATCATTCTTAATTTATTACTCACCCTCTTTGTCTGTCGACGAAGGTACAAGTTAATTTAGATGTTTCAAAAAGTCGGGGTGTTACATCCATCCCTCGCTTAGAAACATTCGTCCTCGAATGAAAAATCTGAGTCACACGGTTAAGTCCTTAGGAATTGCCAAAATTTAGGCAGAGTATCCTTTGTAAATGTGACTATCCAGGAACCTGAAACGCAGAAATTCTAACCTAGGCGTCTCACAGGACGACATAAATAGCTAAGCAATATAGTTCCAAAATAACAGTGCGAGAAAAAATACAACGATAACAACCATAATAATAAGAAATAATATAGAAAAACCAGATAGGTATCTTACCTCACTGCACTAATATAAATTGATATGCGATCACCTTGGGATATGAAACAAGTGAGGATATTTGGACATCATGCCATCCTCAGCTTCCAAGTCACCTCTTATATATTCCTGTTTCTCCACAATACTTTAACCGAAGCTACCTCTTTGGTCCTCAATTTACGGACTTGTTGATCTAATATGGCAACTGGAGTTTCTTCATACGAAAACTCCTATGTGATCTGAACATCCTCAACTGGGACAACCCGAGAAGAGTCTTTTGCACACTTCCGTAGCATCGATACATTGAAAACTGAATGAACAGATTCTAGCCCTGAAGGCAATCCTAACTCATAAGTTTCTCGTCCTACCATCTGAAAGATCTGATATAGCCCAATGAATCTTGGACTAAGCTTGCCTTTTTTGCTAAATCTCATAACACCTTTCATAGGCGAGATTTTTAAGAATACCCAGTCACCGACAAAAAACTCTAAGTCCTTTCGTCACATATCTGAGTATGACTTCTGTCGGCTTTAAGTTGTTAGAAACCTCTCCCGAATGAGCTTAACCTGCTCCACTGTATGTCGTACTAAGTCAGGTCCAATCAACCTTGACTCACCTACCTCGAACCATCTAATGGGGAATCTACATTTTCGCCCATAAAAAGTCTCATAAGGTGTCATCCCGATGCTAGAATGATAACTATTATCATATGCGAACTCAATAAAAGGTAAGTGGCCATCCCAACTTCCATTAAAGTCCAGCATGCATGCCCGTAACATGTCCTCAAGTGTTAAAATGGTGCGTTCAGCTTGGCCATATGTCTGAGGGTGAAAGGCGGTATGGAGATTAAATTGCATCCCTAAACCTTTCTGGAAAGACTTCCAAAAGTTAGCGGTAAATTGTGCTCCTTTATCCGAGATAATAGATATTGGGACGCCATGCAACCTAACAATCTCTCGGATGTAAAGCACTGCATAATCTCCAGTTGTGAAAGTAGTCTTGACTTGTAAGAAGTGGGCTGATTTTGTTAGTTTGTCAACTATTACCCAAATAGAGTCAAACTTACGACGCGATCGAGGTAACCCTGTACTAAAATCCATATTAATTGCTTCCCACTTCCACAAAGGAATGGCTATCTCTTAGACTAACCCAATGGTCTTGTGGTGCTCAACCTTCACCTGTTGGTAGTTAGGACACTGTGCAACAAACTCAGCAACGTCCTTCTTTATCTCGTGCCACCAATAGATTTCCTTAATATCATGGCACATCTTCGTCGAACCAGGGTGAATAGAATAATGGGAATTATGTTCCTCTTTCATAATCTAATGTCGAAGCCGTGTGTTGGATCCCAATATACACACAAGTGTACGAGGTCGCGCAAGTAATATAGATTCTTAAAGAAACGAGTTATCGTTCCCAAGGGACTTATGATCAACTTATATTCACTCACTTAAAAGCAAAAAGTAAGTTTTTCAAGAGTTGATGATTTATTGTTTATCTACTAATAATTATGCACTAATTAAACATAAGTAATTGTGAACAACTTTGATATAATGTTTCAAGCAAGTTAAAAGCAATTCCAGGGTTGCAGCATATACTGAATATCTTGTATCATGTTATTAGCTTAGAATCAATTTCAGTTGTCAAGTTATTGATTTATAGGGTTGATAGTATGATCCAGGTTATACACCTCTCGTAGCCTACCCCAGTTAGATATCTAACTACATCGTTGAGCGGGGACAAATAAACTAACTGCCGAGCACTAAGATTTCATCCTATTTCATAACTAAGCAAGGTGTTCGTCTAATCATCACTCCTGAACACTAATCACCTCAATCTAATGGGTAGACCAAGGTCTCTATATTCTCTGGTCTATCTAATCTCTCCTCTCTTGATTTTAAGATTAGACACAAAATTTATCTTATGGTGCGCAAGCATAAATTACTAAAACAAGAATATATAATTAACTTATAATGACAACCAAAAATTAATTCAACAACCTTAAATAGTCAACAATCAATTCGTAGCTACAACCCCAGAACTAGGGTGTTTAGCCACTCATGCTATTAGAAAATAAGAAATTACAATAGTTCATGCAAATTCCAGAAAATAGAAGAGTTAAAGAATTAAACCTATTACAAACTTGAATTCTTGCTCTTGCACACTAAATCAAAAGTTGAAAGCTAATTATGGAGCCCTAAAGATCTATTTATAATAGTAGGAAAAGATAGGAACAAATCCTACTCAAATTAGGAATCTTATTTAATGTTTAAAACTTGGCAAAGTTGGCAAAAGATGGATGTGTCGCGCCTCTCAGCGCGCCTCTCTCTTGACTCTGATGTCCCCTCCTTGGTGTGTCGCGTCTCTCAGCGCGCCTGAGGAGGGACTCTAAAGTACCACTAGTGGCGCGTCGCGCCAACCAGTGCGCCAACCACTCGTGGTTTTTGCCTTGGCCATTTTCTTGCACATCTTTCCTCCTTCTTTCTTCATTCCAACTCTAATTCCTTCGAGTGCTCCTGAAAAAACTAATCATGTGTGTTAGTGCACAATTATCACAAGTTATACCAAAAATCAAGCTAATAGACTCAAGATTATTCCTCAACTTAAGCACTTTATGGGTAATTATTGACAACTTAGGCATATAAATATGCCTAAGATCACTGTGCAACATCTGAAACACACAATCGACCTATATATTTGAGGACTCCATCTCTTGCTATATCAAATGATAAAGACTGTTGACCCTGAGCCTTGGCTCTGAGCTGCTCTAAGCCAGGATCTTCTTGTTGCCATGTTTTTACCTCCATAACTAGAGATGATACGGCTGTGTCCTGAATTGTGACCCCACTATCGTCTGCCTCTAACAATCTGACTCCCAAGATAGCTAACTGATGAAGCTCTCGCACTAGTTCACATTTTTCAACACTAAATAGGATAAACTACCCATAGATCTTTGATTAAGGGCATCAGCTACCACATTCGCCTTTCCTAGATGATATAAAATATCCACGTCGTAGTCTTTCGGTAACTCAAGCCATCGGCGTTGTCGCAGATTTAAATCTTTCTGTCTAAAGATATATTGAAGGCTTTTATGATCTGTGAAGATGTTAACATGAACGCCATACAAATAGTGTCTCCATATCTTTTAACGCATGCACAACTACAGCCAACTCTAAATCATGGATCAGATAGTTCTTCTCATGCTTCCTTAGCTGCCTTGAAGCATATGCGATAACCTTACCATGTTGCATTAGAACACATCCCAACCCAATACCATAAGCATCACAGTACACCACATAGCCCTCTGAACCCTCTAGCAATGCTAGAACTAGTGTTGATGTCAACCTATCATTCAGCTCCTGGAAGCTATGCTCTCATGCCTCAGTCCACTGGAACTTAGCTGTTTTTTTAGTCAGCTTCGTTAATGGTGCTGAAAGTGAAGAGAACCCCTCTACAAACCTTTTGTATTACCCACATAGCCCTCTGAACCCTCTAGCAATACTAGAATTGGTGCTGATGTCAACCTATCATTCAGCTCCTGGAAGCCATGCTCGCAAGCCTCAGTCCACTGGAACTTAGCTGCTTTTTGAGTCAGCTTCGTTAATGGTGCTGAAAGTGAAGAGAACCCCTCTACAAACCTTTTGTATTACCTAACTAATCCTAAGAAACTACGAACCTCAGTCAGAGTAATGGGTCTAGACAAGTCTTTACGACCTCAATCTTTTGTGTATCAACCGTAATGCCTGTATCTGATACAATATGGACTACGAAAGCCATACAGCTCAACCAGAATTCACACTTAGAGAATTTTGCGTAAAGTTCCTGCTCTCGAAGAACTTGATGGACTGCTCGCAAATGATCTGCATGCTCAACTTTTGAATGCGAATAGAACAAAATATCATCAATAAATAGAATCACGAACGTACCTACATACAACCTGAATATGTTATTCATTAGGTCCATAAACACTGCCAGGGTATTGGTCAATCCAAAAGACTTAACCAAAAACTCAAAATGTCCATATCTAGTTCTAAAATATGTCTTCAGAATATATTTCACCCGAACTCGTATGTGATGGTACCCTGATCTCAAATCAATCTTTGAGAAGTACTTAGCACCTTGTAGTTGATCAAACAAGTCATCGATCCTCAGAAAGGGATACCTATTATTTATAGTATCCTTGTTCAGCTATCGATCATCGATACATATCCTCAGCGAGCCATCTTTTTTTCTCACAAATAATACTGGTGCACCCCATGGTGAAGCACTGGGCCTAATAAAGCCTTTATCAAGCAAATCTTTCAACGGATCCTTCAACTTCTTCATCCCAGTAGGAGTCATTCTATAAGGAAGGATAAATATGAGTTGTGTACCTGATAGCATATCGATAGAAAAATCAATTTCCCATTCTAGAGGGATATCAGGAAGCTCGTCTGGAAATACATCTAGAAACTCATTAACTACCGGAATAGACTGAAGAGTCGGTGGTTCTGCATCTATATCATGAACGCGAACAAGATGATAAATACAACCCTTAGTAATCATCCTCCTCGCCTTAAGATAGGAAATAAACCTACCTTTCGGCGTTGTTGTATCGCCTTTCAATTCCCGAACTGCCTCTCCTGGAAAATGGAATCTAACAATCTTTGTTGGCACTCAACATTAGCATAACAAGACGCTAACCAGTCCATACCCATAATGACATCGAAATTGACCATATTTAACTCTACCAGGTCTACAGAGGTTTGACGGTCGATAATTTCTATCGTATAACCTCGATAGACTCTCCTAGCAATAATAGACTCACCAACTGGTGTAGATACAATAAAGGGTCGATCTAATGACTCTGCTACTATACATAACTTCCCCGAAATAAATGGAGTAACATAAGACAGAGTAGATCCAGGATCTATCAAACCATAAACACAATGGAAGCAAACAATTAATGCACCTGTCACAACATCTGGTGATGACTCTAAGTCTTGTCGTCCGACTAGTGAATATGTACAGTTCTGGCCACTACCAGAACTAAATGCTCCCTCTCTAGCTTTGCATCTACCTGTTGAAGTGTGGGGTCCACACCCTGTAGACTATGCTAATGAGGAGGAACCTACTACTGACCCAGTCTACTGACCTATACCACCCTAACCTATGGTTAGGCAGTTCCTCCACCCATGCCCCTCCTGTCCACAAGAATAACAACATGTGGAACCCTACCTGCACCTCCCGAAATGCATCCTACCTCAAGTAGCACAACGCGGCAGTGTTGTCCTAACCTGGCCTGAACCTCTCTGCTGCTGAGAGGCTGATGGTCATGAACCCTCACCTGAGACTGACTGTCCCTGACGATCAAATCTACTACCTTGGAACTGTTGTGGTGGAGATCTAGGTGGTCTACTAGAATATCGGGGTCTGGTACCACCCTAAAAATATCCTTGTGAACCAACATGCCTAGCCCTCTTCCGTCTCTCTCTCTCTCTCTCGACCCTCTCGCTTATATACTGTAGATGTCGGCGATCTTCTATGCCTTATGCAAAGGCCTGAATTTGCGAGATATCCATATTATCATTTATTGCATCGGTAGAACAAATGTCGATATAGTCTGAGTCAAGCCCTCCTACAAATCTATACACCCTGTCATGCATCATATCAACAAATGTTGGTGCATATCTAGCCAATGAGTCAAATCTCAACCTGTACTCTCGAACACTCATGCTGCCCTATCGGAGGTTCAGAAACTGGTCCACCCGGCCATCCCTAATCTCTCGAGGCAAATAGTGATCTATGAAAGCTTCTGTAAAGCTATCCCAAGTTGGTAGCGATGCATCTTTTCCCCTAGATCTCTCCCAACTTTCGTACCACCATACTACAACATCACGCAATCGAAATGTTGCTAACTCAACTGACTCAGTCGCTGAGGCATGCATGACTCTGAAGATCCTATGAAGTTAGTAAACAAAGTGTTGAGGGTCCTCTCTATGATTTATCCCTATAAAGTGTGGAGGATTCAAGGCAAGAAATTCACGAACTCTCAAACTTCCGAGCCCTTCAGAAGGTCCGGCAACATCTAGTGCAACTGGCAGGCGTTGTGCAGCTACTAACTGTGCTAACATACATACTGCACTCTTGAAATCCTGGTAAAATGGAATAGGAGGAACTAGAGGTGGTACTGCTAGTGAAGTCGGGGGTCTTTTAACCCTCGGAGACTCCTGAAGCGGTGAAGAAGCTATAGGGGGCTGAGAAGATATTTCCCCCTAGGTTTCACAATGGGCTACCTCTATCTATAGTACCTTCCCAGTACCCTCGCCTGCAGTTATATCTAGCCCCTGGCTAGTTGTGGCCTTTCTGGTGTCAGACATCTCTATCTGCATACCAATATCAATTATAAGCCAGAAACCTCAACCCCTAAGACACCGCTCTATAGCACAAGGTGAGCAAAAGAAGAATAGTCATTCTAACATGCCCAGTAGCTTCTTGCTTATCTAATGTGGTGCACAACACATTTATAAACAAGACTCTACTAGATACAGTTTGTAGACTCTCTAGGATACGACGTTGCTCTGATACCAAGTATGTCACGCCCCAAACTCAAGGGGTGCAACTGGCTCCTAATACCAAAACTCAGGCCCGAGCCGACCTTGCTGAACCATTTTCTACTAGTGCATGGTAGCCATACACAATCAAGAAAACAAATAAGTATATCTCGGCTTAAAACTAACCCTCAGTCAACAAGGCCCCTGTCAACAGTTTTATAAAAGAAACAGCTACTCCCAAGAGTTCATATAAAGAAATAGCCAACTAGCACAAAAGTCTTGATTGGGTCGTCGAGGCCACCATGATCTCCATACCAAAACTAAAAGCAGGTATATATCAAGACAATACATCAAACAACTCACAAGCTTCAACAAACATACAAACTAGGCCAACATGGCCATAACATAGCTATGCATCCCACACACTAGTCTGCAAGCCTCTAAGAGTAGTAAAGATTAATGGGACAGGGCACCAACCTACCCATAAAAATATATACGACAAAACCTAACAAGCCTCCCAACTCTGGCAGCTCCGGAGGAAAGGGGATAATCAACCGGATAGAAATCAATTATGGTGCTGAGGAGGTCTAATGGGTTGTCCGTCGGGACTAGCATGCATGAATTCAGCGCCCCCCAGGCAATGGGGCATC
The DNA here is from genome assembly GCF_900185275.1 of Solanum verrucosum. NCBI lineage: Eukaryota > Viridiplantae > Streptophyta > Magnoliopsida > Solanales > Solanaceae > Solanum > Solanum verrucosum. Next base: position 4,720,599 of record NW_026019930.1, on the reverse strand, counting down.
AATACAAAATAATGTACAGAGTATGAAAGGTTATAGACTAAATGAGCAAGTATCATAATATACCAAAAGCAATCAGGTAAGGAAATCAAAATTTAGATAGGCATGCTAAACCACAACTGAATCTGAAAATACAAAAATGATCAAACAATAACCTAACCAAGACCCCATATGCTCGGCAGGTACAAATAACATACCACCTACCTAGTACCTCATAAGCCAGAAGGTGCCAAATCAATCTACATACCCCTATCGGCAGCCCTTTGTCTTTGCAAGAAGTCACATAGCCTTTTTTGGCAACGATATAGCCTCGTAGGCAGCGCATAACCCTCTTAGGCAACATCATAGCTCTGTGGGCTGCAGATAGCCCTCTTTTGCACCAACATAGCCCTATAAGCAACACATAACACTCTTTGGCATTAAAATAGCCTCGTAGGCAACACATAACACTCTTTGGCATAATATAGCCCCGTGGACAATACATAGCCCTCATAGGCAATTGCATAGTCCTATTAGACAACATCATAACCCCCATATACAGTTCATATCTCAATAACTAACCACAATAGCCCCAAGGGCGACAACAAATAATTGAATAGGCTAAAGGCTTGCAATTTAGCTATAAATAATATATATGAATAGTCTCAAAGTCGTTCCTAACTTAGGGTTGTTCTTAACAAATTATGAGTCCCTAAAATAAGGGTTTATAACCACTCAATCAGCCAACCACTCACAATTACATCTACAAGATCACCAACATTAACTACCCTATTATATCACTCCCAAACTCTATTGGAAACATGCCGAACGAAGGAAATAGCCTTAACATACCTTTTCCTTTATAATTTATGTAGAAAATACCTCTGTTCGTACCACTACAACTTTAAAAAAAAAGTAAAATCAATCAGTAATTAAGGACAATAATTACTATGACAATTCGACAATATATACGGATTCCTATCGTAAATTACTATCCAAGACCTAAGGTATCCATAAACTAATAAAAGATGGTTCCTACCTTTCTTTACACGCTCAGAACACTTGAATAAAATCAAACCACTGAAAAAAACCTTGTTGCCACAACCTCCACGGAGCTATACCGCTCAATTCACCATGAAAACTATACCAAAATGACGAGCTCCCGACGTAGGAAATTTTTCGATAAGGAACCAAGAAGAGATCTTGAACACACAAGGATGATTTAAGGAGTAATTCTCTGATTTTTATGGGTTTCTTACGAGGTGGAATGAAGAAAAATGAAGAAGATGTTATCTTATAAGGTTCAACCAACCTAAGGCACACACCTCACGTACCTGCTTGTGCAGTCTAGCAAAAATGTGAATATCTCTCTATTCTGAAGTCGTACGAACAAACGCTTTGATGCGTTGTAAACTAGACTTGTAGTCCTTCGATTTGATGGGTAGTGGGCCCCATAACTCTTTATAGATTGGGAGAAAGTCTCCGAGACATTTGACGCAAATTTTAGAGAAATCTTTAAAAAGAGACCTACGATAACTTTCGCTAATTTTTGTTGGGAAAAGGGACAAATAAACCCCCCAAACTTTCGAAAATGGTATGTTAATACCCTCCGTCGTACTTTTCGCCCATTAATGCCCTCGTCATCCAATAATAAGTGCACATTTACCCCTCCCACTAACGGAAAACTCATTTTGTACACGTGGCACAATCCTACCCCTCAATTCCGATTGACCAAATATTTAACCCAAATTTTAAATACTCATTTAACCCTCCCCATTACCCATTTAACAAACTATCTACAAACCTAAAGAAAAAACCCATGTACCCATAATTCAAGGGTTGACTCAAAGGTAGAGGAAGTTTTGGTTATTGTTGGCAAAAATTTATCCATTAATTCCAAAAATAAATAGAGCTGGAAAACACATATTTGAATGAACTTGTTGAAACATATTGTGTTTTATGAAGTAAAATGTTTTTTTCTTAACAAGTTTTGATAGTAAATAAAGTAAAATAACATCTAGATTTAGTTTGAATTTACAGAGGATGACCTAATTCAAATAGAAGGGCATTTATCTTCGAAATGATTTCTTTTATTGACAACTTAAGGGGGTAAAAGAGGGCTAAAAAATCTTCAGCACTCATGCCCATATCAAACACAATATTCTTCCAAATATGCTTGCCTCCGAAGTCTGATTTGTCAAATATTTTTTTATAATAAGAAAATATTGCGTAGAAAATTAAATCCAGTGTTTTCTCTTTTGTTTAAAGATGATTGAAAGAGTATATGGAAAGATAAAAGAAGAAGAAGAAGAAGGGGGGTGAGGGGGTGGGGGATGGCGGTGACCTGCGAGAAAGAAGAGAAGATAAAGTAAATGGGCCTTTTTCTTTAGGTTGTAGATAGTTTGTTAAATGGGTAATGGGGCGGGTTAAATGGGTATTTGAAATTTGGGTTAAATATTTGGTCAACCTGGGTTGAGGTGTAAGATTGCACCACATGTACAAAATGAGTCGTCCATTAGTGGGAGGGGTAAATGTGCACTGATTATTGGACGGCGAGGGCATTAATGGACTAAAAGTATGACGAATGGTATTGGCATACCATTTTTGAAAGTTCGGGGGTATATTTGTCCCTTTTCCTATTTTTATTTTGTGACTTACCTAACTTCAAAACTTAAGATACAACCCTTGAACACATAAAATATGACATACCACATCATTCTTAATTTATTACTCACCTTTTTTAATGACTCGGAAAACAAATAGGTGAAACTAGAGCTTAACTAGTGTGTGTTTGAGTTTGATATGGAGTTTGATGTTGTTAAATGAGTTCCCGAGCTTAGGTTGAGGGGTTTAGGGGACCAACTAAGGGTCCTTGAGGAGGACCCTAAAGTCTAACCGCCAAAGCTACCAAAATACAAAAAGTTGTGACCCACGGATGGTACGATCCATTCAACCCCATGGAACCCATCCGTAGGTCAAGGGACTAGATGACAAGTAACAGACCCAAACCAAGAAGTGCTAGTACGGCTCGTGGACCCACCCACGGTTCGTGGGTGGGGTTTCGTAGGTCAACACTGTGTTGTTGTCCGATTCGGCAAAGTGGAGGGGCAACTTAGTAAATTCCTTTTAAGGTTAGTTAAGTTAGGGGACGGTTATTATTTATTAATTAAAGTATTTTAAGGCTTTTAAAAGTATTAAAACACCTTTTTCAATTCATTATTCCCAAACACTCAAAAAAATTAGAAACTACCTCTCCAAATATTCTCTCTCTAGAAACCACCATTGGAAAAGAAGGATTCAAGATTTCAAGCTCAAGATCTCACCATTCTCACTCAATTTTTGTGGATTTTCTTCCCTAAATATATGATAGTATTCATCCTTGATTAAGTTTCATTCAAAGAGCCCTACCAAAAATTGATTTCAAGTTTGCAAAATCCTCCAAAAACCTAAGGTTTTCATTCTAAGCATGGGTTCAATTCCAAAACATTTTCAAAGGTTTATATATGATGAATTATGAATGAATTGTTGAATTAATGATGAATTATGGTGAATTTCTCCTATGAACACATGTTTCCCCAAAATCCAAAGTTGTGAATTGTGATTGTGAATTGATTGATTATGAAAGTATGTTGAATTGTTTATGTCTATATTGAATTAGTTATTGAATCATGTTAATTCCCTTATCTAGTGTAGTATTCTAGATGTTTGGGTTGAGATTGATTCATAGACTTGGAGGGCAATTTCATGAAGGATTTATGTTTGATTATGATGTGAAGTATGTGTGTGTGATCTCAATGAAAGTATTGTGAACATGTTTAGAATGTAATTGTGTTATTATTAAAAGAATATTCTCAATTAACATTCATGAATGATAATGATAGAATGTGAACGGTTTCTTCTATGTAATGTTACATCTTGAATTAGTAGACTTAGGCATCCTCTTCTTGTGTTATGAATGTATCTTGACTCAATGAGCTGAGTAGGTATGTAATGGGAGTTTTCGACGTAGTTGAGGAAAAGTGTCGTACGACAATGCTCCATGAAGACATGAACATATCTAGGCTCATGGTATACGATCAATCTATTGAGGAGTCCAAACATAAAAAGAAGAGAAGGGAGATGAAGAGAACTACGTCCAATGAGAAAGGTCAACCAAGGTTCAAAAAGAGAGCCTTTAACCAAGATTCTTCAAGCACTCCTAGGGTTAACCAGGAGAAAGGTAGTGGGTCTCCATTTCCTAAACCTATTTGCACCACTTCTGGGAAAAAGCATTATGGAAAGTGCCTAGCCGGTACTAATGGGTGCTATGGCTGTGGGAAGATTGATCACCAAGTGAAAGATTGTCCTAATCTTCCGGCCAAAGGAAGAGAGGCCAAACAAGCTTCTCTTAATGGCCCAGATCCTAATGCTCTAAAGAAAAATCATTTCTATGTACTTCAAGCTAGAGAGGACAAAAGAGCTCTTCTGGATGAAGGCACCGGTATGTTGATGGTTTCTTATAGTTTGAATATCTTATTAAGGTCCCTATGTTATTTTCATGTTAGCCTTAGTATGGGTTTACTTCAAAGGGGGAGATGGTATGTTGAATAGTAAGGTTGTTGAGAGTTCTGATATCCTTATCACTTTCTTCTATTCCTATTCAAGCTTGAGACCAAGAGTTCCTTGTAGCTTGTTTCATGTTTTGGAGTCATGTGTGATTATGTGTTTCCATGGTCTCCTTATGTTATGCATGTTCTTGATGAATGTATGTTTAATGAGAAATTGAGTTTTCATGATTTTTATTCCTCATGTTGATGTGCATCTATAATGAGTTGCCTAAATGCTTCATGAGTTGAATTGTTGAACATGCTTAAAGGTGTCTTTGAGAAAAATTGCATAATTTGCTTTCTGATGTTGTAATGAGCATGATGTGAGTTGGAGAAGGAAATTCCTCCGATGAAATGAGATATGTTAATGTTCGTGCATAATGAGTTTGTAGATGTAGTTCCTACTTCCTTGTGTTGCATTGAGCTTATTGATGTGGAGTTGATGTTAATTTCCTCCTAGGTTTGTGTATTGATTATGATGTTGCATGCATGATGGGTGCTAGTCTTGAGTCTTTATTTCCTTTAAAGTGTTTAAAGTGTCATTCGACGCAAATGTTCCTAAGGGGGAGATAATGTAACGACCCATAAAACGAATAGGTGAAACTAGAGCTTAACTAGTGTGTGTTTAAATTTTATATGGGGTTTGAAGTTGTTAAATGAGTTCACGAGCTTAGGTTGAGGGGTTTAGGGGTTAAAACGTTAGGGTACGACTCCCCAAGGACCAACTAATTAGGGTCCTTGAGGAGGACCCTAAAGTCTAACCCCCAAAGCTGCCAAAATACCAAAAGTTGTCAAAAAAGTTGTGACCTACGCCCCGTAGGTTCATTCACACCCCGTGAATCCATAAGTAGGTCAAGGGCCTAGATGAAAAGCTCCAGAACCAAACCATGAAGTGCCAGTATGGCTCGTGAACCCATCCACGGTCTGTGGGTGGCGTTTCGTAGGTCACCACTGTGTTGTTGTCCAATTCGGCCAAGTGAAGGGGCAACTTAGTAAATTCCTTTTAAGATTAGTTAAGTTAGGGGATGGTTATTATTGATTAATTAAAGTATTTAAAGGCTTTTAAAAGTATTAAAACACCTTTTTCAATTCATTATTCCCAAACACTCAAAAAAATTAGAAACTACCTCTCCAAATATTCTCTCTCTAGAAACCACCATTGGAGAAGAAGAACTCAAGTTTTCAAGCTCAAGATCTCACCATTCTCACTCAATTTTCCTGGAGTTTCTTCCCTAAAGGTATGGTAGTCTGTACCTTTATTAAGTTTCATTCAAGGAGCCCTATCAAAAGATGATTTCAAGTCTCCAAAATCCCCCAAAAGGGCTTTCATTCTAAGCATGGGTTCAATTCCAAAACGTTTTCAAAGGTTTATATATGATGAATTATGAATGGATTTTTGAATTAATGATGAATTATGGTGAATTTCTCCTATGACCCCATGTTTTCCCCAAAATCCTAAGTTTTGAATTGTGATTGTGAATTGATTGATCATGAAAGTATGTTGAATTGCTTATGTCTATATTGAATTAGTTATTGAATCATGTTAATTCCCTTATCTAGTGTAGTATTCTAGATTTTTGGGTTGAGATTGATTCATAGCCTTGGAGGGCAATTTCATGAAGGATTTATGTATGATTATGATATGATGTGTATGTGATCTCAATGAAAGTATTATGAACTTGTTTAGAATGTAAGTGTGTTATTATTGAAAGCATATTCTCAATTAACACTCATGAATGATGATGATAGAATGTGAACGGTTTCTTCTATGTAATATTACATCTTGAATTGGTAGGCTTAGGCATCCTCTTCTTGTGTTATGAATGTGTCTAGACTTAATGAACATGAATCGGTAGACCTAATGTTGGTAGCCCTTGCATGATAAGTCTATGACCTATTCTAATGATGTATCTTGGATCGGTAGGCTAATGGAACCCTTCCATAAATGATGTTAATGAACCTTGGGATCGGTAGGCTTATGGCACCCTTCCATAAATGATGTTAATGAACTTTGGGATCGGTAGTCTTATGGCACCCTTCCATGAATGTTAATGATGAACCTTGAATTGGTAGACTTATGGCACCCTTTCATGAGGATTCAATGAGCTACCTTAAAAATGTACCTTGAATCGATAGGCTTATGGCACCCTTTCATTGTCAACTAATGTACCTTGAATCGGTAGGTTTATGGTGCCCTTTCATGGGTTAATCAATGTACGTTGGGTTGGTAGGCCAATGGCACCCTCTCATGTGTAACGATGTTAAAGTAATGAAATACTTTATGGGAATGAAGGCTAAGCACCGAGTGGATTTGGTAAGATGGAAGCTCTCCCCACGTTTAGGTCGGGTTTCAATAAACATCTTTATTATCCCATAACTATGTGCCCACATATGATATTAGCTAGTGGTTCCACCTAAGCTAAAATGTTACCGGTTCTACCTTAGGTAGGTAGATCAACCCTTACGATGTGGGATAGTACATCGGATTCCATGGTTTGCTCTCATGGTCTATGTCGATTAAACGCTTATTCGCATCATGTGAGATGTGCACTATGGTTATTTGAGAGGTTCTATGAAGTGTGGGTGGTAGTATGGGATGTCATTCATGCATTGCACGATTAGGCCTTGAGAGGGCCATGGTGAGTTCGCTAATGTCTTAATGACTACTAAATGAATGTGCTCTTAATGAAGCTAATGAAGAATGTTGACTTATATGCTTAATGTAATGATGCATGCTTTACTTGGACTGTATTATGAGTTACTTTCCTTGTCATGACTTATGAAAGGTTTATGTTCCTTATGTATGAGTATGGCCTAAAGATGAAAAGGAAGAATGATAAGTTCACTTTTGGTGGCCTCAAAGTGGTACTTAGTATGGATGGTGGTATGGGACGCCATTCACACATTGCACAAGTATAGCTTAGGGTTACTTAAGGTGAAGGCTCTAATGTGAGGAAATGGCTTATATGTTGATTATGTTCTAATGTGATGAAATGGCTTATATGTTGAAAATGTTGTATCTTATGCCTCTTATACTTATGTTCATGAAGTTTTCTCAAAGGCATATTGTATGGTTTTCAACCAAAATGTTCGTTTTAAGCATGGTTTTTGCATGACTATCATACTTAGTACATTAAATGTGCTAACCCATATTTCTTCTATTTTTCTACAAAGTGTAGGTTCTGGCAAGTGAGTTGATTCTCTCTAGTTCAAGGGCTTGGTTTGAGTTCTTCCAAGGCTAGTGGTATGTCCTCATGGATTCGAGGACAAATGCTTTGTTGATGTTCCTTTTCTTCATTGTACTAGACATTTGTTAGAGTTCTATTGTAAAGGGCCGTGACCCTACTTTTGATTCAAAGATTGTTTTATATGGCCATGTGAGACAAGTTGACTTCCGTTGTTTTAAATAATGTTTTCAATTGTATGGGATTAAAAGACTTTTAAATTACATATTATTTCTATTATCTTATGTGATGGCATGCTATGAGGCTTGTATGAGACTTTTTGGAGTCTTGTACGCCGTGTCACGTCCGGGGTGTAGGCTCGGGTCGTGACACCCTCTTTGTCTTTCACGAAGGTACGAGTTAATTTAGATGTTTTAAAAAGTCGGGGTGTTACACTAAAATATTTTCTCTATGTTGAATTCTTAAGTAGAGTACTATTTTACCCAACTCATTTGTTACCCAATATATTTTTACCCATATTAAATATGGGCGGGTTGAATTATTACCCATTTTCAACCCGCCCAAATTTAACTCAACCCGCCCATTTGCCACCACTAGACACAACTAACAATAGTTGTGTGAGACCCTTAAATTTCTTACAAGTATTTTAATGGGTTGGACACCACATACTCTCGCACCTTATTTTTTCCCCAAATTCCCCCCTTTCCCTCCAAAGTATTTTAGCTCTTCTCCGTCCAATATTCCTCTCTTTTTCACACTTTTTTTAATTCTTTGCGCTCTTTATTAATTAGTAACTTGATTAGCTCTTTCTTTCCCATTAATCATTTTTGTCCCTCAACTAAATCAATATAAAAAATTTCCACCTCTCAACCAATTCAACTAAAACATAATTATTCCTCGTAGCCTTAGGAAAAAAAATCTTTGAAAATTTTCATTTTAGATCTCAAAAAATTGAATCAAGTCCCTAGGATACCTTTAAAAGATAAATTTTGAATGAGAAATTCACACACACTTTATATTTGTATTAACAAGTATTCACTGAATATAAAAAATTGAACTAAATAAAAATCTAGTCAAGTTGAATATTTCTTTTACTTCAATTTATTTTTAAAAAATTTGACATAATCAGTTTTGGTTTTAAAGTAAAAAATAGATTGAAAAACCACCAAACTTATTATAAAAATATTTCTCTTTATATAGTGTGTGTTGTGAAATTAATTTTTTGCTCTTTTTATTTGTAATCTAGGTGTTACCTTTATATAAATTTTATTTTATTTTTTCACTTTCTAATTTGATTTGTAATTTTATTGTGATGATTTTAAAAATTGATTTTATGTTCAAAATGACTTGTTTTTAGTCCTTTAATTATTAGTTAATTCAACTGTCATCAATCAGAACTAATTCTTAAAATAAAATTATACCAAAAAAAAGCTCACAAATGAGTAAGTGAGAGCATACCTATAAGTATTCTAAAATTACTTGTTCTTCATTTTTTTTTGAAATATTTTGTACTTGGTGTTGCACTTATTATTGAAATTTAAGTTAAAAGTCTAAAAATAATCGTCCAAAAAAATATATAAATCAAGAAAAGAAAAGACTATAATTATAATGGAGTTCAAATTTTTAATCATATTAGCAATCACGGGAAAAAGGGCTAAAACTTGAATTAATATTAATTTACATATTTCTATTTGACTTTTGGAAAATAAAAATGTAAGACTATTTAAAAGAAAGAGAAGTAAAATATTTATTAGGAGGAAAAGGGAGGAATTTGAAAAATGAAGAGTGTGGGTGTTAAAATGAGACCACTAAAACACCTGTCAAAAAATTAAGGTGCCTCACATTGGGTCTCAACCATATTAAAATTTTCTCACAAAGCAAAGCCATGGCAGCAGCTATGTAACTGTTGCCATTTTTGAAGGGCTCCCCAATCATAGACAGCAGATCCTTCTCACCTTTTCCTACTTTTCAGGACCTTTATATTTATGTCATTATTCTTCACACACAATTTTTGAGGTTAATTTGATGAAACAAGAAAATGAATCATCTCAGAAATTGATTGGTAATGAAATGAGAAGGTACCCATCATTCATTTTCATGTGTTCTTCATACAACCAAATTCATAATTTGTTTCAGCTTCCCTTTCTAGGGTTTGAAAAGAAAAAGAAAATACATTTGAAATGCAAACATTTTTGCATATACATACATGTAGGTGGTTTTTTTTCCTTCCTTTTTTTGTGGGGATATATGCATGTATAAGGAATCATTTGTTTTTGTTTCTCCTATGGAAAAGGGAAAATAAAGAGAGGTGTAAAATATGAAGAAAATCTGAGCTGATGTGTGATGGGTTCTCTTTATTTCGGCTGGTAAAAATTGATAATTTTTTTTTTTTTTTGCCAAAATTTTCAGGGACTGAATATTTTTGCAGGGATTGAAACCCCCGATTTTCTTGGGGGAGAAAGAAGGAAAGTAGTGATAGCATTCCATATATAAAACAAATTTAAAAATATATGCATAAAATTTGATAAAAGTGGTGGTGGTGAGAGAAGGAATTTTAATGTGAAATGTTGGCATTGGTGGAGGGAAAGAGGAGGAGCAGCTGATGATGGAGCAAGAATTAGATTCAAAGCTTAGGATAGAGAACACTTTACCAAATCCTCAAAGATCTAAGAGCTTTGCATTCAGAGCACCTCAGGAAAATTTCACAATCCAAGATTTTGAATTGGGAAAGATCTATGGAGTTGGTTCTTATTCAAAGGTCAGATTTTAATCCTTTTTATTATGTCTTTATTCGGTATTTTGGAAGAAGTCTAGTTTGAGATTCTGCTCAACTTTTCCCTTTTTCCTTTTTGTGCTTAAGTGTGGTGATGTTCCCTGGTTTTATCATCTTGCTTTATTTTTTTGCTCATTATGGTTTAGCCTCCCTTGTGAGGGGTATGGAGTCTGGTATTAATTGAAATGTCGACCATGGATTTTCTTTTCATTTGTTATGTCTTACCATGCTTTTCGATATAATGAGTTATCTTGTTGATTTCGGGTGTCATTTTTATTCATCTTCAAGATGTCTTTATTCATTTCTAGCTTTTCTCCATCATTCTCTTAATAGTCAATAGTTGAAAACAGCTAGTATATGTTTTTGTAATAAAGTATCTGCCAAATGTCTCGCACAGAAGGAAAACGGAAAAAAAATGAAGAGTAGCTATTTGTTGCAGAAGTAGTCTCTTTTAGATTAAAGAATTTTTTTTTAGTGAGTTCATCTTTGAGATGTGTTTTAGTTTTCAAGCAATTCTTGGTGGTATTAATTGGTGATCACACTCCTAAAGCAGAGGTCCAGTTCAGGGATTGTATTTCCTATTGCACAAAACTGTTGAGGGTCGTCTTATTAGCCTATATTAGTAACTAGCAAAACTCTTCTTATATGTGGTTTTTCTTCTTTCACCCCTCTTGCTTTTCCACTGGGTAAATAAATCATGAATTGTTATTGTGGTTTTGGATACAAATTGTGTACACTATCAGGTTGTCAGAGCAAAAAAGAAAGACACGGGGAATGTTTATGCCTTGAAGATCATGGACAAAAAGTTCATCACTAAAGAAAATAAGACTGCCTATGTGAAATTAGAAAGAATTGTACTTGATCAGCTGGATCATCCTGGTATTGTGCGACTATTTTTCACCTTCCAAGACACTTTTTCACTATGTGAGTTTTTTTCACATATTTGCTGATATGTTTAGTATTTTGCACATCTCTTTTAAGGATATTTTTCCACTCTTTATGCCTGGCATTTCTTGTCGAATATTGATGTTTCTCCTTCTAATTTCATGTTACCCTATTGTGAAGACATGGCACTAGAGTCCTGTGAAGGTGGCGAGCTTTTTGATCAAATTACCAGGGTGAGTAAATGAAGAAATTTGATATACATGTTCTTTTAGTTTCTCCCATAAGCATCGAAAATCACAACATAAAACAGAAAAAAAAAATGTTATCACTAGTGAATCGCTTGTGGCATATTCGGATTTGTCTTGGTAACATATATTTTCTTCTTGAACTTTGTAATGTGGTTGACTTCCTGAATCTGATATAGCCTTCTGTTCCTTCTGGAAAGAACAATCATCTTTCTAAATACTCCTTGTCCAGTTATTCTGATATCATTGGCAGTGAAGGATTTCCCATTTCGGAAGTGTGTGAACAATTCCACAATCCACTACTATTCTCTTTTGCTTGGAAAGCCAGTAAATCGTTTCCTATTAAAATTTTATTTTGGTTTGTGCAGAAAGGTCGTTTGTCTGAGGATGAAGCACGTTTTTATGCAGCTGAAGTGGCAGATTCTCTTGAATATATACACAGTATGGGATTGATTCATCGAGATATTAAGGTACTTTTACTATGTGATTGCGGTGTCAACAGAATATTCTAGGACAATTTTGAAAGTTTTTATTTATGGCAGCCAGAGAACCTGCTACTCACTTCAGATGGACGTATTAAAATCGCGGACTTTGGCAGTGTAAAACCCATGCAGGATAGCAGAATAACAGTACTTCCAAATGCAGCATCAGGTATACCTTGCTTGTTGCGAGAAATCAGAATCATATTGGCACAAAATAGTGTATTTTGATGTCATTTTCGTTGCTGAATCAGTGCTCTTTCTTTCCTCCAGATGACAAGGCATGCACTTTTGTGGGGACAGCTGCATATGTCCCTCCTGAAGTTTTAAATTCTTCTCCTGCAACTTTTGGGTATGGACCCTTCCCTTGAAAAAGCCAAGTCTTTTTACTTCTTTCTGAATCTTAGCTGATTGGTATTAGTTTCTATACACTTTGATGGTATTGACTGAATTATGCATTTTTTAATGAAAACATAATCATTCCTTTTGGACGTGTTTTACCAGAAATGATCTCTGGGCACTTGGCTGCACCTTATATCAAATGCTTTCAGGATTTTCTCCTTTTAAAGATACCAGTGAATGGCTCATTTTTCAAAGAATCATTGCCAGAGATATCAGGTTCCCAAATCATTTTTCAAATGAAGCCAGAGATCTCATTGATCAGTTGCTCGTAAGTTATAATTCATCTTTAATATTTACTTGCATCTTGTGGTTCCTTCTTCTTTCTTCCCCCATTCTTCGTTTTGTCCTTTTCTGAAATGCATCTCGATTTATTATATCAGTTGATTAATACATCGATGAGCTTAGGCAAATATTTTTGACTAGTGCACTTTGGTGATTCGCTAAACCCTTTCTATTCCACGAGCATAACACCAGCAATATACACCACTGGGCCTTATTTAATGAAGGATGACTTTTGCATCTTGATTGACATAGGTTTCTCTTTGTGTAATTGGATTATATGAGCTTGCAACCCCTAAGCCAACCAAAACTTTGGCTTGGTTTACATGTTCAGGTTTTTTTTTGGTGTGCCCCTTAGACTTGAAGCAGGGATAAGATCTTAGATAGAAACATATTTGTTTGTCTATCTAGCTTTATGAAACATCCAATGCATGCATCTTTTTGCTATTTTGGGTCTTAGACTACAGTATTCGTGTCTGTAGGACTACATACCTTTTCTTTTTATGGCAGGTAGAGAGAATATTGTGTCCAACATGGCATGTATATGCCAATTCTAAAATAATGCAGAACACAATTGATAAACATCTTCAACATTCCAATAGAATGTAGTCTTAAAATTGCATTTCATTCCAAGTAAAAGAAGCACATAAATGTGCCTGTGTTTATATTTCCCAAAAATACACACGTTATACATTTGTACATATCAGAAAATCTCTTTTGCCTATTAACTTGCATCCAAACGACTCAGGATATTGATCCTAGCCGAAGACCAGGTGCTGGACCTGATGGTTATGCTTCACTGAAAAACCATCCTTTCTTTAGCGGGGTTGATTGGGATAATTTAAGGTTACAAACTCCTCCACGGCTTGCTGCAGAGCCAAAAGTATGGCAATTTTATTTTTATCCTTGAAGCTTTATCTAAATTTTCTTAAAGAGTTGATTATTTATAGAAGTATTAAAAGGGTATCTCAAATCTTCAGGGGCACTCTACTCGTAGCAGTGGTGAAGATCAAGATCCTTCATGGAATCCCTCACATATTGGGGATGGTTCAGCTAGAACTAATGATGGAAATGGTGGTACAACATCCTCTTCTGAAGTTGGTAGCGTTACCAGGCTTGCTTCAATCGACTCATTTGATTCAAAATGGTAGGTTTAACACCTGTGGGATATCTTAGCTGTTAACTCTTGGTTTTGACTTTTAACTATGGTTGACCTTGTGGTTTGTGTACAACTATACTTTGATATTTGTGTTTGAACATGTAAAAAAGTGTCGTATTCAACTTCAGATGCTCTTTATGTTTCCTAATTGGGGAAAAGGGAAGTTGTCTTTGCTTCATTAATTCGTTAGGATCAATTTGTAGTGCAAATAACATTGAGTGTCTTACATTAAGTTTCCCGTAGAAGCTTGTTCCTACTCTGCTAAGCCTATGTTGTAACATTTCAACTACTCTTCTGGACTTGGTAAGCGGGACATGGCAACCCTCAACTGCACACTTTATTATGGGCAGGTTCATGCACATGGATTGCTTTAGGCCGATTCCTTTGTTTTGTTATTTTGCGCAACTTTATCCCTCTTTCAGTCCTTGTGTATCAGTAATGCATGTCAACGTGTTTCTGGTGATGCATCAACAGGAAGCAGTTTTTGGAGCCTGGTGAATCTGTTCTTATGATTTCCAATGTGAAAAAGATACAGAAGCTTACAAGCAAGAAAGTTCAGCTTATCCTGACAAATAAGCCAAAGTTGATCTACGTAGACCCCTCAAAGTTGGTGGTCAAAGGGAATATTATATGGTCGGACAATTCTAACGATCTTAATATTCAAGTCATAAGCCCTTCACAGTTCAAGGTTTGCACAGTTAAGTCCTAATTGCCTGTTTTTGTTTTCTCAAGAGCCCCAATCAATTTTAATGATTGCTTTTGATAAATGAATTTTAAGTTAACTCTCAATCTTTGTATGTTCATGCATCTTGTGATCATACAGCCAAAGAAAGTTATGTCTTTCGAGGATGCTAAACAACGAGCAATGCAGTGGAAAAAGGCAATTGAAACTCTCCAGAACCGGTGATATCTATTTATCTGCATTTCGACCATACCTCTTTTAAAATGAAATGAAATTGTAGAGGGATCCAAAGCTGTTGGATTCTCCTACAAAAATACTTGTCAATATAAACTCAATTTACAGGTCTCCAGTATAGTACATAATCTTTTTTCTTCTTCTTTTTGATGAAGTGCACATCCACATTTCATTTGTATGCAAGAACTGAAAGAAGTTGGTGAATTCTCAGTTATTTCAAAACCACTCCTCACAATAGAGCTGTTTTTGACAACATAGATGCCTGTCAAATCAACATAGACCAAGTAAATATGAAATGGACAAAATAGTTTTTACTATTATTTTTTCAACTCAAAATTCATTGTTTCAGAATTATTTCGAGCACAAATAAAAATGTCATTTAATTCAGAGTAACGCATACATTATATTTTTGAAATTGCAAGTGATCAATAGGTATTATCTCTTGTTTAAAGTGTCAAAATGAAAAATTATGTCAATTTTAGGTATCTATTTATGAATTCAATCTTTATTTTTCTTTTGTTAATCACAACATGACACGAGAGATTTTGTGCTACATTCTTTTACAAAATTTTATTTTTAGTTTTATCTTTTCACAACAGATTTTTACTTTTACTTAAGAGAACTTCATTTTTATTTAAAAGATGTGAAAAAGTAATTTATTTTTATTCAATTTTGTAAGTAGCCCTAAGAGATTATTTTCATAGATTAATGACATTATGCAAAATATTTATTAAATTTCCTTGGATTCAAATTAAAAACTAGCAAATATACGAAGAATTTATTTTCTCAGATAGGATGTTCATAGTAAATTAAATAAAAGAGTAATCAATAAGGGCAAATTATTTTTTTATATTAATAATAAATAAGTTAAAAGAATGTTATAAAGAAATCAAAATGACGAAGATAAAATTATACGGAAGTTGGTGTAATAAAGTATAATTTAAGACATATCTCTAAAATTATCCTAGTTATGTTTCAATTACGATTTAACCAAAGTAAAAGGGGAAATATATCATTTAAGTTTGTGTTTTTAGAGTGAATACATCTCTTATTAAAAAAGTAAATTTTAGATTTAGCAAACATAAAAAACATATTTGTATGTAATATGTATATTTTGGTATACATATACAAAAAAATCAATTGTATAATTTGTTTCGGTATACATATACAAAAGAATCAATTGTATAATATGTGTTTGTATAAAGCGAGGAAGAGAGAAAGACAAAAGAAAACTAGCAGGGGACAATCTGTATTTGTATAATTATAAGTGTATAGGACGAAAATATATGATCCGAGAAATTATATTTATAATTTTTATAATTATTTACTATAATATTCATAAATAAAATATAAATATTTTGATAAATTTTAATTAACTTAAGTCGTTAACTATACCATTTTCTCAAGCACAACACTTAAATTTTAGCCCAATTGTTACAACCCTATGTCCATCAAAATCTATTACTTTAGTCTTAACTATCCTACCTCACATAAGATAGTCACACTTTAGCTTAATTGAATCACTTTGTTCGTGTCATAATAACTCTACTATTGCTTAATTGAATCCACGGTAGGTTGTTCATGTTCTAGGTGTTTGTCTATCGAGATACGTATGTCCTCAAAAAAAAATTTATTACTTTCAAAAACGAAAAATTGAAAAAATGAACCAAACTGACAATTATTTTTTCGTTTGGTTTGGTTTAATTTTAGAAATTTAAAAACCGACTAAATTGATTTGGTTTTGATTTTAATCAATAGTCGATCCAAACCGAACTATGGACACCCTAGTGATTACCTTTATGCCTCATATAGTTATAAAAAAAAATATGTCTAGATTATACAAATCCAAATGCATAATAGGTATCGAGTGTTTGATCATGCAATGACCCTTCATAGGTGAGTTTCTCCATCTACTTGAACAATTATTACCTCATTAGCTAATTTTTAGATTATTACTGAGTTAATATATATGATGGTCACTCAACAATCAATTATTTTCATAGAAAGTCACGTAACTTTAATTTTCAACACAAAAGTCAGTCAACTATGAGATCTTCGCCTACAAAGTCACTCAATCTATTTAATTATTTTTTTCATTAAAATTTGCTGACTTGAAATTTTTATTTCTAACTAAAATTTAAAGAAATAAACATATATCCTGCACCACTTGATCCGGCTTGCTAAAATAATATTGACCCTTTTATTTTAGCTTTATTCTCCAAAATTATTCTCTCGTCTCCTCATTCTTCTCCTCCGCGTTTATTTTTTTAATTCCTCAATTTCAGCCTCTTCATCCTCCTTTTAGTTAGGGGCAGCTCAATTTCTGATCTCACTTAATTATTCCCTCTTGTCTCCGGATTCTTTTTATTATTATTATTATTGATCATTAGCTTTTTTAGCTTTAAATGATTTTAAATGAAGGCAAAAGGATAAAGAAAAAGAGAACTCGCATATATTATTATCCGGTGCTTTTCCATGGATTCTCTCTTGATAAAATCTCACTGCATCCTGCTAATAATATTTTAATCACAATCTAATTCCTATTTAACAGACATTTACTAAAAGAAAGGCTGAAACCATAAAATAAAATAAAAAAGGCAGAGGAGAAAGCAGGAGAATAAAAGGGTTAATATTATATTTTTAGCAGTTTGGGTCAAACAGAGCGGAAATGTTTAAATGGATATATGTTTATTTCTTAAAATTTTAGTTAGAAGGGGAAGGGGATTTGCATAGAGAGACAACAAGTTGTGACTTGTGAATATCTAAAATGAACCTGTGTTATCTTTCACTAATTGATATGTTTGGGCATCAAAGACCATCTGAGCATATACATAAGATAAGAGCACCACAAGAAGAAGATAAAGCAGGAATTATGTAAGAAACTTATTCAATGACAGCATAGTCCCGGGAAGATAACAACATTCTAATAAGCAAAAGCCAATGATGCTGCAACCATGCTTACCAAAGGAACAGAAATGTTATCGTCTACCATTCCAGTTATAGGGAGAGACTCCACCATAGTTGCTATAAATGACACCAAAGCTACTCTTTCTACAGTTGAAACCCAATCCAACTGAAAATAT
Organism: Solanum verrucosum; assembly: GCF_900185275.1. Taxonomy (NCBI): domain Eukaryota; kingdom Viridiplantae; phylum Streptophyta; class Magnoliopsida; order Solanales; family Solanaceae; genus Solanum; species Solanum verrucosum. Next base: position 4,702,631 of record NW_026019930.1, on the reverse strand, counting down.
CCCAACGCCGAGAAGTAATACAGCATCCTTTCACCATATGAAAAAGTCTAGTATCAGCATAAATGTTACAACAAATTCAATATCTAAACAAAAACAAACAGCACAAGGACCAAAACCTACCCAACCGATACCAGGAAACCGAGAACAAACATGGAGAGGCTACCAGCCCAACTTTTCTGTTTATTATAAGGTAATTTTGTGGACCCAAACCTTCTTCCAACAATATCAGCGATTCCTACATAGAACAAAGTTTAAAAAACAATAAGTGTAAAAAGTTCTCACCATAGACCAAGTGATATGAGCTTCAGCTCTTACCATCACCACCACACATCATTGCTAATGAAATTACTCCAACTGGTGACTCACGCCAAAAGAGAACCGCACACAAAATTAACACTAAAACATAATATAGAGGCCCTCTCAGCAATTCTCTGCAAGGAAATGGCTAAAACGTAAGAGAGGAATCAATGCCATGTATCTGTTGAACAAGGCGGCAAAGGGAACTTACTCTGGCTTTCCTTCCCTAGTAACAGATTTTATAAGCCCCTCATCAGTAGCCAAAGATAGGCCATGAATCACAAGTCTCAGGCAGTTTGTAAGTGGAACTACAGAAGCAAAGTAGCGAGCCCATCTTGATGCACTAATCTAAGATCTAAATCATCAGTAAGAACATTCAAAGATGGATCTGTATTCATCAATAATGACATAACAATACCTGAAAATCGGCCAGGAAGCCATAAAAAGCAGACCAGACAATATGTGGACCAGCTTTCTGCTTAAGTTCTGTTTCGATGAACGGAGGGGAAAATAAATATCACGAGAAACAATGAAAATCAAGTGATCGTTATAATGTGTTAAAAGAACCATTAGTGCTGACATCACACAAGACCACAATCCCTCTATCTTTTTCCTTTCTCCCTCCTCGCTCCCAAAAGAAAGTATCTTAACTATTCATAGAATGTTCTAATTTCTGTGAGCTTTTGCTTCATGCCTAAAATGTCTCACCCGTTTCTCTATTTTATTTTTGATAGGCCCCTTCCTCTATTTTTTTTTTTATAAATGTGGTGTCTGTACCAGCATTCCACGGGATACCTGCCGCCTTCCTCCAATAACAGGTACTAAGGTAACTCTATCCACCTAGAGATTTGAAACTGAGACTTCATGGTTCTCAACCCACAAGTTGTTGAAAGTTTCCTAGTCAAATCATTAGATAAACGAATAAATAATGGAATGAAGGGATCAAACTGAGTGAAACGGATATAGATGATTCATATAGCTAACCCAACTAATTTAGGATTGAGCGAAGTTGTATTAAATAAAATAAATAGGAATGGGACTTCCATGTTGGAGGTCTCAAGTTCGAAACCCCTTGCCAGCGAAAGCAAGGGGTTTGCCTTCTGGGTCGAGCTCGTCGCACCGGGCTTGCCTAGTGCAGGTTACCTCTCCTATGTGGTTTGCAAGCTATTGCATAGGAGCGAGGGTTTTACCCTGTGCGCACCCAAAGGGTAGCGGCTGCGGATTTCCCTTGTCATCAAAAAAAAAAATTCTTTTAGTGTAAGTTTGGTAGGGTGTATAAGAAATAGAGTGTATTAGTAATGCTTGTAGCAAAGATTAATTCTTATGCATTTTTTGGTTTGGTGTATTAAATATAGTATACATTGCATAATTTTTTGTGAAAATATATTTATTTATAAAGATACCCTCTACAAGTATGAGGTAAAAGATATTTAATTTTATTTTGAAGGGTAATTAAGTCTTTAATCAAGCTAATGCATGCATCAAAGCTCTTGCATTACTAATACAATGGATTTCATGTATTAACAATACAGACTTCAATACACAATAGGGTTGAAATAGTGTACCAAAGCTAATGCATAGAACATGGGCAACCCTGGTTTTACATTTCTTGAGAGACCAAGTCAATACGATTAAAATAAGCCCAATTTTGAAGAGTTAGGTAGTAGATAACTCATCATTAACTTTTTATTGCCAAATTCTAATTTCCTCTCCAACAATACACTTCATCGTGTCTTAATAATAAATTCATCACTAATCAGAAAAGTCACCGTTAATAGAAAAGGTTACAATCCATTCAATGTGAAAAAAGGTTATTCAAATTGCATCTTTTAGAGAAAAAAAGACTTCATTTACCACTCACACTTTTCCAACCCCAACAATTAGGTCATGCGACACTTAACTTTTTCCTACATAATTTATGTGGGACAAGTCCTCTAAACTTATATTTTACCAAATAAGGTCATACATAATGACACTTTGGTCACAAATTTTCATTAAACGAGCAAAAATCAAAGACCAACCCCTATTAGGGGCAATCCGCGGAAATACTTGTCGTAATTCCAGGTAAGAAACAAATTCACAAAGTTTTCATGAACAGTAGAAACTTCTAAGCTAGTGCTGATTTTGATGGAATAAAAGATTTTTATCATACATACTCACACCTTATCTGGTCCTCTACCCTGCTAAGTAAAATCAAATCAGATTGTACACTCATGACATATTTGTGAATCCGATACAGTATAATACTAACGTGTGTTTGTGAGTAAGAGAGAGATAGAAGACCTGTTCAATTAGCTTCCGCTCGGATAAGAAATCAAAAGTGGAGACAAAAGCATAAGCGCCGGCGATAACCAAAGCCGTCGCTCCAGCATCCTGAAACATTGAACCACCATCTCCGGTAACATCAAAACCACCTAAACCGGCTGTCACCGGACCGGAAACAGGTCGGAAATTGTACGGCGAGAAGAAACGTCGGCGAAACGTACTAGTGTCGGTTGTTGCAGTGAGAGATGGAGGCAGATTTGAGAGGCGGAGATGACGAGGAAGAAGAGAGTGGGTGACCGGAGCTACCAAGGCGGCGGTAGTAAAAGGTCTGCTCATTGTAGCACACACAAAAGCTTGCATTCTACAATCTAAACATTATTCATTTTCGTCTTGACATATAAGTATAAAGTACTTAACAGAGATTTATTGAAAGAGTATTAAAAAATAGTTTTTGTGGCTTAGGGAAACGGGTTGCTAACTAAGAAAATGACCGAAATAGTATTAAGGAGTAGAGTAGATAGATTTGGTCCTGATATATCAATTACTAAATGCTAATCAATTTATCGTTGACCCAAAATATCTAATAAAGCAATAGAAAATCTATCTACCTATTCTACTAAAAGATATATTTCATATGTCTCAATTTATGTGACTTACTATCATTTTTAGTCAATCTAAAAAAGAATGATACATTTTTATATAAAGTAACAATTTAACTATAAAATGTTTATTTTATTAATAAAATAATTTACAGTCACACAAATTTCTATCATTCATTTTGGACCACAAGTTTTAAAAGTATTTTTTTCTTTCTTAAACCCTGTGTCAAATCAAAGTACCTCATATAAAATGGGACGGAGGGAGTAGCTATTTAACTGTACATAGAATCTATTTATTATATTTATTATTTATTACTTTTATATTTATATATATTAGAAGAGAGAGTTTGAGGCAGTTTCATGTCAGTTTTTTGACATTAAGTGAAAAGTGTGAGGGTATAATTGTCTATAAAGCATTTTATAAGATAAAGTTTGTTTGAAAAGGCTGTCTTTTGTGCTTTGATATTTGCACAATATTAATGACTTCAAAAAAGTACCTTCTTTTCTATAAAAATTACGGAAAATGCCCTACACTAAAGTGACAGTGAATATAGTGGGACCCATTGTATAATGCCTACACTATATCGTAGATGTGGGTCCTGTTGGTCAGTTTTTGTACATGAAAATATTCAAGTGGAGAAAATTATTAACAAACGTGTAGAACTCGAACATTTTGCGGTAATTAGTATTGTTTAGTGTTAATAAAATTAATATTAAATTGTCATATATTGTATAATTTTGCTCAATGTTTATTATATTTGAGAAAATCAAGGATATTTTTATTTTTTTGCAAATGTTACACATGAATCTCGGAAGTATACCAAAAATCAAGTAGCAATGTCCATTCTCATTTCTGTTGGACTAAACTGATCCTAAATATTTTTAACTAATGCCGAGATTTTATTTGTAGTACTTAATAATTTTCTTTTCGAATTAAGTTTCTCATGGCTTATTACTATGATTCATGGGTTAAAAATTCATTGTGTTTGTGTGTTTTCCATATCATCAAAATATTTATAGTCATAAGACGATCGATGAAAATTTTATGAGTCACGGTCACATTTTTTGAAGATGTAAATGAAATTATCGAAAGAAGAATTCTCTACGATGAGAAGTTCCCTAGCTGGAAGGCTTTGCACCGAAAATGAATGAATGAAATAGTAGAGTCTTAATAACAGTAAGGATCCAACACTTATTGAAGAATAGTTCAATTGTTTTTTTATACTCTCTTTATTCTATATTAACTGAATTTCTGAGACAGCGCATACTTATTAAAAAAAAAATTGAAGGACATAATTTAAACCATAATTTCCAAAATTATCTTTTGTAAATCATAAACATAACTTTGTAAGTAGTTCAATTTAACTCTTAAAAAATATCAAACTCCATTAAAGAAAAGAGCAAATATGAAAAAAATTTCAAACATCTATCTTGAACTTGGGACAATTCGATTATTTTGAACAATTAAAAAGATCCAGAAAACTCAGTTAATATGAAATAGAGGAAGTAATTAAGTAGACGTTACGAAAAGAAAGAGCAAGGTCACGAAAAAATAAAAATATATTTCTTTTATTTAAATATATATAGTGCAGTTTAACTAAAAAAAAATTCCATATGAGTTTATGCTATATATAACTTTATCCTAATATTTGTTATTTTGACAGAAATATATTAATAAGTTTGGTTTTAATAATATTGGGCCCGTGGTGACACGGGCCATTTTTTCTAGTCTTATTAGAAATGAGAGTGTGGGTATACTAACACTACATTTTAGAGTTTTACAAGAAATTTTGTTAGTTGTATTAAATTGAAAATTCTCAATTTTACCCTCTCTTTTTTTCCTAGATTAATGGTTTGTATTGATTTTTTGATCCTTCTCCTTTGAACATGTGTACTTTAAAGTGTTTTTTTTTTCATTCTCAAATCCTCTGTTCTTTGGAATTTTAGAATATATTCGTTTGACATAGTTGAAATTTGAGGAAAGAAATTTTTTGAATTAACCTTAGTTTCTTCTTGGAGACCATCATTTTACACAGTTCAATCTTGCGAAATAACCTCTGAAGTTGTCTTTAGCTTTCTATTTTTTTTTTCATTTTAGTTTAGTGTGTTAGGGATAAGAATTGTTCATATTTGATTTTACTCTTCATGTTTTATTGATGGAATCTATGTGCTTTTGGTGTTGTTATGGAATCTGAAGGAAGAACTGTTGGGTTCGAAAGTGATTAGAGCATCATGCGGAAGCTTACAATTGCAAATAATATAGTTGATAAATTAGATGACACATAAAACTACACTAAAAGACATAATATTATTATTGTATTTTTAAATACATTGAGTTGTTGTATACTGTTTTATATAAACTGCATCTTTATTGTTGCTTTTATATTGTATTGAGTTAAGTATCCATGAGTTGAGGTTGAGTTGAGTTGAGGTGAGTATGTTTCCTTCTTTCAATGTTCAAGTTGTTATGTTATGTTCAGTGTTCCCCTTACATGCTCGTACATTCAATGTACTAATGTCATTTGGTCTGCTTCATTTTATGATGCAGACACAGGTAATCAAGAGCAGCAACTGGCGCTCCGTTGATCCATTCGTGTTCCAACTAAGATTTGGTGAGTCTCCTTACTTTTCGGAGGGTTTCACATTGAGCTTACATTTTAGTTTTGTTTATTAAGATGTCGTGGGTCTTCTCCCAACGTACATCTCAGTTAGTAGATGCTTCATAGATAGTAGAGTTTTGAGAAGTTTGTTTCATTTTCATTTGTTAATGTTCTAGACTTGGGTTGCTTCTTTTGTCCAGTGAGTGTTTTTAACACATTTATGATTTATTTATTTTAAGAATATGAGTAAAGTTTCTACTTTTGAGTTTATCTATTATTGAGAAAATCTTTCGCTGAGAGTTGGGGCGAGCAATGGTTCTCGAGTGCTAGTCGCGTCTAGGATGTAGGCTCGGGGCGTGACAATATATATATATATATATATATATATATATATATATATATATATATATATATATATATATATATCAGGATTAAGAATATAAGTACATTTAATAGTTTAGAGAAGATGTTTTTGTCAATCAATCTAAAGGAACTATCTCTACTCGGTTCAACACATACAAATGCACTAGCACAAGAAGTTGGAATTATATCGCTTTCATAATCAAGATAAATTATATATAATCTTGTGCTACATTCGTACAGGTGACATGTCCAATTTCCATCTTAGATTGTAAACAAAAAACTTTATACTTATAAGAATTGATGTTTTAATCCTCTGTGTATAAGCTAAAATTCTATATACTTAATCATCTACTATCACTACTAAAAGCTGCCAAAAAGAGACGAAAAAAAGCATCTACTATCACTCCGACGCTTTTTTGGCCAAAAGCGATGCAGTCAATCTCGTCGTTTTTTGGCTCGACGTTTTTCCAAAAGCGACGGACTGCGTCGCTTTTGATTATTTTTTTAATTTTTTATTGAAGAATATGACGCCGTCCGTCGCTTTTTTAATTATTTTTTTAAAAAAAAAGAAGAAGTCCGTCGCTTTAATTAATTTTTAATTTTTGTAGAATCTTGAAAAGCGACGGACAATGAGACGCCGTCCGTCGCTTTTTTGGAAATAAAATTTTGAAAAACCCAAAAAAGCGACGAACTAAAGGACCATATCCGTTGCTTTTCTGGGTTTTAAAAAAAATTAAATTAAAAAAAGCGACGGACTAAAGGACCCTGTCCGTCACTTTTTTGAGTTTTAAAAAAAATAAAATCTAGAAAAGCGACGGACAAAATCACCCTGTCCATTGCTTTTTTTGAAATTTATTTTACAACAGAAACTGGCCTACCCACCTGCAAAAGCAATTCAATTCAGCCCCAATCAAACACAAAACATTATAAAGAAGCAACACAAAATATAAAACAACAAACTTAAATTAACATTCAAAAATATCTAAATCACAATTTAAAGACTTATAAAGTCTTTCAAAATTCGTTTCAAAATTACAAATAATTCATAAAGACTATATTTTATCAAGATTTCTAAAGTTCAACCTAATAATTAGTTCATAAATTTTATAAATTAAGATTTCTAAAGTTCACAACCTAAAGTTTAAAATCCTACAATAATTCAAGATTTCTAAAGTTCACAACTTAAAGTTCTAAAATTCCACAATAATTCAAGATTTCTAAAGTTCACAACCTAAAGTTCTAAAATCCTACAATAATTCAAGATTTCTAAAGTTCACAACCTAAAGCTCTAAAATTCTACAAAAATTCAAGTTCTCTAAAATTCACAACTTAAAGTTTCTAAAATTCTACAATAATTCAAGACTTCTAACGTTTCACAACCTAAAGTTCCTACAAAAATTCAAATTCTCTAAAGTTCACAACTTAAAGTTCTAAAATCCTACAATAATTCAAGATTTTAACTCTCACAACCTTATAAAGTTCTAAAATTCTACAAAAATTCAAGTTCTCTAAAGTTCACAAATTTAAGTTCTAAAATCCAACAATAATTCAAGATTTCTAAAGTTCACAACCTAAAGTTCTAAAATCCTACAATAATTCAAGTTCTCTAAAGTTCACAACTTAAAGTTCTAAAATCCTACAAAGATTCAAGTTTTCTAAAATTCACAACTTAAAGTTCTAAAATCCTACAAAGATTCAAGTTTTCTAAAATTCACAATTTAAAGTTCTAAAATTCTACAATTATTCAAGATTTCTAACGTTTCATAACCTAAAGTTCCTACAAAAATTCAAGTTCTCTAAAGTTCACAACTTAAAGTTCTAAAATCCTACAAAAATTCAAGTTCTCTAAAGCTCACAACTTAAGTTTTAAAATCCTACAAAAATTCAAAATTTCTAAAGTTCACAACTTAAAGTTCTAAAATCCTACAATAATTCAAGATTTCTAACGCTCACAACCTTATAAAGTCGAAAATCCTACAAAAATTCAAGTTCTTTAAAGTTCACAACTTTAAGTTCTAAAATCCTACAATAATTCAAGATTTCTAAAGTTCTAAAATCCTACAAAAAATAAAGTTCTTTAAAGTTCACAACTTAAAGTTCTAAAATCCTACAATAATTCAAGATTTCTAACGCTCACAACCTTATAAAGTCTAAAATCCTACAAAAATTCAAGTTCTCTAAAGTTCACAACTTTAAGTTCTAAAATCCTACAATAATTCAAGATTTCTAAAGTTCACAACCTAAAGTTCTAAAATCCTACAGTAATTCAAGTTCTCTAAAGTTCACAACTTAAAGTTCTAAAATCCTACAAAAATTCAAGATTTCTAACGCTCACAACCTTATAAAGTCTAAAATCCTACAAAAATTCAAGTTCTCTAAAGTTTACAACTTTAAGTTCTAAAATCTTACAATAATTCAAGATTTCTAAAGTTCACAACTTTAAGTTCTAAAATCTTACAATAATTCAAGATTTCTAAAGTTCACAACCTAAAGTTCTAAAATCCTACAGTAATTCAAGTTCTCTAAAGTTCACAACTTAAAGTTCTAAAATCCTACAAAAATTCAAGTTCTCTATAATTCACAACTTAAAGTTCTAATATTCTACAATAATTCAAGATTTATAACGTTTCACAACCTAAAGTTCTAAAATCCTACAAAAATTCAAGTTCTCTAAAGTTAACAACTTAAAGTTCTAAAATCCTACAATAATTCAAGATTTCTAACGTTCTCAACCTTATAAAGTTCAAAAATCCTACAAAAATTCAAGTTCTCTAAAGTTCACAACTTTAAGTTCTAAAATCCTACAATAATTCAAGATTTCTAAAGTTCACAACCTAAAGTTCTAAAATCCTACAATAATTCAAAATTTCTAAAGGTCACAACCTAATTAAAGTTCTAAAATCCTACAAAAATTCAAGTTCTAATTAAATTCAATAATTCATATCCAATTTCTAAAATTAGTTATATATAAAATTTTAATCCAAGAATTAATTAGTTATATTCAAGTTTCAAGTTCAAGTTCTAAATTCAAGTTCATATCTAGTTATATATAAACTTCTAATCCAACAATTAGTTATATATTCAAGTTCTAATTCAAAAAAAACCTCATCGATCAATATATATTCATGACATTCAAACATTCATCACTATATAGTCATGATATTCAAACATTCATCATATACACTTCAATTACTAATTTCTAACTTCAAATCAACACTTTACTAACTAACAATATTTCAATCAAATTAAAAAAAAAATCTCAATTCACAATCAAACTACATAGTCTCAAGTTCAAACTAGTCCTAAAATCAAAAAACCCTAATTCATTCACTAATTACAATACCCAATTTAAAAATGCCCAATTTAAAAGAAAACCCTAAAATAAAAAATCTCCAGTTCTCTACCTAACTAACAATAATCAAATCAAATTAATAATAACACAACCCAACAAACTAAAACAATAATATACTAACTAACAACCAACTATAATCACTAGAATTGAAAAAAAAACCTAAAATTAAACACCAACCTTAACAAAGTGGAGAGACAGCGACGGGAGGTGACGGACGGCGACTAGCGGCAACTGGCGGCAATAGGCAAGGGCAGCGACGGCGACGGTGGAGGCGGCAACCGGTGGAGGGAGATCGATAGAGAGAAGGGAGAGAATAAGAGTGAAGAGAGAAGAGAGAGAGAAGAAAATAAGAAAATCCCGATCTGGTCAACGATATTTTAAGAAAAGCGACGGACAACGTCTCTTTGTCCGTCGCTTTTTAAAAAAAATTTGACCAAAAAAGCGACGGACTAAGAGACGATGTCTGTCTCTTTTCTTAAATGTTTGACCAGTCATGTTGACCAAAAAGTGACGGACTTAGAGATGCTGTTTGTCACTCCTTTAAAAAAATAATTAATCAATTAATTATTAATTAATTATATATATGGCGCAAAAATCCGCGAATAAAAGCGATGGACTAAGAGATGCCGTCCGTCGCTTTTTGAAAAATAATTTTAAAAATAATTATTTTTATTAAAAAGCGACGGACAATGTGGCAAATGGCGTCGCTCCAAAGCGACGCCGTCCGTCGCTTTTCTATCTGTCGTTTTTTAGCAGTTTTTTAGTAGTGTATATACGTATGTAAACATCATAAGCGAATATATGATCTATTAAAACTAAATAAATAATTATTCTATAATAAATACATATCTAAAAGACTAAAACATATGGTTAGTAGTATATATTCCAATAGTTATCTCAAGTTTCTCGATAACTCACAGATTTAAGTCAGATGGATGCGAGAACCTGGTGGCAAACTCATAAAATGAAATTAATTTGCATGAAAAGATTCTTAAGGAGATAAATAAACGATTATCATGAGTTTCATACAAACATAGACAGAATTTGAGGAGATACATGAATTTGGATGAGAGTTCCATTTTTTATGAATATGGTCTTAAATATTCATGAATTTTTCAAAAAATTACATCAATTATGCTTGGACAAAAACAACTAAGAGAAAATCCAAATATGGAGATTCATATGGAAATTCATAAGAACCAGAATGTTATCAATCAGAGAAGTATTATGTGTAACATCTCTGGTATTTGTGATTGTCCTCCTTTCCGTTTTGAAGGCTTAAAGAGCCTAAATTAGAGTTTTTTTTTTGTAACATTGTGTGTGATTCAAGAGCATTTGATTTAAATTAGAATTTGAAAAGAAAAAAATTGTATGACCTTTCTAATATGTGTTAGATATTTATGGAATAATTCTTTAGTTATATATATATTTGTGTATATATTTATTTTATAGAAGTTTTAAAATATATGAATGTTTTAATAGATATAATTACTATATTATAGTGAGAAATTATTATTCTATGAGGTAGGTTTTAGTTAACTTTCGTGGATCACATATAACATCCTTAATTAATAATGATTTACAACAAAGATTCTGAATGAAATTTTTATGAATATACAACAAAAGGGTGTGGATTTGGAAAAAGAGAGAGAGAAGAGTATATAGAAGGTGTTTTGGGTATGTGGTCCAAGTTAAGAAAAAAGAAATGGGAAAATTGTATGAATTAACAAACTATTAATTCAAATTAAATGTTATAGCCATAATTTATTTTATTTGTAATTCGCAATAAACATTCCATTTTTTTGTCATCTGGTTCGATATACAATTAGTCATTTTCGGTATACAATTACCCATTCGGTATAAAATGTGTTTGTGTTTGTATAAAGCGAGAGAAAAATATATATACAAATACAAATATATATATATATATATATATATATATATATATATATATATACACACACACACACACTTATAATTATACAAATACATATCTTATTATACAAATTACAATGTATAAATGAATTTATACAAAACTGAACAATTTGTATAAAATTGGATGTATCAAGCGAATCATACAAATCAAAAGCTCCATAGCAAACATAAAATTTGATATGGAGCGCAATTATGCAAACCATAGTTATAACATACAAATATGATTTTTATGTTTGCTATATGTGAAAGTTGCTCAAAAGAAAATAGGATCCGGGTGTTGGGTTATTTTGAGAATAATAATAATCTCAAAATGGTATGAATTGAGGGACCGGGGTTTATTTATATTTTCATTAAATTGAATTTGACTCGAATTGATACAAAGTTGATACAACGGGAACTAGATAAATTATACTTCATAAATTACAGAAATTTCACCTTTTAGTTTACTTATTATTATTATCCCCTATAAGTTTTACAAATCTCCAAAATCCCTCATTTTCGCGCATCAGATTAGTGTATCTCGCACATCAGATTAGTGTATCATGTATAAAATGTACATCAGATTAGTGTATCATGTATAAAATTTAATGTATCTTACTTAACGATTAATGTATCTCGCGCATCCGATTAATGTATCATCGCTTATATTATTGTATCCGTTTGAGGGATTTCTGTAATTATAAACTTTTAAGGGATAAATTGTAATTTTACCTTAAAAATATGTGATTTTTGTAATTTGCCCTTAATTTATTGAGCTTCTTAACTTTAACGATGTAAAATAATTATTTTGACATAAAACCTAATTATTTTAAAATAAAAACTAATTATGCAACTATTTGTTTAAAATGAAAATTATATAAACCTATTATTGCAAAATTACCTTGAAATTAATCTTAAGAACATATTGTAAAATTTCTAAAATAACAAATTGTTTGAAATAGTAATAAATTAAATTTTGGAAGACAAAAATTGGGTGCAACCAGCATACCAAAACGATGTGGCAACTGTTCATCAACCAGTGAAGGTGGAGTTAGAAAATAGTCTACAACATCCTAAACACATATTAGAAGAAGTTGATGATGATGAGGTAATTTTCATCCCAAATGTTGAGGAAGAATCAATTGAGAAAAATGAAACAAGCGGGGAGGAAGAATCAGATAATGAATGGAGTATAAAACAAGCAATGGAAACATTAATAACGACTTGATTAGCACCGGTTTGTAATTACGACGAAACCGATGTTGCACAGTTCATCCATTTGACACCAATTTTTCATAAAATAATAACGACTTTGTTCATCGATTTTTTGAATAGTTTTTAATATTTTTGAAATATTAGTGTTAAAAGGACTAGAAAAGATGAGACAAACTAAACCAGTTGTTTATTTATTGTACGTAGAGTGACTGGATTGCTAGATTTCATATTATGTAAAATAGAAAATAATAGTATTACATTTCTCACATGCTAACAAGTGAAAAAAAACAACTTTCCAAGGGACGGCCTATTGGACTAGAAAAATAACCAAACATACCGTAAGAGTTATTAGAAAGACAACAAAAACTATATTATTAATTAAGGAAATTATTGAAAGGGTAGTTTATAAGTAGCTTAAAAGTATAATGATGTATTATTAGGTCAGCCTAGAGTATATATAAATTACTGTTACATAGGGCAGGGGAAGAAAACATTATATGCCCACAATCATTGGGACAGACATAACGCTAAATAAAATATTACCAGTACTATTGTCTATTATATACACTATGGATGAATGTAGAAAACATTTTTAAGAAAATGCTTTCAAAAAAATTTCATAATTGGTTTTGGCCATTATATTTTTTTCTACGAAAACAACTTCTTTTTTAAGAAAAAAAATGACTCATCTAATAAGAGTAAACAAAAAAATAAACCTATAAATTTAACATTTCAAGTTCATTATTTTTTTTCTGATCCCGATTCCTGTCTCGGTATCCCTTGGTCAACCCACCCAACCCCCACAGTATTAATGGTCTTGGAAGAGTTAAGATTAACAAGGGAACCCCCACACCTCAACATTATATTATGTCGGGTTTTCTAGTTTTGTTTCAGTGTTTTTAATTCTAAACAAGTAAGTTATTTAAATTTTTAGAAAAATTATTGGGATTTTTTTTCATATTTAGTTTTTAGTTAATGGGGTTCTTAATTATTTATATTTTCCATAAAAATAGATTGAAAATAATTTAAAATAATTTTAAACTTATATTTAATTTTAAACTAGAAAAAGTAGGATTGTACTAACCTAGTAGTTGTTATCATTCCTTACACAGTACACTGCAGTCACGTAGAAAGAAATGTAACTTTTACTCTTCTTCACAAGTCATGCTAGGAACAAATAATTATGTTGCATGTTCATAATTAATTAATATGTTTTTGGCAGTAATTTCTTTAGTATTGGATCTGTGGATTCCATACAAATAAATAAATTAGATACGAAAATTGATTCAACTGTTTTTTTTATAGTATAGATGAAAGTTAATGATTGGGAAAGTGGTGAAGTAGTGAGGGGGAAAGAACACTTCACGTGGAAAGATTCATTAGGTGTTTGGTGATCCCAACAAGCGACATGCTTATCCTAATTATTTAATTAAAATAATACAATACACATATATAGAGAGATCTGCTAGGTAGACATCGTAAATAATGTTCCATCTCAAAGGTATCCTATGCAAATTTGAAAGTGACTTTCATCACTTCAATTATTTATATATACACATTATAATTATTACACATCTTTCTAGTTCATATTAAGTGAATTGTTGAGATTTTTTTTTATACTAATTTATCGATATACGTGTTATACGCAGGAGCGGAGCCAGCATGTCTTTAGGGGTTCATCCGAACCCCCTTCGACGGAAAATATTACTACATATACATGGTTAAATTATTTTTTAGATGTATATAATAGATGTCGAACCCCCTTCGACTAGCTCGTATGCTTACTCCTTCAGATTTTGAACCCCCTTATTGAAAATCCTGACTCCGCCACTAATTATATGTGTATATTAAATTGTGTGTATCAGTGTATGTGATATATCTAAGATGAATTAACAGTTGCGTCAAAATATTCTTTCACAATACAAAGAATAATTGAATAATAATTTGTGAAAATCCTTCTCAAAGGTTCGAAAAATTTGATGCACAATTAAATTTAATCATGAACAAATACAAGCTTTCGAAACTATGTATCATCCAATTCATTTTGGGGTGGGGGGGGGGGGGCGGGTGGACATGGTAATCATGCATTTCCGTATTAATTTACGATTAAAAAAACATAATTACTTGAATAAATAATAAGATTTTTTTCCATAAAGCATTAAACTATAAATGAGTAATTATAAAATGTGCACCAACTTAGAATTTGAAAGAAACAAATTTTAAAGTCACATATATATCGTAGATATCATGACTTCTGATGCAATAATATCATCATAAGTAAAAAAAATATATTTTATGTCGGAAAATTATATACTCCCTCTGTCCAAGTTTATGTGACTTACTTTCCTTTTTAGTTAATCCCAAAAAAGAATGACACATTTCTATATATAAAGTAACAATTTAACGATAAAATATTTATTTTACCTTTATTGAAATGATTTAAAAGTCTTTCTTTCTTTCTTAAACTCCGTGTCGAGTCAAACTACCTCACATAAAATGAGACGAAGGAAATAGTATTTTAGTTGTTCTACTTTAGTCCCCATTCTAATTAAACTTGAAATGGTTAAGTAGAAGAAAAAGAAACTTGAATGCTACTATACCTTAAAACGTTGCTCAGGTTTATTAAAAGGGACCCATATTCCTTGAAGTGGACTGCTCAATATCTCATAAACTAATTCTGAAATATTCATAGAGAAACTAAGATATCAAATACAGTATTTCTCAAAGTTTACATTGTTATCAAATATATTTAAAGGATATCCGAATCAACTTATGTTTGAAAAATATGTTATTAGTGGTCCTCAAATAATAGAGAAAAATTAAAGAAAATAATTAAGAAATAAACAAAATTATACTCACAATCTTAATAAATAAAATCATTTTTTATTTATTTTGTGATTACAATAAATTTTTCCTTACTTGAAAAAATGTATTGTACATATAGTGTCATATATATCATAAACAGTATATATAAGTGAATGAATATACAAATCAAATATAGTCTAATAATATCAAATCATCAATTAAGCATACTTTATTTCAAAATAATTATGACTTAATATTTTTGACATATTTCCTCGTAAAAGTAATTATATATGATAAGAAAGTAAAACTATACCTTGATCAGTTACAAAAAAAATTATTTAGCTAAAGATAATTATTATATTATTATGCACGGCAGAGCAACAAACATTTTAATTATACTTCTAATAAGTTGAACAATCCTAAATGATTTTTTTTGTTTTTCAACTCAATATATGAGATTGCTAATAACAAAATCTAAGTCATTATCAATGGACCCAGAGGCTTTAAACACCAAAAGAAAATACAAAGTTTTACTTTGACAATATAGTAAATACAAAGTTCTTTACTATATTGCTAGTTACAAATTTTTCATTTACACATATTACAGTCCACACACTTTTTACTTAATAATGCTTTTGTTTCATCTATAAGAAAAGAAGTGAGATATTAGACACGTGAGAAATATAATAACTGATATAAAATTTATGCATAATGTGCATGTTAAAAATCTTAAATGTCTGTAAAGAATGAAAAACCTTCAAATCAAAAGTTAAATTACTAAAAATGCCTTTTAATTTTATTTTGACAACTACGTATGCAAACCATCAAGAATTGAAAAAAGATTATTTAACCATAATTCTTACTATATAGCAATTTTTAATTTTTTTCATTTACACAAATTATAGTCCCCACACTTTTTATTTAATAGTGTTTCCTCTCTTATTTAATCCATCAAAACCATACTCTATACCATATTTATTTCATTTATAAGAAAATTAGTAAGATATCAAGCACATGATGTCACAACCCAGATCGTCGTGATTGACACCCACACAAACCCTCCGGTGGGAGAATCATTACTACAACCCAAACAAACAAACTTTATGAAAACTAAGAAATTTAAAGATACGGAAGAAGGTTTAAATGACTATAAAAATGGAGTCACCATAAACTCCAAGGTTTTAACAATCAACTAACCAACCCCTAGAACCTGAAAGTTATTGTACCAAAACTCTATAAACGACAAGTCTAAGAACAAGGGGTACAACCCTAAAACTAAACAAACACCTTTAACAAATAGTCTGAGTCCGAAGAGAGTGGACTTAAACAAGAAAGGTTCATGGCAGCCTGAAAGAACTAGCTCACCGTTGAATCCGATCACGCTCAACAATCATCTAGCTGAGGTCTATCAATAGTCACCTGAAAATGCCCTGTACTCAACAAAGAACAAGCAAGTGCAGTATTAGTACACAACCACAGTGTACTGATAGGATCACGCGGCTATCCCAATAAGTGAAACACATGCAAGTAACCACAACATTATAAAACAGGCATATACCGAACATATACAATATTAGTCATCCTTTCAGGATCAATGTAGCATCACACGTTCTCAATAATACACATTGGTTATCAATTTAGAGCAACATACAGTCTTCCAATATCAATCATCATTAGATATGAACGTAATCATCACAAGTAGATACACAACACAATTCAATAGTCCTCTCACGAAACCCAATTCAATGGTCCTCTCATGGAACCCACACCCAAACTGTTAGCATACCGGAACATGGTATGCGATCCAATGTTTATGCTGAAAACGTGGCAACCGATCCCATATTTATGCCGAAACGTGGCAACCGATCCCATATTTATGCCGAAACGTGGCAACCGATTCCATATTTATGCCGAAACGTGGTAACCTATCCAAGTTAGTGTGTCGAAACGTAACACACAATCCATTCAACAAACCACAATCACAATCACAATCACAATGTATATTCTCACAATCATACAACAAGAGGTGATTCATGGCATACAATTATTCAATTATCCTCATTTACAATTAGGGTGATCAATAATGCAACATTCGCATACATACATGTATTATAATGAGCAATTACAAACATATATCACACCAATATGAAATCACAATCATCGCCTACCTCGAATTCAAGCTTGAATCCCCTAAGGCACTTGAATCTTCTATTTCCGAATTCTTTCCGCTTGTTCTAGGTCTACAAACAATAATTTATACGCAATGATCAACAATCAAAGGCCTAATTATCTGGATTATAACAAACCCAATAACCCTAGACCAAACCCTTGATCCCCATACCCATATTAGGGCTTTTTCCACCATAAATTCCAGATCAAAACACTCCCCTATCGATAATTACTCATGAATTTACATTCTACGGATCGAAACGTGGATTTGGGGAGTAAAATCCTTACCTTTAGCCTCAAGAATGGTAAAAAAATGATCAAGAACTCTCCGGGGGTAGTCTCCTAGCTCTCAAAGTCGAAAAGTACAAAATAAAATATTTTTAGGGTTTATTTATGACTTTAAGTCGCATCTGGCCAGCCACAGCGACCCTCACCCCGCTACAGTGGCATCGCCAGAGCGACCAAAACCACCGCCAAAGCGTCTTGCACGAAACAGTGAGTTATTTTAATAATTCCAAGACCCTCATTTCACAATACACCTTTAACCAACAACACTCAGAAAATACCATTCACGCTAAGATCAATTTCGGGAGTTCTACTCACCCGAATTAAATTTCGTAAAGTCGTACGGATTCCTTAACGACTTATCTAACTACTCATGTAATCAAATTCTTAATTAGATCTCTCATTTGTTACCAGATTTCACTATACCTCACTGACTCCGATTTTGTCCAAATCTGAACTATGCTAGGAAATCCAAAGTTACTACTTAAAAGTTTTTTGGCCCCATTTCTTTCTCCATTGGTTTTTCTATAATGACGGGAACAAGTCGTTACAATAGATACTAATTTACCCATCACTCGTCCCCGAGTGACAAACTAGGAGAAAAGGGCTAAAGCAAGAATAAAGTAGTATTTGAATCATCGAATAACTGGGATACTTGTCCCACATACTTTTTATGTTGACTCTGGGCTGCTAGAAGCTTAGATTGGATACTTCTCACCTTCCCCTGAGCATCTTTCACCAAATCAACTCTCAAAGGTTTCACATCTTCAACCTCAAACCAACCAATTGAACACCTACATATCCTCCCATACAATGCCTCCATGAAGTCATCTCAATACTCAAGTGCTAAATATTGTTGTATGTGCACTTAACTAACAACAAAGCTATTCCTAATAACCACCAAAGTTGATCGTACACATGTATGCAACATGTTATCAAGGACTTTGACACAAACATTAGGACGAATCCTTTCTCACATAACCATGATAAAATCCAAAATCAAAACTCGCCACAATTAGAGGTGAACCTAAACCAACCAACACACGCTCATGATACTCAAACAATCATTGTTCTTAACAATATCTCCACCCCACAACATAAATTTCCATGAGCTTAAGTTACAAAAATTTCAATCTTCAGACATCAGATACTCCTTGAGAGTTATGTCCAAACATACAAACCATCCAACAACACTATCTAAATGCTAGATTTAGCAATTGTAGATTACCTCTTAAGAATAGTAGAATTGGATTCAATGATCCCCATATGCAATCACACATAATCGATACATGACCTCGACGACAGGATGAATATCAAGATTGTCGGACAACCATAAATACGCAAAGTAGCTCTTCTATAAATTCTCATAAGTAAGGTGGTACAAGTAGAACCACTAAAATACTTTAAGAACTCCAAGATCACACCACATAAGTCATCTGAATTAACCACGTCTTCCAAAGTTATCCTACTCAACCAAGAGAACATCGCAGGATCAATACACCTGATCCACCACTAGGGATCCACCCACAAAAGTGAAAACACACGTGAACATATCTATTGAATCATACTCACAACCGTGTACAAAAAGAAATAGATGGTCACGTAAGAATTTACATAATAAGTATTGAATAACACCAAAGGTTTTCCTATGAAGAGTCGATACCAGACATTTCCATTTAGTTGACTCCACATACTCTTCATGTCCTTTCACTGAGGTTCACACTCTCAATACTAACAACCATCATGAACACTCCAATCATTTACGTTACTCTAAACCAACACTTTTAACGGAAAACCTTTCTTAGGTACTTAACAGTCAACCGTAATAAACTTTATGACTCAAACTAAGTGTAAGTCCTTTCACATGCTCAATACCTGATACAATTGATCATTCCTCACTTTACACATTCATACCTTGATAAAATATATCACCACGAATGTAGACTTACAATGAAAACTCTGAATGGTAAACTCAACCGTATAACACAATCCCCTTATCTATCAACATTAGTTTATACCTTGAAGATTTTTATGAAATCCTGAATCTTCGCTTATCATTGATCGCATCCCCATCGATCTTACAATATCTTTCCACTAAAATTTCAATCGTACTCATTATTAAACTTGAAACAAAACAAGGCACTTATTATCACACTCGAGCTAATGTTTGTACACTCATTTCTCAAGTCTTTTTCAATAGTTTCTAACCAATCCGACAGATTTGTGACACTATTACCATAGCCACAACAAAATGAATGAAATCACGCGTCTCTAAACCCAAGTATCTTCAGCCTTTGCAATTAAATAAAATATTCTTGCTCTCGCCTCTCTCTAAAGGTTGTACTACATCCCACTATTTTTCTTCATTATAACTCTAGCTCTTTAAAATTCGATTTGAGTGGTGTCCCACCATCTCTTAAAACTTTCCATACAACCAGTTTACTCACAAAATATTTGAAAACCACAACCTTAAATACTCGCAAGTCGTAATTACTATACAAGAATTCGCTTAACCAATAATCTTATTATATAGTTGCATCCCATCACAATCTATCGCGAACTCTTATTACCATTACGCTCAGTCAGCCCTGACTATCCCTATGAAGTCAACATTTTCATTAACATAATACCTCAAACTCAGGTATACTCATCAAATTCAAAGGACTAACCCCATTTTTATACGCATTTTCTTATGGCTTAAGATAAAATCACCAGTCCTCATATTACCCTCATTCTTCTTAACAAACAAAATAGCACCCCACTTGAAAACACTAGGACGGATGAACCATTTATCAAAAAGCTCTTGGATTTGAGTCTTAAGCTCTCTTAATTCTGCTAGAGCCATATGATATGGAGGGATGAAAATGGGGCGAGTGTCAGTGTCCAATTCAATTCAGAAATCTTTATCTCTATCCGGAGGCATACCAGGCAAATCCGTAGGAAACACTTCCTTAAACTCAGACACCACATGAATAGACTCAATAGAGGGAGACTCAACCTCAATATCCCGAACATGAGCCAAATCAGCCAAACAACCTACCCTACCAGTTCATAGCCCGAATGAAGGATATGATCTAGCTTAGGCTTGTACACCCCTTCCCACTCTAATCTTTCTCTACTGGAGATCTCTAGAGTTACCAACTTAGCATTACAATTAAGCCCGGTATAATAGGAGAACAACCAAGTCATGCCTAAGATTATATCAAGTCAGTCATATCCAGCATAACCAAATCAACCCAAGTCTGAAAATCCATAATCACAGTAGGACAAACATGATATACAAGGATGACTATGACTGACTCTTCAACTAGGGTAGAAACATAGATGAGGGCATCAAGTATATCACAAACTACATCAAATCCCAAGACAATTAAACTGACACGTACGAATAAGTAGAACCCATATCACACAAAATAATAGCCATCTGGGCACAGACAAGAGTAGCACTAGTGACCATTACATCACGGCTCAAACTCAGTTTTGCCCGAAAAAATATATAATTAAGCCCTGTCGTCTTGAGGAGAAACCTCCTTGTCTGGCTGCACTACTCCTCTACCTACATTACCCTTTCATCGACCTCCACGGCCTCGCTGATTTTCTCCTCATATACCTAGGTTCTCCACAATTTTAACACACCTTATAATTTATATTCGATTGCTGAAAATTGAATTAGATCGCGGGGGTTAGTTCGGGTACGATTCAGGGTTCATAATTGTGACTAGGGGAAAACAGGGGTGACTAGGCTGAGATTCTGTCTCACCCTGTCCCGCTCTGGCGGGAGAAATTCCGCACTGGCGGTCTCGCCGTGGCGGGAAAAATCCCGCCCCAGCAGCCTCAATGGAAACAGAACCCATGTCAACAATTTACTGGGGTTCTTTTCTTTTCTAAATTCCCCAAAGGTTCCCAACTATAACATGCATTTAAGAAAATTCCCTTAGCTAGGGCAATCATTGTCTACCCCCGATCAACCCAACGAAGTACGCACTTTCGAATTCTTTTACATCGTTTCAACACTACCACACACATATCCCCAGAATACACCCAGACTCTCACATGGTTATTAGTTGGTCGCAACACACGTCTAGATTTATCACTTACGAACCACCTCGTAATTTATTTAGCTCCTTACACCTAATCTCGTGATGACTTTCTTTTCATAACAAGTTTCACGAAACTCAAAAAGTTACAACTTGCAGATAAAATCCAAATTCTTTAATTAGTTCATTCTATAGACGACCGTTATTGATGATCTATGCCTTATACGGCCCCCAAGGCCATATACCAATTGGAATCTTCTCAGTTTCAATAAACTTGCTTGTGTCCCTTTAGTCGGGACTACGATATCTAGTTCACTTCGTTGAGATACCAATTGGACTCAACTCATACCACAAGCGACAATAGTAGCTAGCGAGCCCCATAAAACTGCTAATTTCAATCATAGAACTTGGTCGAACCCAATTCTTAATCGTCTCAATCTTTAACTGATGGTAACTAGACCTTAAATCAATCTTAGAGAAAATCGATGCACCTTGGAATTGGTCAAAAAGGTCATCTATCTAAGGCAAAGGATAATTGTTCTGAATGGTGACCCTATTCAACTGTCGGTAGTCTATACACATCCTCTCTTGCTAGTGATGGTGTTACCACTTTTGTTGCTCTAGTTCGGAGCATAGAGTGAAAGAGGAAAGATATCAATTGGATTTAAGTCATAGCACGAAGGATTAGAAAAAAGTGAGTTTTTTCCTAAAGTCCTATAGACTTTCAAAGAAAAGTACGGACGTCATCGTACCGTTTCACAAGACTTTACTAGACTCGTTTTGGTTCAATGAGATCACTGAACCTAGGGCTCTGATACCAACTTTGTCACAATCCAGACCGTCGTGATTGGCACCACCACAAACCCTCCGGTGGGAGAACTATTACTACAATCCAAACAAACAAACTTTATGAAAACTAAAGAATTTAAAGATACAGAAGTAGGTTTAAATGACTATAAAAATGGAGTTCCCATAAACTCCAATGTTTTAACAAACAACTAACCAAACTAATGCGGAAATTCAAACCCTAGAACCTAAAAGTCATTGTACCAAAACTCTATGAACGAAAAGTCTAAGAACAAGGGGTATAACCCCGAAACTAAACAAGCACCTTTAACAAATAGTCTGAGTCTGAAAAGAGTAGACTTAAACAAGAAAGATCCATGGCAGCCTGAAAGAACTGACTCACCCTTGAATCTGATCACGCTCAACAGTCGCTTAGTTGAGGTCTATCAATAGCCGACTGAAGATGCATTGTACTTAACAAAGAACAAGCAAGTGCAGTATCAATATACAATCAAAGTGTACTGGTAGGATCACTCGGCTATCCCAATAAGTGAAACACATGCAAGTAACCACAACATTATAAAACAGGCATAGACCGAACATATACAATATGAGTCATCTTTTCAGGATCAATGTAGCATCACACGTTTTCAATAATACACATTGGTTATCAATTTAGAGCAACATACAGTCTTCCAATATCAATCATCACTAGATATGAACGTAATCATCACAAGTAGATACACAACACAATTCAATTGTCCGCTCACGGAACCCAATTAAATGGTCCTCTCATGGAACCCACACCCAAACTGTTAGCATACCGGAACGTGGTACGCGATCAAATGTTTATGCTGGAACGTGGCAACTGATCCCATATTTATGCCGGAACGTGGCAACTGATCCCATATTTATACCGAAACATGGCAATCGATTCAAGTTAATGTGTCGAAACGTAACACCCGATCCACTCAACAAACCACAATCACAATCACAATGTATATTCTCACAATCATACAACAAGAGGCGTTTCATGACATACAATTATTAAATTATCCTCATTTACGATTAGGGTGATCAATAATGCAACATTCACATACATACATGTATTATAATAAGCAATTACAAACATATATCACACCAACATGAAATCACAATCATCACCTACCTCGAATCCAAGCTTGAATCCCCTAAGGCACTTGAATCTTCCCTTCAGGATTCTTTCCGCTTGCTAGGTCTACAAACAATAATTTATACGCAATAATCAACAATCAAAGGCCTAATTATCTGGATTATAACAAATCCAATAACCCTAGACCAAACCCTTGATCTCCATACCCAGATTAGGGCTTTTCCCACCATAAATTCTAGATCAAAACCCTCCCCCATCGATAATTACTCATGAATTTACATTTTATGGATCAAAACATGGATTTGAGGAGTAAAATCCTTATCTTTAGCTTCAAGAATGGTGAAAAAGGTTCAAAAATCTCCTGGGGTGGTCTCCTAGCTCTCAAAGTCGAAAAGTGTAGAATAAAATGATTTTGGGATTTATTTACGACTTTAAGTCGCGTCTGGCCCGCCACAGCGGCCCTCACCCCGCTACAGCGACATCGTCGGAGCGACCAAAATCACCGTCAAAGTGGCTTGCACAAAACAATGAGCTATTTTAATAATTTCAAGACCCCTATTTCACAACACACCTATAACCAACGATGCTCAGAAAATATCGTTCACGTTAAGATCGATTCTGGGAGTTCTACTCACCCGAATTAAATTACGTAAAGTCGTACGGATTCCTTAACGACTTATCTAACTACTCATGTAATCAAATTCATAATTAGATCTCTCATTTGTTACCAAATTTCCCTAGACCTCACTGACTTCGATTTCGTCCAAATCTGAACTAGGCTAGGAAATCCAAAGTTACTACTCAAAAGTTTTCTAACCTCAATTCTTTCTCCATTGACTTTTCTATAATGAAGGGAACAAGTCGTTACACATGAGAAATAGTGCAACAACAAAAATTGTGTGAAAAAAAAATATTTTTTATCAAATTTTGTACCTTTATCACATAAGAGATCTCCCCTAACAGGTTATTTAAAAGAAATTTTGGTAATTTATTTTTTATGTTTTAAATTTTCTATATTTAATAAAATATAAATACAAAATATAAAATATAGAAGATATACTAAAATAGGTGTGTTTAGTTGAGGGTATTATATTAATAGTTTTTTAATACGCGTGTTGCACATGTATCTCATGCTTAACAATAGAAATACTTCAAAAGTTCAAGAATTTGAACTAACTTTTTTAGCCTAACTAAAAATGCAAAATTTTGTAGAAAATTAAATTAAAGAAATTTAATCGAGAGAATAAAAACACACAAAAGATTGGAGAGGGAAAAACATTTAAAATACTAATAATAGTAATAAACTAGGATGAAAGAATAAAAAATTGACCTCAGTGAACTCATTTATTTATTGCCAACAAAGGGTAGTATGAATATGTGTTTATTGTGTCTTATCAGAAAGTCAAAACCCTTTCGTAAAAGTCACAACATTTTGAAAAGTCACTACCTTTCATAAATGTTACAACCCTTCATAAAAGTCACAACTCG
Organism: Solanum verrucosum; assembly: GCF_900185275.1. NCBI lineage: Eukaryota > Viridiplantae > Streptophyta > Magnoliopsida > Solanales > Solanaceae > Solanum > Solanum verrucosum. The sequence goes on along the minus strand of NW_026019930.1, from coordinate 4,677,324 downwards.
TTAGAAAAATCACAACCCTTAAGAATAGTCACAAACTTTTGGAAAAGTCACAACCGTTCAATATGAAAATGTTTTTTCTTTTAATATAAATAAATAATAAATAGAAATATAAAATATAGAAGATATACTAAATTGAATGTTTTTAGTTTGGAATTATAATATTTTAATATTCAAGTTATAGGTGTTTTTAGTTGGGATATTATAGTAATTAAATATTTCATTTACATATGTTTAAAAATGAGAGGAACTCCTCTATTTATAGCCAACAAAGGATATAGGAAGTATATATGAATTGTGTCTTATCAGAATTGTCACAACTCTTCAAAAAAGGTAACAACCTTTAGGAAAGTCACAATTCTTTGAAAAAGTTGCAATTATTTTGAAATGTTACAACCTTCAATGTGAAAAGGTGTATGCATTTAATATCATAAAATACAAATATAATAAATAAATATAAGATATACTAAATTTGGTGTTTTTGGTTGGGGGTATTATAATAATTTAACATTCAAGTGAGAGAGCCCTTTTAGTCAGGGTATTATAGTAATTTAATATTTCAATTTAGGAATTAAAATCTACTAAATATGTATTCAATAAAAGATGAACAGTAATCACTATTCAATAATAATAATAAACCGAAAGGAAAGAATGAAAAATTGAGCTCACTGAATTCACATATTGTCCTTAAGAAAAATATTTTTCTTAAGAACACGAGGTTATGAAATATATCCTCAGAGGATAGAACGGTTCACTTCATCAAAATAGTACCTCAAATTTCGCTAAACTTCGAACTCACTCAATGACTGTAAATAACACTTGAGTTTTTGAAAAAGAAGAAAAGTATAAAACTTAGAAAAATCATAGCTCAAAACTAAGAGGAAATTCCTCTATTTATAACCAACAAAAATTAGTATGAATTGTACCTTATCATAAAAGTGACAACTATTTTGAAAAATCACAAGCCTTTAGTCAGAAAAAGGTATCTGCTTTTAATATAATATAAGTAAGTAAATAAATATAAACTATAAAAGATATACTAAATTGAGTGTTTTTAGTTGGGGGGTATTATAGTAGTTTACTCCTTATGTCCTGTATTAGATGAGCACTTTCGATTTTACACGATAATTAAGAAATCATTAGTAGATTGATCAACTTTATTGTATTTTATTCATACTAATTAGCCATTTGAAAAAAAAATTCAAAATTTGTTTAAACTTCCAAAGGTAATATTAATTGTAGGGGTAAAATATGAAGGAAAAAAAGAAGGAAAAAGGACAAATATACCTCCGAACTATCGTAAATGGTATGCAAATACCCTCCGTCATACTTTTGGGACATTGGTGCCCCTGCCGTCCAAAAACTAGAGCATATATGCCCTTCACTCGAAAGACTAAATATGGACATGTGGCGCAATCTTATCCATCGATCCGATATTTAATAAATGTAGGGTCGGTGGATAAGATTATGACATGTGTATGTCCATTAGTATAAGTGTTATATATACTCTAATTTTTGGACGATAGGGGAACGAATGCCCCAAAAATATGACTGAGGGTATCTACATACCATTTACGATAGTTCGGGGGGTATATTTGTCCATTTTCCAAAAAAAATAATAATGTTATCCTAATCTTTAAGTGATCAAGCAATATGAAACAAATATTTTTAGTAAAGAGAAAACTCTCAATCTATAGCCAACAAATGATAGTATGAATGTATGGTTATTGTGTTTTATACTCCCTCTGTCCAATTATAATTATTCACTAATGACTTGACATACCTCTTAAGAAACAATAAATAATAGGGTAATATTACTATATTATCCTTTGACTTTATTAAATTAAATATTTTGAAAAATGTATTAGATGATAAATAATATTTAATAGTAAGGGTAAAATAGACACTATTTAATAGAAAGAGTAAGATAGACACTATCTCTTGATTTTTTTAAAATTGAACAAGCATTGTTGGATAACTATTTTTAATATATGGACAACTATTATTATTTGATAGAAAGAAGAGTACGCATCGTTTATTAGAACTATCTCTTTTCGGATAAGAATTTTATTTCTTACATATTTATTGTTTATCTGCCAATCTAGATCTCCGATGTATAAGAATAATATCATTGTTCTATAGAGTAAAAATAAAAAGTCTTTCCATATTTTTTTCATTTTCAGTTCTTTGCGTGTCTATCAAGATTTACTACACTGAAGAAAAATCATATTATATTAGGGAAAAGAAACATCTTAGCGGTAAATTAAGAAGGAACCATCATAGTGTAGGAAAAATAATTAATTAAAACGGACTAAATATTATATTATTAAATTACTATTGCACATCTTTACGATAATAGTAAATAATTAGAACTAAGAAACAAAAGGAAATCAGATAATAGGCCAATTTTAAATATATTTCAAAAATATTTTTTTTTGGGGGGAGGAGGTAGGGGTGGTAGGGGTTGGGTGAGGTAAGAAAATCTTAAAATTTGAAATATTTTTCAAAAATAATTTTTGAATTCTTTTTTTTTTGTTTGGGGAGGGGGGCTGGTTTGGGGGTAGGGGTAAAAAAAATATTTGAAATTTAAATTATTATTTTTTTGGATGGGAAGGATCGGATATGGAGTACATGATAGGGTATGGAAAAAAAATATTGCAGTTTAAGAATAAGCTAGAGTTTTAGAAAATATTTTCCTCAATTTTTGAATAAAAGTCAATTTTCTTAAATTTGAAGAAAAAAATTGATTTGAAAACATTTTCCAAAAAGTTTAAATCAATCAAACATAAAAAAATTGAAAAATAGTTTTCAGGAAATGTTTCCCTTCCTACTAAACACATCCTAAATGGATTACACAAGAGCGGTGAGGGGTGGTTTGATAGTTCGGTAGAAGTATGCAAATGTAGATATTCATTATTATTTTTTATTCCACATAATATAAGAGTACATAAAAATTCTTATAACATATATATGTATTTTATTCATTTTAATTTATTTGTTTTATTTATTTTTAGTTTGATTTAAAAAAAAAAAATTATTTTTGAAAATTTTTTAATTCTAACTTTTCACATGACATGTTTATGACCACAAAATTAAAGGGCATTTTAGTACTTTTCACATATTTTAATTTTAAACCATAAGATTAAAAAAAAATTCTTCTTAGTTTATATGTCAAGTCAAAAACAAAAAAAAAGAAGCAAATTACAATGAAGGGAGATTAGTTATGAGACTTTCTAAATTGATCCAAATGTCATATTAATTTTAGGAAAAAGTAATAATTATACAAGCATTCCTACCATATTCACTAATTCTCCCTATAGTTTAAAATAATTATATATTGACTCACTAATTAATAAGTTTATACCAAATTCCAAGTCGGATACACCTAAATACAATTTTTTTACTTCCAGATACACTTTGAAATACATATACATATATAGGGAGAGAGGCGAGCGAGATAGGAGGGAAGAGAACGAGAGAATTAGTGTATCCTAGATATATGTGAATCATAGTAGATACATGTATCTCGGGATACAAGATACATTATGAAATATAGATACATTCTGAAATATAGATACATAGGGAGAGAAACAAACTAAGGAGGGAGAGAGGTGAGTGCGAGAAGAGAGAGACGAGAGAGATAGGAGAGAGACAAGCGAGAGAGTCAGTGTATCTCAAACACATGCACATTCACTTGGATACAATGTATCTGAAACAAATTACACCTAATTTTGATCTCATGTATCCAAAATACATATATGAGGACGCACTAGATACACGTATCTAGAGATCGAAATATGGCAAAAATGATAATTTTGAAAGCTTACGGGACGTAATTTGGCGCTAAAATAGTGGAATTTGTGTTGTTCACCCTTAATTTGTTTTACATAAATAACTAACAAGATACATTCTTAAATACAAGATAGAATATACATAGGGAAAGAGGCAAGCATAAGAAGAGAGAGGCGAGCGAGATATGAGAGAGACAAGTAAGAGAGTCAGTGTATCCCAAATACATGCGCTTTCAATTGGATACATTGTATATGATGAAACAAATTACACTTAATTTTGATCTCATGTAACTGAGATACATATATGTGGACGCGCTAGATACATGTATCTAGAAATCGAAATCTGGCAAGAATGATAATTTCAAAAGCTTACGGGACATAATTTGGTCCTAAAATAGTGGAATTTGTGTTGTTCACCCTATTTTTTTTTTACATAAATAACTTATTTCTAAATTAGTTGTCATACATTAATTGTTTCTTTACTAGCTACCAAATGTCACCAAAAGGATCGGAGAAACACTTATATGACTATTTAGAGTCATTTGGTAGCTTGTTAAAGTTATACAAATTTCATTAACTATAAAAATTAGTCATGTAAGGTTAATTATTTACATATTGGTTATTACATCTTATATACATTTTCTGTAAAGTAATATTGAAATTTCCTCCTAACTTATTATATTGGCTATACGAATTTCTCAATTACAAATCCAATACCATATTAAATGTGTTGAATTTTAATACAAAATAAAAAAATTCTTTTAAATATATTATTACTTATATAAATTTAATACATAAATAACTTAATTTCTACTAAATTACCCAGCCACCCCTTTTAGTGCATGCATGAGCGATGAACGGAATGGTTGTTGAAGATGTAATTAAACGAAGTCAGAGTTAAAAATCTATTTAGTTTTTTTATCTTTGAGTAAAGGATTTTTATTTAATTCCCATCAATTAAATTAGTCAAGTTGAAGAAGTTTGAGTACCAAATTATAAATTTATGTATAAATATAAGAAGAAAACAGATGAGTGTCAGAGTTGCATCCTCCGCAATATATTGTTGCGTGCTAGAGTTACCATCATTTGCTACAAACGAAGAGACAAAGTGGCACTCCAAATCTCCAACCATCTCATTAATTCTCCTCACTCTTTTTTTTCTTCTTTTTCTAAGTACCTTTACTCTTGGAGTGATGAAACGTTACTAAAAAAAAAAAAAATTATGAAAGATTGAAGATGTATTTAAATTCATATAGTCAAGTAAATTAATTTTTTTAAGACTGTCAATAATTTAAGGATGAAATTAATAATTTGTATATAGTTTAGAGGTGTTTTCAATATTTCTATTTTTTAGAAATAGATTTCATTTACTTTTTCACTTTTAAAATATGAAGAAAAGTCTATTATTTTTTCCCTCTTATTTTACCTTCAACATAAACTACTTATTCACTAAAGTATTTCTCAAAACTTAAGATTATACATTATATAAATATTTTAAAAAAAATACTAATATTAATCATTATGTTTTGAAGGGCATCCAAAATTCATGTTGGAATGTATGCGTCCACCAGTGACCACGGGACCAGGTCCCTCAGCAGAATAACAGTGCAGAAAGTAAATATCACAATATAAAACAGGCACAAGATTTTTACGTGGAAACCTCCTTGCTCGAGGGAGTAAAACCACGACCTGTCTCACAAGATTTTTCAAACTGTTTTTACTAATCTTCTCAAGCAAAAGTAAAACACAATTTACACCACAACAATGAGATTAACCTCCTAATCTCACACTAAGTAATACAACGATTACTTAATCAAGCCTAAGCAGATATCACACTGCCCACTAAGATACCTACCTCTAGATAACTTAGACTTCAACTAAGCAGATACAATACTGCCCACTAAATCACCTACCACTAGATGACTTAGAATTTTGACTAAGCAGCAACAATGCTGCCCACTAAATCAGTTGACCTTAACTGACTTAGACTTTTGGTAGAACAGAACGAAGATCTAATTCATTTATAGATTAGGAATAGATTTTCAATATAAGCACATGAGACACAAATCTCAAAATACAACAAAGACTCTTTAGTACTCCATCTGGTCCCTTGTTGATATGAGCAATGTTCTTCCTTGAAGATGACATTCTTTTCAAGCTTATGAATTTTCAGAGAAAATCCAAGTTTTTGTTTGCCAAATCTTGAGTTTGTGTTTTGGAGAAGAGACTATATAAAATCAACACAACCTCCTTGAGACGACCCTATTGGATGAGAGCCTGCTGGTTAGAAAAGTTGTGCACCTACCACCAGCTTTTTCTGACAGACTATCTTGTCACCTTTTCGTATACGCAATCTTGCAGGGACCAGGTCTCTTGCAATGTTCTTTGTGAGTTATTGAAAGGCTTGCTGGCTCTCTTCATCTTTGAATGAATGAATTAATTTGTTGTTTGTCATGTTGACTAAGTCAACTATAAAGAGTTATTAACCGTTGGACAAACAACTGCTTCCATTCTGATTAGTGTAGTACGCTGGCACTTCACCAACCTCTGACACAATAGCTTTACAGTTGTACCCCATTATAGATCTGGACGAGAGAATTCAGCCAGGGATCAGGTCCCTGCATTTATGAGGATTATCAAAACACTCAGAATATAACATTTTCCCCCTTTTTGATAATGACACACAAATATTCCTCACAGTGAGTTTGTTCATTCATCTCACTGTGATTAGTCCCAATAACAAGGATTTGGTTCCTTGTTAGATCTCTAAGTTTGTTAAATTATCAAAACTTATCATCAACTCCAAAATAACATTTTCCCTCGTTTTGATGATAACAGACTGATTCACCAGTTCCCCCTATCAATAAGAACTCTTCAGGTAACTGGAGTTTCATCATCCCCGAAGTTTGTCAAATTATCAAAATAGCATTTCCCCCCTTTTGATGATGACAAACAACTTTTTCCCCCTATCAGCATGACTATGTCCTCTTCAAGTAGCTAGCATTGATTCCCCCTATCGGCATGACCCATGTCTTCTTCAAATAGCTAACATCATTGATCTCATACCTTAACAATTTTCCCCCTTTTGACATCATAAAAAAGGTTAAAGCAGTAAACCAAGTTGACATAAATGCAGTTCAAGCAAATTCATGGCCACTTGGGCAATACTCAGCATGAGTAAAAATGCATAAAGTAATGAGACAAGCCAGCAGAAGCAAGACATTTTTCATTCATAAATAAAAGATCAGCCATCAAAGCATTGCAAATATGATGACGAATGAAAACCAGAACAATGCCTATTTAGGTTCGATAGAAAAAGAGGAATGAGGATTGACTTAGAAAGTTAGGAAGAGAAGAGATGACTTAAAGGCAAGGGATTGAAAGAATAGAATTAGTGGAGCATTTCCCTTAGCATGGTATTATCAGAAGCCTCTTTTAAAGCTCACATTCTTTGTTGCCCAGCCTTAATGTTGAACCTTCATGGCTGCCAATTTTTTTATTTAATTTTTTAACCTGGTCCCTCTGATTGTGCTGTTTCAAAAGCTAAGCCTTAAGGCAAACCATTTCAGTATCCCTGTTAGCAATAACAACTATCATAACTTCCAACGCAAGCCTGAGTTTCTCATGACAGAAAGATTGATGAAATTGAACCTACTCGTAGATCAATAATTGAGGAACCAATTTTGTTTTACATTTTTTTTCAGACACCCTCCTATTCAAAATACTTTGAGTTCTCAGAACATCAACCTTTTCCTTTTTGAACATCATCTTTCTCACCATCTCCTTTTTTCTTGTAGGACCTAGTTCGTCTTCACACTTAAAAACATCTTCATCAGAAAAATCTCTAGTAGGACCAGAGGGTTTACACATTTGAAGTGTTTTTTTGAGAAAGTAGAAAAGAAGGTTTTGAAAATTTATGATTTTTGAAGGGGATTTGAAAAGAAATATGGACTATAAAGGAAATGAAATGGTGTATTATGTGGAAGAAAGTGTCATTTTGGTATTCAAAAGATGGGACAACGGTCAGATACCTGAATGACAGACATGTGGCAATTGCAACGGTTCACATGCATAATTTAAACTGCAATGTTAAGAGTGCTAACCTTCGAGAACGGATCGGGTCTCTCTTTCAGTTTGAATGTGATTGCCTAGATCTGTCCTGACCTCCCTTTTCCTTCAGCCCTTTTTCCATGTGTGTATACCTACAAAAGGTATGAGACTGAACTTGCTAAAACATACATAACATAAAAACAAGGATGCCTGCTCCCTTTGCATAGTCATGAGAGAGTTGATTGCTTCAGGCAGAATCCATTAGAAAATGTTTCAGCATTGCAAACTTCAGTTTGATTATCTTGGCCAGGTCTTCTAATAGCTTCAAGCTGCTGCTTAATCCACAAGATTGAGCCCATCAAGCTGCACTTGCTACATTTTCTGCCTCAGTTGATGAAAGAGCAACTGAATCTTGCCTTTTAGTTCCCTATGAGTGAGAGATTAGCCTATAACATAAGCCACTCCTGAGGTACTCTTTCCACCAACTTGATACCAAGCATAATCAACATCATCATGTACTCCAAATAAAAAAGTCTCCTGATGGACAGAATAGGACCGGGTCCCCTGTCTTCTACAAATGTCTCAAGGTTTTCTCAACAACCTTCAAATGTGATTCCTTTGTACAAGAATGGAATCTCTGAACCAGGCTCATTAGCATCCAGGTCCCTGTCTTTGATCAGATATCAATTGCCTTGAACGCTATGCTATCTTTTTCTCTGCAGCTAAGTTCCCATGAGAGTATGCAACTGGTCCTTGCTTAGGGCTTCAGTGAAGATGTCAACCACTTGATCTTCCATTTTGCAAAATTTCATGATGACATTACCCCTCTTTATCACTGTCTTGACTCCAAGTATGTTAAGCCATTTGAGAAGCTCATTGATGTACTTTTCTGGACAACCGAGGGTACCTTTAGAGGTTTGCTAAATCTGTAGCTCTAAGAAAAAATCTCTCATCGTGCTCATTTAGAACTCACTACCCATGAATGCGGCAAACTCTTCACACAATAACTCAAAAGGTTGCTCCAAAGATGACATCATTAATATACACTTGAATGATCAACAATTCATTTCCTTGTGATTTCAAAAAGAGGATTTTATCAATTTTACCTTTTTTGAAACCATTGTTGAGAGGAACTTGGACAATCTGTCAGCTAGTTGGGAAACCAAGTGTCATACTTTGCTTCTTTCAAACTGAGCTTTATTAGCTTCTTCATTCTCATCTCCAGAATTCACATTATCAGTTTGAACTGAATCATCTTTGTTCAGCTGTCCATATGACCGGGTGCCTCATCAGGTTCATCATCTGCATCAGCTTCCTTGGGACTGTTGGATCTGTGAAGAGGATATTATTCAGCAAGCTCACTATTTAGACCATCTCTCTGAATCTGAAACATCTCTTCCATCTCAAAATCTTCTTTGTTTTGCAACTTACTTCTCAATTCTTCCAGGCTCATCAAAAATCACATGAACATCTTTTTTCAATGCACATTTTTATACATCGGATAAGCCTTGCTGGAGGATGAATATCCCACAGTTACTCTTTCGAACTTCATTGAGATTAAGCTTCTCAATATCATCATTTTGGTCACAGAACATGTAACATTCATCACTTCAGCCCGAAGGTTCTTTGAAAGATTAAAAGTTTGCATATTTCACCTGAAGGATGGTCTAATCTGCTTCTCTTTAATACCAACGTCACAACCTTTGTTATCTGCAAATTTCATTTTGTGCAGACTGGGGACCAGGTCCCTTGATACAAGTTTGTGCTGTAGAGAAACATTTACAAGAGCACGTCTCTCATGTCATACCTCAACATTCTCACTTTGAGCACTAAGGCAAGTGAGACTGTCTCAACGAGCAGTAATCAGATCAGCAATATACATGTTCTTGCATTTTTTTCTATCAAAATCATCTCCCGAGAGAGCAAGTTTGTGACCACACGTTCTTTCTGATAAGAACTTAACTTTATTTCATTCATCACATATCTATGAAACACTCGAACGATTGTATTTCAACCATTGCCATAGTACACATCCTCAATAGTGTGTTCCATAAAACTCATTTGAGACGGAGTTCCCAGTAAGCAAATAACAGAGTGATAAGAAAATCTTTTTTCCAGTAAGGCAGATTGGTTTTCTTCAACTTGGGACCATAAGCAGGATCAGGTCCTTTCTTCAGTCTATTCCTCTGTTTGGAATAGTTTGACGAATTTCCTTCATATTTTTTCAAAACAGGACAATCTCTCTTATGATGTCCATTTTGACCACAATGCACACACAACAGATCGTCAACATCATAAACAGATTTACGGCGAGGATTGTCTGGGGGATCTATCTTCTCATAGCCCAGCCCTATTCTACTGTTGTTGCCTTGACCAATTAGAATGTAAGGATCTTAGAGAAATTGGTCCATTTGAGGGATTTTTCAAGTTCCTCTTTTACACGGACCAGGTCCCTCTCCAGCACAAGATTTCTCTCTAGAGCCAATTTCATTTTCATTTCAGCAGTGTGCAGCTTATTTTCAAGCTCCAGCTGCAAGTTGTTGGCCTCGTTCTTTTCTTTAAAAACTGTAGTAGCTGCCATTTTTATCTTTTCCTTCAGTTCTAGATTTTTAGCTTCTAGAACAACCATTTGACTTTCAATATCCGATGTTTGGGCAACTAAAGCAATTTTTCCATCTTGAGATATGCCTAGGCTATTAATCACGAGATCCTTTTCAATTGTTAGCTCACTTATCAAATCAAGTAGTACAACAACTAGCTTTCTCAATTTACTGGTAGAAAAAGTATTTAAGTTTTGCTTGAAGTATGATAGGGTTACCTTTTCATCAACATCTTGTCTTATTGCCAGTCGCAAAACCATTTGTCCAACATCTGGGAGAAATTTCCAGAATCTTGGAGACTTGTCTGCACAAGGGGACTGGTTCTTCAAGGAGCATGAGCTCATCTGTAATGGTGGAGAATCTTATGCGCATTTCATGAACAAGTTCACCTTCTTTCATAGTGAAACTTTTGAACTAAGTAGTAAAGAAATCTAGCTTAGATTTCCTTGTTTCTTCCGTGCCTCATAGGTAGTTCTCACCAGATCCCAAATTTCTTTGGCTAATTCGCACGAATAGATCAGATTGTATTCGTCCATTCCAATGCCAAACATAAGTAGCTTCTTGGCTTTGTGATTTTTTCGAACTAGTTGCTTGTCAGAGTCATTATACTATTTTCTAGTTTTGGGAATCACTCTTGTTATCTCTCCAACTTTAACCTCCATAGTTGGCACATAAAGACCTTCACATATCACGTCCCACACTTCAATATCCACATCCATGAGATAGTCTCTCATTCTAATCCTCCAGTGTGTAGAGAATTGACCCTTAAAAAGAGGTCTTGTGGAAGACTGACTTCTTTGCACGCTCACTAGTGTCGTCATTTCCTTTAGGAATCTCTCTCTTGGTGTTAACCAGATAGAGAGCCCAAACTCTGATACCAATTATTGGAATGTATGCGTCCACCAGTGACCACGGGACCTGGTCCCTCAGCAGAATAACAGTGCAGAAAGTAAATATCACAATATAAAATAGGCACAAGAGTTTTACGTGGAAACCTCCTTGCTCGAGGGAGTAAAACCATGAACTGTCTCACATGATTTTCCAAACTGTTTTACTAATCTTCTCAAGCAAAAGTAAAACACAGTTTACACCACAACAATGAGATTAACCTCTTAATCTCACACTAAGTAATACAATGATCACTTAATCGAGCCTAAGCAGATACCACACTTCCCACTAAGCTACCTACATCTAGATAACTTAGACTTCAACTAAGCAGATACAACACTGCCCACTAAATTACCTACCACTAGATGACTTAGAATTTTGACTAAGCAGCAACAATGTTGCCCACTAAATCAGTTGACCTTAACTGACTTAGACTTTTGGTAGAACAGAACGAAGATCTAATTCATTTATAGATTAGGAATAGATTTTCAATATAAGCACATGAGACACAAATCTCAAAATACAACAAAGACTCTTTAGTACTCCATCTGGTCCCTTATTGATATGAACAATGTTCTTCCTTGAAGATGGCCTTCTTTTCAAGCTTATGAATTTTCAGAGAAGATCCAAGTTTTTGTTTGCCAAATCTTGAGTTTGTGTTTTGGGGAAGAGACTATATAAAATCAACACAAACTCTTTGAGACGACCCTATTGGCTGAGAGCCTGCTGGTTAGAAAAGTTGTGCACCTACCACCAGCTTTTTCTGACAGACTATCTTGTCACCTTTTCGTATACACAATCTTGCATGGACCAGGTCCCTTGCAATGTTCTTTGTGAGTTCTTGAAAGGCTTACTGGCTCTCTTTCTCTTTTTGAATGAATTAATTAATTTGTTGTTTGTCATGTTGACTAAGTCAACTATAAAGAGTTATTAACTGTTGGACAAACAATTACGTCCATTCTGATTGGTGTAGTACGCTGACGCTTCACCAACCTCTGACACGACAGCTTTATAGTTGTACCCCATTATATATCTGGACTAGAGAACTCAGCCAGGGACCAGGTTCCTGCATTTGTGAGGATTATCAAAACACCTAGAATATAACAATTAAAAATGAACAAATAAAACGTGATCGAAGGGAATAGTAGAATTTAAACTAATTGGGTAATCAATTGTGACGATCAAAGTTAGATCTTTTTGAATAAAAATCCAACTTTAACAATTGAGGCTTGATGAGAAGATAGATTTTGAGTTCTCTTTCTCAGATAAATCCACATTACAATAAGTTTGGGCCTAATCTAGAAAACACAAATAATCCAGAGTATACTCAATAATTAAAACTGCTTGACAATTTATTTTACTGAGATTGAGGTAGTTTAGGAATTGAAGAGGAGATGCATGTAACGATGCTCCCTGGTCAGACTAAGCCAGACTTTTAGGTCATCCACCAGCCTGGTCAACACCTTGAATCATTAAGTAAGTAGATTAATCTCATTCTCGAGAGAAATTTTGATCTTTTCACGATTCAACTCACCGAACCGCGCGGGCACTTATTCTAACACCTATATAGGAGAATTTTTAACACCTAATTTAAAAACGAGCAATGCATAAATAACTAAAACATAATCTAACATCTTATTTAAGTATGAAAATACTCTTAACTTGATTTAAAACAAGGTTCTTCATAAAGAACTACTCTAGATATTCCCCAATGAACTAGTCTAAACAAGTACGAGAGCTTCTAAAGAGTACAATTTATGAAAGAATAAGACATAAATCCCACCATAGAGAAAGACAAGTAGAAGTAATGGTGATCATCATCTTCACCTATGAAACATCATTGATCCCCGCAACCAGATTATGTCAAGTGCATAGCAAGAGTAATATCAGTATAAATAATACATACCGGTTAATGTCCATCAACGGTCGACCTGAATCCACCACCTAATGTAAAGTAGACATTTAGAAGAAAACATGCAATATGAAAGTTACATCACCCCCAATTCTTTGCCCATATGATTGTATCATCCCAGGTATAATGCCTAATAAACTAGTACACATACGCCCAACTTTCTACCTCGTTCTGTTGTCAATTCCACCACTAAACATTCAACCCTATTTTCACTCTAAACTTCCTAAGCCTACTCTTTATAAAAAATGTTTTAGACCACTTTAGCAAAACACACACCATTCATGTAAAACAACTCCAAACAAGATTCCAGTCACTAACTTTCCCTAACCTAAAACACATTAAGCATGCCCCCACCAAATAACGCAATGACCCATATCCAAGTCCCACTCACCTATTAAGTAATCTAGACCATCCAAGGATCCTCTAAGGCACAACCTATGGTGTTCAACATGAAATTTAGGTCTACATAAGAACCACCCCCAATAAAATACAACAATTCGACAACTCAAAACCTAACAGGTGATAAATATAACATAAATAAGAAAAACGTTCCATTCATGGAAGCAACATGAAAATTTGATTCTCTTATGGAACCCACACAAAAATTGTTAGTGTATCGGCGCGGCACCCAAGCCAACCGTGTTAATGTTTCATATCAAGTGTGATATTCAAGTCAATCGTTAATATCTTGTAACAACATGATAACTGAGCCAATCATTAATCACAAACAACATGCACAATCACAATCACAATGAACAACCAATTTGAAACCATAAGTAAATAAACATGTTCATTGCATGAGATTATCACATGAAGTCATTTCACATTATTCTTCTAGTTTTTCGTACATGTACCGCACAAATGATACTACAAAATAGTTAACGTGCACACATTACATACTTTAGAAAACAACCACACCATCACCTATATATATGACGTCATTTTGAGTACACATTTGTTTCCAAAAATTACCTCCCTACTCCAGGGAATTAAAACCACGAGAGAATCGAGTATATGCATTTTATGATCATCTAGGACATGTTTCATACATGTTAAGTCAAAGTTGTGATTCAGAATCTGTATTATGTTGTGACTGTTGGTATATGAGATGACATGTATTATTGTTCTGTAGTTACTTGTTTACATTCATATTTTGAAACTAGGTGTATGATTCTATCAGTACAAGCTGTTTGGGTACTAATACTGCATTTGCTTTTGTTTTGTGGAGTACATGTATATTTCGACAGCTGCTTCGAGACCTCAGTTGTGGGAAACAAGACATGTGAACCCAAGGGTGAACTACTCTTTCAAATTGCCATGAATTCTTCTTTAGCTTGTTGTCCATCTCTTCGGACACCTACATTTTAGATTATAGACTTATGTTTTCTGTTGGGGTTGCATCCCTTGATTCTAAATACTTTAGAGTTTTAGAATTATGACTTTCAAGTTCTAAGGAGTTAAATTTCACAAATGATTTTGTTAAATGATTGAGTTTATGTGAACTTGATCCTTTCATCGTTTTAAACTGTTTTCCTAGCATTTACATCATAACTTGTTTCTTAAAGTGGTTTGATGGGTTAAGAAAATTTGAGTTGGTAATTGGTTCTCCCATCAGAGGATTGTGTGGGAGCCAATCATGGTGCGTCAGGATCGTGACAATATCAAATGTGTCAAATACTAGTAAGTCCAATTTTCAAATGTCCAGGATTAACACTCCACGATCTTATTTATTATAGTATTAAGTCAAATATGAAACTACATGACATGAACGATAAGGTGATCTTAATCCTTGTTAATCATATAAACTTATCTATTTTAAGGAGTAAAGTATTATGTGAATTGAGTCTATTAATTATTATGGTCTGCATTAAAGACTCAAAAGTCAAAATCGAAAATCTTAAAAGTTCGTGACGAGCTTAGAAATCCAATCTGAACTTATTTGGATTGGATTGGACCATAATTTCTTCAATTTGAAAATTGAAACCAAAATTTTTATATTCGATTTAAACGGTCTGAAGGCCCACCCTACTTGTACTAGAAAATTCCACATTAGGGAGTAAAATGCTCCCTAACAAAGATGATCGATTTCATAGCTAATAGCTCAAACCCATGATCTCTATTAAAAATGAAAAAAACCACTTACCATTTTACCGCGAACCTTATTGCTTACAATTTCCTCACGTTTGTCAACAATAAGGGTGGGTATGTATACCGAAAAATTTTAAAAAATCGGATCGAACCAAACTAATTTGATTCTTCGATTTGGTGTCAATGTTTTTTTTCCTTCAAAAATTCAATTTTTCGATTCAATATTCAGTGTAAGAGTCTCGAAACTTCGGTGCACCGAAGAATCTCACCCCCCCCCCCTCCCCATACATACAACAACAAATTTACTACACACACATAACAACATATTTACACATCTTCAAATATTAATTTCCAAGAGAAACTCAAATGTATTTTTGTCGATGTACGTCATGTAACGAAATTCATCTTCCGTTTTGTTTTCCACGAGCAGTAGTTGGAGGCACAATATTCTTGACAAAGACAAATATGATGTTTTAAGTAGAATAAGTGTTTTATGGGAGACACATCATGACATAACATGATTTTAAGTTTTTAAGTGTCTTATACTTTGATTTTTGCCAGTGGCGAAGCCAAGAAATTTCATGAAGGGTGTCCAGAAATTGCTCAACAAAAGATTTTTTTTTTAAAAGGGAAAAAATTGTTGCTAGTGAGATTCGAACATGCAACCACTAACTCATTCAATGTTTTTGAAACCCATTAAAAAGATCTAAACCCACAGGGCTACAACAATCTATTATATCAAGGGTGTCCAAAATATGTTATTTAATCACTTTCGTGTATCATTTTACATATATATACGATATTTTTTTCCGACGAAGGGTGTCCAATTGGACACTCTGAGTTGCATGTGCCTACGCCCCTGATTTTGGCCATTCTTTTATTCACACCGAAAAACCCGCTTTAAAAACACAAAATCAAACCGAATTAGTTTGATTTGATATTCGGTGCACACTTTTGAAAAATTGAATTTAAGAATCGAATCGAAATTTGATAAGATGAACTAGAGAACCGAACCCCCACCCCCGAGTCAACAAAAATAATTAATGGAGATCAATGTGAAAAATCTTTAATTCTTATTAAAAATCAAGACAGTACCAATCAATGGGGGTCATTAGGTCTTATAGCTCATTCTGCGAGCTCCCAGCCTTCCATAATTGTCGTAATAATAACACCATTGACTGTAATGAACGTCGAACCACCCTTTAAGGCTTTAACATTTAAATACTCTTCAGAGAGTAATTAAGTCTGGAAATATTTTTGAAGAAGAATAGAAATAACTCATGATACAGTAATTTTGAAAAACATGAGTAATTATTTGTGTCATAGGAAACCAAAAATTGTGAGAAAAAGTGGCATATGACGGTACCCAAAGTTGATTGTGTAACCATCAAAAGCAAGTTGTGAACTTCACAATTCACATGGCAATCCCAAAAAAAACAGAATGTCATGAATTTCAGATCTGACTCAGACACCAAAGGTTCTCGAATCTGCCCCCCTCTCCCTCTCTCTGAATTAATCTGTCTTTATTCTCATCTATCTTTCATATTTTATTTTTTTCCCATATCAATAAATAAATATAATTGCATGTTACCTATACCAGATTCATATGTATTTGACTTTATTATACATGTATAAGATTTGATTTTCTTAACTTGTATCACACAACTTATAGCATAGAGAACATAATGATGAAAGTGATAATGTAAAATGTCATTCAATCAAAACTTGAAACATAGGTAGATTTGTCTAGTAGATCCCTCTTCTTCTTATTTTTTTGTTTGTTTCAGTTCTAAGTTCAATGCATTGGATTTTTGTGGAGTGAAAAAAAAAAATCTTCAAGAATCATGGTGTATATATATATATATTTTAAACAATATTGAAAATACTTCTGAACTTGGCGTAAATTATTAGTTTCGTCTCTGAATTATTGACAGTATTAAAAACACTCATCTACTTGACTAACTAAACTTAGCTACACCCCCGAAATCCCAATTTGCACATGACATAGCAAGTGGTCTTAAACTCTTGTAGAAGCATGAGACTCTTAATAAAAAGCCGAGAGTGTTAAGAACACCCCTAAATTTGGCAAAAATATAGGGGTGTATTTCACTCACTTTGCTTGTTTGGCGAGTATTTAAGTCCAGTTAATCAAGTAAATGAGTATTTTTAAAACTGTCAATAATTCATGAATGAAACTAATAATTTGCGCCCAATACTTCTCCCACAAAAAAATATACCTAACAAGTAACACCAAGTGCAACGCCCATAGTTGACAAATTAACAAGAGGAGTTAATCTTGTATCTATCCATTCTCAAAACAAGAAAAAATGGCAAGCTATAACATTTATTTTTTTTGTAAATAAACATGGAAAAAAGAGAATTTAATTTCATTTTCCCCCCCATAATAATCTTAATTAATTACTATGACAAAACTATGATGATAGTCCGTCACGGTAATAGTGTTGTGTAGTTAGTGTAAGACTAAAGAAATGGAAAACTCAATTACCTTGTTTGGCACGCGTCTCCTTATTGCAGCCCCCACAGCCGTAACTAACAATTTTTCTCTTTCACCTCCTTTTTCCACCCCACATATATATATAATAATGAGACCTTAAGCTTAAAGCACATCCCCCCAATTTCACTTTCCCCAATTCTCCCAATTGGATCATGTCTAGAGATCTACAATCCCGGCGACCTCTTTCTGAAATCCAGTTACCCAGTATCATCTCACAAAATGAAAATATCTCTAAAGATCATGATCTAGAAAGATGTATTTCTACTACTAATAAGGAACAAGCTGTAGAAATCCGAACCCCTGGATCTCCTCAGAATTTGATCCCCAAAATTCTCAGCTGTCCACCGGCACCTAAGAAACCTAAAAGAGGAATCTCGTGTAAGAGGAAATTACTAAGTGATTTGGAGTTTTACGATGTGGCGGCAAGAGAGGAAGTAGATTCCTTCTTCAGTTCTGTTGATGAGAATTCTAAATCGTGTGGTAGTAACAGGAAGAGAAGGTGTATTCTGTAAATTCAATATGAATTAATGCTTCACTGAGTTCCTGATCTGCCGGCCAACATAATAAAACAAGTTATAATATTCCCCGATCGAGCAAAACACAACTCGTGAGTCGACCTGAATCCTGATGTATGTATCTATTTTACACATATATTCTTTTCCTTCAATATTATGTGAATTAATTACTCCATATTATTATTCGATCTGAATTTTGACTTTTGTTCTCCTTCTCGGAAATCAATTATCTGTACTATTTCATCTTCCGTTTTTTTCCCCTTACTTTTTAATGAGAATCCAAAAATTTTGACATCATCAGTAATTTGCGGTTTCTGGGTATTCAATTTGGAACAGTAGTATGAAGTGTTTGTCATAATTAAGATGGGGTAGTGATTAATTTAATCGATAGAGATGAAGATAGGTAATGGTTGGAGTGATTGATACGGCTTTAATTTGGGATTGATTTTTCATTTTCTTAAAGTGAATGGAGAGAGAGATTTGTTGTATTCATTGATGTGAACAAAACTAGACAATGTGCTGTCTCAACGTGGATACCATTATATTTGTCCCTATTCGCTTTTCCCCCTCTTATTATTGTTGTATTCTTTCACTCTTCTATTTATTGAAAAAAAAAAAAAAAGTTACTCAGGTGGTAAGTATCTTCCTTTTTCAATTCTAATTCTAAGATTGCGAGTTGAGGGCAAAAAAAAAAAAAAAAAAATTACAACTAGGACAATGCTTCTAGTTCAATTTATTCTTACCCCATTTTAAGTTGAGGGGTATTTAAAATCAACATATAACTCTCGTTCGTTATTGTATCCTATTCTCTTAATTAAAATGCTAATATAAATCTTCATTGCTTCATATATATATATGGTTGGTTCTTTAATTTAAGGTTGACTAAAAGGGGAGAATTGATTTTGTGTTTTGTTAATCTGAATTAGGCTGATTTGTCTTGCTGTTTAATCTGTGTTTGCGTGGTTTGTTGTGAATTGTGATGATGAGTCCAAGAAATCACGGCGTGACTAGTATTTTAATACTACCTAGCTACTTCAATTATTGGTTTAGTATATGGTGTAAGTTTAAACGAGGGTTAATTTGAAATGTGACTTTGAAAAAAAAAACTTGTTGTCCTATTGAATTGTGGATAAGATTCAAAGGCTGTGACTGGAGTAGGTGTCTGGATGATTTTTATTCAGCAAATTAAACAAGATTTCTAGAATAAATCAATCAACTACACCCACCAACTTCTCATTTAATTTTTAAATTGAATATTACTCACCTCACTAAGCAAAAAATTAGTTCTCATTTGGATCGTCAAAAGGAACTCAAATATAGGTAATTTGTCCGATACAAGTGGGTTGGATTCAAGATAATTTAAATTTGATCAATTTCAATCCGTTCAAGTTTTAATCCATTTTAAAAAGATCTTCAATTGAATCCAATTTAATTTTCAATGCAACGCCTTAAAATTTATTATTTGTATGGATGCAATGTATGTATTTCCATATTGAATAATGTCAGGTGACGTCCCACTTCAAAATCAAGAACTCATATTTTTATTTTCTTGAGTTGAAATTTAATTGTGATTAATTACAAAATGTAAATAATAATAATAATAATAATAATAATAATAATAATAATAATAATATGTTAAAAATTTTGAGATAAAACATGTCAAATTATGCGGATCAGGATTCAACCCAATTTTTTGCCCATTCGAGCTCAATCTATTTGAGCCCAAAGTAAATTTGAGAGATTATGACTCAATTCGATTTTTAATTCAACTAATTTTAACTTCTTCAATTTTTGCCTAATCCACCTTCGAATTGTCTTATTGGTTGAATCTCTTCCTTTTATATATTGGACTAGACACAGATATTCGTGCTAGCACAAGTTCAATATCTATTATTTTTTTATTTTAATTTACGTGACATAGATAGAATTTGGAAAGTTAATTATTTTTTACTATAATTTTTAGATATTTTAAGTTGTTAATTATTTTTTGTTTGCGCAAATTTAATGTGAGAAGGTCCATTAAGATGTCATTAAGTATTTTTAATCATCTCGTTAATTTTTTACTCAAAGTAGTTACGAGATATAAACAAATAATATCGACATTCAAATTAATAAAGCTATAACTAAATAATATGAATTTAAAACTAAAAGCCATAGCTAAACGGATTCCATAATTTTGAAAAAATTATATACTAATTAAATTAAAGTAGGATAAAAGAAATATTTTTTTAAATTTTATTTTTAAGATTAATGTAAAACAAATTTTTTTTTTTTTTTAACCTTTTCTAAAACACGTTGAAACAGGCAAATCGATAAAAACTTAATTGCCTTCGGTGTGAAGTCTCTCTTATGACTTATATAAATAAAAAATATAATAAGAGAAAATTTTGTGGGAGTTGTTCATCACTTCATTGTGCTCCGTCATTTGTACCTTACTCCCTCCGTTTCATATTATATGTCACCTTTTTATTTGTACTTGTATTAAGAAATAAGATAATTTTATCATTATGCCCTTATTTAATGTTTACTTATGACAACTTTGTAATAAATGATGAAATATTAGATTTCAAAAATATAAATACATTTGGATGACTATTTAAATTTTAGAGTTTATTTTTGGAGCCAAATTTTTTCACCAATTGATCCAAAAAATTTAAAAAATCAAGTTTTTCCCACCTCAATTTTCCTATATATTTTGTGTAAAATATTTTTTTAAATATTTTTATGTATAAATTCTTAAAGCAAACATGACAACATCACAAAATATTCAAATTCTATTACTTCAAATTGATCTAAATTTTCCTTTGAACTTTTTGACATGTCATCTTCCTTGATAAAATTTGTTGAAGCTTCAACTTTCAAGATTATTTTTGAATTTTTTTCATCTTTTATTTTTAATTTGTTTGAATTTTTTTTCAAAATCAAATTTTATAGAATAAGTAGTGAATAAAGAAAGTAGTTAATTAATGAATGAAGTACTCTCCCAATGAAATTAATTACTAGTAGATTTCCTAGGTTAGTCAAAATAAATACATTTTCAAGATTAATTATTTAATCTATCAAGGATATAATGGGCAAAAAATGGTAATTTATGCATAAATTTTATAAAATGACATATATTGTGGTCCAACTATTTTTAGAAAGGGGCGACATATAATATGGGACGGAGGTAGGGTGTGTATCGATCGGTTCAGTTCGGTTTTAAGTATAATTGGTTCGGTTTATCGGTTTTTGGTTTTTAAATATGCTAAACCGATAACCAAACCAATAAGATATTTGTTATCGATTTTCGGTTTATCGATTTTGGTCTTTAACGGTTTGGTTTTCGGTTTAACCAATAAGAAAATGCTTTCAATATAAATATATGACTTGTCCAATAATTTAACGCGAAATAAAAAAGAGAGAAATCTAATTACTCATTGAGTGCAAAAATTCTTCTTAGTGTAGTAAAAGTATAGCAAATACTCACAATTGACAACCCTAGTCATTGCCTAACCCTTGCCGTCATCGTTGCAAACCCTAGACGTCGTCGTTCATAGTTTTTTAGGTTTTTGATGTTGTGAACCTAAAGACTAAAGTAATACTAAAACCTAAAGGGTAAATGTAGAGAACAAATTAATTAAGTAATGTTAATTGTGTAGGGTCCTTATAGTTATAGTCTAATATAGTGATTATACTAATATTGTTTGTTTGATATTTATGTATGACTAAAAATTAAAATAGTAAATTAATATATTCTTAATAGATTATCGATTAACCCAATAATCCAATATTAAAAAACCAATATCAAATCGATAACCCAATAATTTTTTTTTTATAAAACCATTAAAAAATCGTTAACCCAATAACAATAAATCAATAACATTTTTTTCGGTTCAATTTATTGATCGGTTTGGTTTTTGTACACCCCTAGTCGAAGGGAATATTATGTAACTTGATAGAGATGAAAAGGAGGCAAGTTACACAATTGACTTTTCAATAAAAATTAATAACCTACTCCATCTGTCCCTATTTACTTGTTCACTTTTTCTTTTATAGTTGTCCCTAATTATCTGTCCATTTTGACAAATCAAGAAATTAATTTTTTTTTACCTATTATACCCTCAATTAAATGATTAATTACTTTTAAAATGTAGAACTTTTCATCCACTTCATAATTAATAGAGGTAAAATCGTAAACTCATTATGTCATTAATTGTTTTCTTAATAGGTATGTCAATTCAAAAGTGGACAAGTAATTAAGGATAAATGGAATATTAATGATAAATATACAAAGTAAAATTTCACCCTCTATATAAGATACCCTCTGTCCCTAATTACTTGTCCACTTTTGAATTGACACACCTATTAAGAAAATAATTAATGACATAGTGAGTTTACCATTTTACCCCTATTAATTATGAAGTCGATGAAAAGTTCTACATTTTTAAAAGTAATTTATCATTTAATTGAGGGTATAATAGGTAAAATTTTTTGTCCTTTCTTGATTTATCAAAATGGATAAGTAATTAGGGACAACTATAAAAGGAAAAATAGACAAGTAATTAGGGACATATGAAGTAGCTAATTAGACAATTTTAATATAAGATATATCCTTGAACTAATTTTTTAATGGGCAATGTATAAAAATATACTCTTACCGCAGATTGGTATGAAATATCCTTGGAATCTCTAGTATGAATGAGAAAATAGAAAATCATGTATTAGCAAAGGGTATCGATTTTCCTTAATTTATTTGGAAACGTCAGTGACATGTTTAAATTAACATGATGATCTATTATATAGTATTATTATTTAAAAATAAATTTGTCACACTTTAATATGCGTAACATCACTCTCCTAGTATGTGGTATATTATACTGTCACATTATCTCTATGCCAGAAATTATAATTTTTTATATTTTTTGTTTTCTTTTCTTTATTAAAATAATTAACTTTTTTTAGTAACTATAATTTATACTAATTAATCCCTAATTAATTATTAAAATTCTCTAATAATTATATATTTTTCATCACTAATTCTCACCCACTTCATTCTCATCTCATCAGAAAAATCATGCCCGACCACTTTCATTATCGATTCTTTGTTCTTTATCATCACTATATCATCTTTAATTCTTCTTCTTCGTCACTCGTCACCAAATGTCACCACCACTATTATCAATATCAATTTTTCTTTTCACCACCTTGAATTTCCTCTTTTAGTTTTTGCTACCCGTCATTTATCACCACCAAACTTATAAAGCTACCATCAACATCAAACCCAAAAATTGATTAACAACTAATTTTTTTTTTAAGAAAATCAAAAAAATGAAAAAGATAAAAATAATCAACTAAAATAATTAAAAAAGTTCTAGATAAAATAAAACTATTCACTAACAAATCTATGAGAATTAACCTAATTGCGAATTAAAAAAAATTGTGCTTTGAGATTGTAATAAAAAATAAAAAAGTGTGATAAAAAATAAAGAATATAGAAGAAGAGGACAATGTGTGGAGTGTGAAGAAGAGGAGATGTGGGGGTGGGGGTGGAAAAATGATTCTAATTATTTTTTTTACTTTAATTTCTAACATATCTATTTTTTTTATTTTTTTGTCACGTTAATTTTAAGGGTAAAAATTTTACTTTTAAATAGTAAAAGTATATAATAGATCACCATAATATTTTAAGAGTTTAACTGACATTTCGAGATAAATTGAAGGAGATTTTTTTGCCTTTTCCCTATGTTATCCATTAAACTTGTGCACTTTTTAGTTATCCAAGAGATATAAGAAAGAAAATAAAAAAGAGAAAAACATTAAGGAACAAGGGAGCTATAAAACAATAAATGACCAGAAAATTTGATCAGAAATTAAAAAGTCTATAATATTTTTTTATTTAAAAAGAAACTGATCTTTTTTTCATTTTTTAATTAAAATGTATTAAAGTTAAAAGAATAAAAATATTTTAAAAAGTAAAATAATATAATGTAAAATATGTTATTTTACCATTCTGGCCAAATTTTCAGGCCAGAAGGATTTTTCCAAATGATTAATGTGATCTATGTTACTAGCTACCTTAGCACAGATTTGTAAAAATTAAATATGCCATGTGCCAATAATAATAATAATAATAATAATAATAATAATAATAATAATAATAATAATAATAATTACATTTAATTACTCATATCCTTGATTTTGTTTAAATATGCCCATGTGCCAATAATAGCGGAACGGGAGAATTGGATGACAATGAACAAAAAGGCATTTTTATGGAAAATGAAATAGCAACATTTATGTGGTCCCAATAGCCTACACAAAATTGACTTGTCACACATTCAGGACCATCTTAATGTTTATTTATTGCCTAAGATTTGCTCATTAAGGTGTAAAATTTTATGCTCCAACTGTTAATTTAAAATTACAACTGATTACCTACCCCTTAATTAACATTTATTCCTCATCAATCTTAATCAGCAACAGCCAGACCTGATCAACTAGACTTCTATTCTAGTCTTAAACCATAAGCCAAATGGAATAAACCACAAAGAGAGAGATACAGTATTGTGTCTTTAAGGTATATCAGCTTAATTTCACATACTTTAAAAGTATATTCGATTCTTTTTTAAATTTAATTAGGTTAATTGATGGGTGCTGTTATAACAAGGAAAAAATTAAACGGTAACGGTATATTTAACTAAACTATTAAAAAAAAGAGCCGTCTGATATAATAAGTTTCTGTTATGTAGAGAATTTGGAGAAGGACCACGCCACAAGAGTTAATTGTATGCCATCTTTTTGGATTTCTGCAAGAAGTTATTTTCACAGCCAACAACTTTATCAATTATGCCAAGACTCCTCTTCTGGCCATCTTATTTTGCTTAGTTTAAGAGTATATCTGATCCTTTAATGTTGTTGTTTCGATGAGAATGAACATCCAAGACTAGCAAAAGCGTTTGCCTTACGTATTGTTTAATTTATTGACCAAAAGAAATTAGAAGAGTATATATTAATTTCAGAAGAAAAACTGAGAAAGAAAAAAGAAAGTAGTTAGATGAAAAAGTAGAAGAAATGTCCAGACAGGAAAATTAGGGAAGGAACAGAAAACACCTACAGGAAAAAGTTAAAGAGGAAAGTAGGGCTGCAACTCAAGCATCTTGTACTTATTGTGGCTGGAATATTATGGCTCTTGTCTTGTGTGACAAGGAAATTTTGATAGATACCTCCATCTATATATAATAACTATGGTTCTTTTACACATGAAACCAGTAATAATGTTAGTAGTCACTACTTGCACATTGGAATCATATCCTGCAAAATATATATATAGGAGGTGTAGATTAGTTTAATTGTTGGTGTATATGTGCATTTTAATATCAATATTAAATATTAAAGTGTATGATAATTAGTATGTATAAAGTGGAGAAAATGGTGTCATATTCTTTGTATATCATGTAACTACTCTACATGTTCTCCGCATTATATCCTGCTAATTATCCATTACACCTCAAATTATTATCCACCATCTTGACACTTACTAGATGAAAAAAAGTACTCCACCTACATAAAAAATACTTTCCTTTTTTTTTTATTTTAATGTTGGGTGTATGTTGAAGAGATGAGAGGTATTATTGTAACACTCCAGATTTTTTTTGAACTAAGACTCGAACCCTTCTTCGTTGTGAGTAGGATTTTACCAAGGAATTTATAATTTCTTAAGTGCTAAGGTCAGGTCACTAGATATAGCACCTTGAGTTCCAAAAAGAATTAAAGAGAATTCATTCAAGTCATTCCTTAGTTCTTTTAAGTTTAGGATAAACTTCAAACGACCATAACTTTCCGTACAGAATGAGTTAGGAGACCCATAAGATATCAAACAAAATATCTTTGAGTCCTCTTTCCAACGCCATCGAGTTTGCTAATTTTCGAGCTCGTATGAGGGAGATATGTCCTTTTGAAGTCAGACTATCCATTTAAGGAAAGTTACCCAAAAATAGGACCGGGTAATTTAGTCTTTTCCTTACCCCCACTTATTCTAAACGCGAATTTCACCCAATTAAGGGTCTAAACTGATAAGAATCAATTTCATTCATCCCCAAAGTGTTTAGGATTTTTAGAGAGAAGATTCAAAAGGAGAAAAAGTTCAAAGTTTCAAGCGTTCGTTCAAGAAATTCAAGATTTCGCCAAGAACCTAGTTCTTTGATGTATGTAAGTTCTCATAGTGTTGGGTTCATTCACCCACACGTCAATTATGTGATTTTTATCCGTAATTTCATTCTTGATGTTGAATGATTTGAGTTCTTGAGGTTTTGTTCTTCATTCCTTGTTAATGGAGTTTGTTGAGTTTTTGAGGTGAGGATCTTGTGAGTGAGTGTAATTCTTGAGTAATTTCGAGTAGATTTTCATGTACTTGAGTTAGGTTGACGAATATAAGAAAGTTGGGAAGAATCCAATGAATTTTATATGAATTAGGACCCAAAATCGAACAAGAAAAATTTAAAACTTTCTAAATTGAGGATGGGGCGGCGCGCCAGCAATGCGCCAAATCAGACCCCTAGTAAATAAAGGTTGGGGCAGCGCGCCAGCAGTGCACCCAATCAGACCCCCAGTAAATGGAGGTCTGGCGCGGCGCGCCAGCAATTCGCCCAATCAGACCCCAATAAATGGGCCATTTTTCTTCTCTGTTCTCATTCCGTACTTGTTTATTTGAGTCGAAATTTCATTCTCTTCTTAATCCCTACTAATTAAACCTTCATTAATCATCGAGAGATCATTAATAACATGAGTCATAACCCTTGAATTCATAATTCAAATTCAAGGAAGAGTTAAGAATAAAGTTTGAGAAAGTCTGTTTGAGTTTTTTCGAGGAGTCTTCTACAATAACTCATAAATTGTTTCAAAACTCGAGTAAGTGAGTATGAGAATGTATTCATGAGTCTACATTATCATTGAGATCGTTGAGTCAATTCGTTCATGCCCATAAATTCCGCATGAACTCCATAATTTGAGTATCTTTGAAAGGAGTAGCATCTTCAAGTTCTAAGTCTTGACTATTGAGTTCCTAATCATTTTGGGATTATATCCCTAATCATGGGACTACTACAGTCTACATGTTATCCATGAAAGTCCTTAAGTTGAGTAGTTCATGCCCATAATTCCGCATGAACTCTATAAGTCAAGCAGTCTTTAGATGAGAAGTATCATTGAGTCTTTGAGTTAAGTAGTTCATGCCCATAATTCCGCATGAACCATCTGAGTCGAGCATTCTTGAGATGAGTAGTATCATTAATTCCTTGAGTTCTGAAGTTGTTGAGTTCCAAGTATTGAGTTATATGCATGGTTATTGAAAACCTTGAATTGAGTCGTTCACGTCCATAATTCGGCATGAACCCTATTTTAAGAAGTCTTTTTACAAATTATTTTAAAACTTGTTTTAAAAACTTGAGCACTGAGTTGAGGAAGAGTAGAGTTGAGTTAATTTCTTTAAAATAATATAAGGGAGCTAAGTATTCCCAAGAGTAAATATTTTTTCATTTAATATGAGAGGAAACACCGATTTCCAAAAGAGTTCATGAGCAGTTTTGAATACTATCTCTTTTAAGAGAAACCTTTTGAGTTATAATCTCAAAGAATGAGAAATAGGAAATTTTTTCCTTAAAACATAATGAGCTAAGTTATATTTTGGGAGTAGTATTGAGCACCGATATGAGGGAGAGTTCTAACAACTCACAATCCTCATAAACCATGTAGCTAACGTGGGTAGAAAGTGTCATACTTTTTAGATGATTCCTTATTGCTTTTTAACATAGACTAGTGGATCTACTTAGTTAGTAGGTTCTATACCCCGACAAAGTATAGGACAGTTCTGGCAGCGTGGACTAAACGTTGTATTATCACATAGCTCATAGTGATGCTTGTCAGTTATGGAATCTCCTAAACAAGGTTATTTGGTATCCTTACATACAAATAAGAGTTATTATTGTATTTTCATACAATTGAGTTATTATTGTATCTTTGCATACAACTGAGTTATTATCTATTGTTTTAACAACTTTTGAGATATTGCATCCTTTATTGTTGCTTTTATTGTTGAGTTGAGCCCTATTTCTCTGAGTTGAGTTGAAATATGTTTCACAGAGTTGAGTTGAACTATGTTTCACACAGTTGAGTTGAACTATGTTTCGCAGAGTTGAGTATCTTATTGTTGAGTTGCCCTATTTCTCTGATTTGAGTTGAACTATGTTTCTTTAAGTTGAGTTGAGATGAGTGAGTGAATTGAGAATAGGTAAGTATGTTTCTTTTCCATTAGTTCAATCTTATGTTTATGCTTTATAATTCCCCTTATATGCTCGTACATTCCATGTATTGAGACATTTAACCTACATTGTTTCATGATGCAGATACATGTATTTATGAACATCAACAAGCATTTCGTTGAGGTCATGTGATATTTCAGCCAGCTTTGGTGAGCCATCTTATATTTCGGAAGACTTCACCTTTATCTTACAGTTAACAGTTTTGAAATGTCGTGGGTCTTGTCCCGATATTCTTCTGTAATAGTAGAGGCTTCATATATAGATAAAATTGAGTAGTTTTAGTATGTATCTTCTTTGAGTTGTTTTTACAAATTCTGAGTTCATCTATTGAGTATTGTTCCGATTATTTTAAAGTTGGTAGTTGAGTTATTGAATTTATTTCAGTTTTAAGCTTTTGTATGCTTGAGTTAGTCTTCGGCTTGTAGTCAGCTAGGATGAATGTTTGTTTGGGGACCAACAATGGTTCTCGAGTGCCGGCCAAGTCCAGTGTGTAGGCTCGGATCGTGACAATTATGTTGTAGATAAATAAAATAAGAAAAAAAAGGATAAGTATAGGGATACGACACAAGTACACCCCTAGATTTTGACTGAAATTTCCGAGACACACCTTAACTAAACTAAAGTCCTATTACCTCCATGAACTCATTTTTTAAAATAATTTTGTACACCTTTTGGCTTACGTGGCACACTCCTTGACTCCACGCTGTTGAGGCGTGTGAGACATATTTGGATACAACGTAAGCCAAAAAAGTATACAAAATTACAAAAAATGGGTTGGGGGGGGGGGGGGGGTAATAGGACCTTAGTTTAGTGAAGGTGTGTCTTTGGGATTTCGGTCAAAGTCTAGGGGGTACTTGTATCTTATCCCCCTCAAACTTTTAAAAATTGTATGTATATACCCTCAGTTATACTTTAAGGTTGCATATATCTTTATTCCCTACACTCATACTTTTAGCTCATATATACCCTAATATAATTTACTCAATTTTTTTAATTTTTTTTACCCATAAATTAAGAACTCGCCCATTTACCACAATTTAGCCCACCCTGCAGTCACGACCCAACAATCGAGGTTACGATGGCACACACCCTGAGAATCTAATTTGGTGTGTAAGTCAAAAGAAATAACACATATGAGACTTTCAAAGGGAAGTTAGGCCAAAACCAATGAGAAATGAAAAAAAATAACAAGGAGATTCCCAAAATCTGGTATCATAAGCATAAAGAGAGTCTAATACATTTCTAGAATCTGGAATACATCTCAAGTCTTCAAAAATAAATCAAAGACTATAAATGATAGAGGGAGGTCAATGACGATCAGGAAAGTAGGATCTCACCACAACTCCGAATGGAAAGAAATCGCTAGATTCGATCAACCGCTATGAAAATCACCATGACTAGGATCTGCATCAAGAAGATAACAGAATTAGGGGCGAGTACAATACACATGTACTTAGTAGGTTAGACTGACTGAGTATAAGCAACCAATCAATCGTAAGAAACAAACTATGGAATGCTTCTACCTGCATATAGAAAAGTCTCATTTCGACATCGGTGTCGCTAATTTATATAGTAACACCGCAAATAACGTAAACACATAAGGTTACCATTTATACTTGTTGCGTCCAAAAGCACACGCAATGAACCTGGTCAGTCAAGTAGTACAACGACTCTTTCGAGCCGAATTATTGAACCCAAAGGACTTCAAATCAACAAACACTAACTTTATTGTAACTAAAATAAATTTACGTATGTGACAAGACAAATTTAGGAATTTGATTGTATCAACTAAATTGAACAATTTCAAATATTAATTACTATAATTAAACAGTTACAAACAAAGGAATTTGGCAATTTGGGAAATATTCCAGGGTTGTAGCAATACCGATTACAAACATAATAATAACTTATTCTAGCATTCGACATATTAACCTCATTATTGATTCACAAGGTTGATTTTACGATCATGATCTCCCGACCTCTAATTGCCTACCACCGCCATTGACACCTAACTACATCGTTGAGAGGGGATAGACATGAACCAATAGCGGAACATTAAGCTATCATCTTGTACATTAATCAAACACGATATATACGTATAATCTATCCTATATATGAAACACTCTAAGTTTTACCCTAGAATGAACACGCTTTTAACATTCTTTGTGTATCCCTCTATTCGTCTTTCGAGTTCAAGAGTGGACAATGAGTTTATTTTAATATTGATCAGTCATTAAAATAGTTAAACAAGAATGTAAGCATAAATCATAAGTAAACCCATTTCATGCAAGAAATAAACGCCATTAATCGTAGCTACAACCCTAGAATAATGGAAATTAGCAACTCATAGAATGAAACATCATCAAATAATATTCAAAGATCATAGAAGTGTTTACCAAAATGAAGGAGTAGAAGAAAAGCCCTAGAGAATGTCAGCAAAATCGCCCAAATAGTGTTTCCCTTTTTCCAAAAACTGAATAATGATAAAATAATACAACTGGACTATTTTTAGTCTGAAATAAAACACGTGACACAATTCTATAGTCTAGATCCGCGACGTGGACCTGTTCCCTTGCTGCACATTTCGAATAGCCTGAGCCAACTTCACGAAGTGCGTCCATCGCACATTCCACTGTTTTGTAAAATTCATTTTCCACATGCTAGCTTCAGCTCCGCGACGCAAAGGTGCTCCCTCACAAAGTATTTTTCCAGCTTTTTGGCCGTTTCTCCTTAGCAACTTCGACTTCTAATCTCCGACCTCATCATAGTGTCCTTTTTCTCTCCTTTTCCTTGTTTTGCACCCTGCAACATCTAATCATATTGGTTAGAGGAAATACGATAAATAGACTCTAAAATTGCACTACCGATTAGTAATTTGCTCTCAAACTTAGCTAGATATACGGGATAAATTGGTTATTAGGCGCATAAATACGCCTAAGATCACCACCCCACACTTAAAGCTTTGTTCATCCTCGAACACTTCCGATCTTTCATGCATATGACGACTCTACTACCCTTCTAACTAAAGACAATCTAACTTCGGCCACAACAACCACATGACTTTCAAAACACGCATGACAACTCTATGCGTTCACTAGGACAACTCATGCAAAATAATCTAGCCTCAAGAATGAACTCTTATAACGCAATAAACTCATGCACATTTTTTGAATACACAGTTACATCAGTTACCAACCTTCATTAAACATGTGCCCTTACCACAAGTGAACACCCTGATTTACTCACACATTAAAAATTCAAACCATAATGGGTGTGGGAAGCAAATTTCTCTCACACTTTCAAAAGAATTCACATGCCACACCAACGAACCATAGGTTGCCCTTAGTGTACTGCATCACTACTTTCAAGAATGCGGAAGTTCAAGATTAATTAGGTCTTTTAAAGGTTGTATTGTAGGCTAGAGGATGGGTAGGAACTATTTTTGGCTATGAATAGTGACTGCATTCCCAAGCACTTTAATACAAGACAATTTTCATTTTGGACCTTCTTTTAATAACCTTCTTCTTAAGCCCCTTTTCTCGAAACCACTAGGTCCTTTGTTGTAAGGCACTCAACATTCATTTCTGCTCGGTAACGAAATCATTAAGACACCTCTTTTCGGTGTGGGAAAGACATCGGATTCCATGTTATAGTTCACATGATCTTAAATGTCGGTTAAGGCTACTTCCCACAAAAATGATGAACACAAGTGTTCAAATGTGAGCTTTACTTGCATTGACCATGATTACGATGATGTATTCTAACCTCTTATTTTATGGTTTCAATTTGGTCTTTTCATGACATGAAAGGTCCTTCTTAGCATGATTTTATAACTCTATGCATTGCTATTATACTTGCTATATTTTTGTACAAACGCATACTCTTGCCTACATTCTTAAAAAATGTAGGGTTCGTCGCTCCAGTTTCTTTATCTCCGTGGCTAGAGATCACTTAGTATATATTGAAGATTGGTGAGTCCTCATGTTCCGAGGACCGAGCTTTTATTCCTATTGTCTTTAATTTTCAGTATTGTATGTGATGTACGGGTTACGTCCCGATCACTCTTGATGTACTAGATGTCTTTAAGACTATGTAGAGTTCCGCTTCGTTTTATAAAACTCTTTATGATATGAATTGTCTTTTAAAATCTCTTGATTTTCTATTATCTTGTATGATGCATGCTAAGTGGCTTGTGTAGAGCCTCTCGGGGTCCTATACGCCATGTTATGCCTAGGATACACTTTGGATCGTGACAGACATGAAAAGTAGCATAAGAATCCACAAACCATCTAGACTTATCACGAACAAGATTAATGACATTTTCATCACAACAAATAAGAAGATCATCATTAGCAACAACAGCAACACAATTTTTATCATCAACATCTTTCTATTGTTGTCTCATATCTCTCTTATACCTATAGCAATATTTTTTCATATGCCCATTCTTGTGGCAATAGTTATATGTAACATTCTTTTATTTAGACTTTGATTTGCCTCTAATTTTATCTTTGTCATTCTGACATCTGAACTTGCTTCTCCCCTGTCTTTAGTAACCAAAATATCGGAGTGTAAAGGTGAAGAAGATGAGCCTTGAGATCTTCTTCGCATCTCTTCATTCGAGACACCACTCTTAACATATTCTATAATTACAACATCACTAGGAGTAGAATTTGTCAAAGTAATTCGAAGAGCTTCCCAAAAGTATGGCAAAGTATTAAGAAGCCAAAGTCCCTATATCATTTCATCGAATTTTACACAATTGGTCAAGAACATCCTGAAAATCATTAATATGCTCATAAATAAGAGTGCCCTCTTTATACATGATGTTCATCAATTATTTCAATAGAAAAAAACTTATTATTTCATGTCTTTGAAACATAAAGTGTCTTCTTGAGCTTGTCCCACAAACTTCTGGCATGTGTCTCATTGATAATGTGATTTCTAATATTATCTTCAACCCAATGTCTAATACACTACAAACCTACAAGTGCTCAAATTCTCATTCCCCATTCATTATGGACTGAGGTATAGTAGAAGCAAACACAAGTAAATGCATCTCTTTGATAAATATAAGATCTTTCAACTTGTCTTTTCAAGTATGATAGTAACTACCATTCAATCAAACCACCTTTCTCTTATTTGCCTCCATCATTCAAATCGATAATCAACAATAATCAATGCTTTGTTATCACTTTGTTGAGAAATGCAAAGCACTAACAAAGAATGTCCAACATTATAGCAACATAATAATACCCAAGTCTAAAGTTCAAACTGAACCAATAGAAGACAAACTAAATGAAACACTACGAAAAATGGACAACAAGTGTACCAACCAAACAAATTCCACATTGTATCATACCCTCTTGTAGGTATTCCCCCAAAATCCCCCAAACCCTTTTAAAAGTCCTACTTGTCTACAAAAAAAACCGTATACAGTTTTTCACTATCAACCCTTTCAACCTTCTGATTCATCTCAATTTACCCCAAATCATCAAGACGTGGGAAATAAAATGTGTGACTTTTCTTTTAATCGCCGAAGTGATAAAATGATGTGATTTTTCCTCTATTTGAACGGAGGGCGTAAATAAGGGAATAAAGCAAAAAAAAAATCAATAAAAGATGAATGAGAATTCAGTCTTTTAAAAGATAAATGAGAATCCTATCTTCGTGTGGCGTCATGTCATCGCGCTTAATATATATATATATATATATAAGCCAACAAGAAAAGGATTAACTCTGCAATGCTTAATTGTACAACAAGTTGTGTGAGTTGTACTATTTATATAGGCTACAAATAGTTGTAGCTGCTTGTATAAAAGGCATTAATAATTATATTCTATATTTTATTACCCCTTCTTTAGAAGTGACAGTTGATGAGGATGAACATTGCATCAAAATATGGTACAAGAAGCAATGTAAATTGTACTTCGAAAAGGACTTGGGCTAAAATAATAAGGTTAAAATAGTAAGTTCACTTTAGTTACTTATTATATTTTCCAAAAGTGTATAGCATATACTCTGGTGTATCACTACTTTTTATGTAAAAAAAGTGGAATATCCATTTTATTATTCATTCTCACCGCTGCTTTTACTCTTTCTTCTCTGCATCACAACTTCCATGGAAGATTGACAATCATTTTTTATCTTCAACGGAGCTAATTAACTTTACTTCAAATTCTCACTCGACTTCTCAAGTTCTTTGAGTTGTTTACTTGGTAAGTATTTTTGTATGATATTGGCCATTTACTTAACAAATGTTTACTCTTTTTTGTCCATTATTTATCGTGTTTATGCTTCCTATTATTCTGCTAATTCTTCTTATTTTAGGCCTTCCACAATTTTTCTTGGATTCTTTTGAGTTTTGATAGATGCCTCTTTGTATGTTGAAATTTGATGTTAAGGTTATGGGTACATGCATGCTTTCTTAATTGATTTTGTGCATGCATATTTTTTTTCCAATATTTTGCAGTTTTATTAGTATTTTCTTATCAATATGATACTTTTTGCAGATAATTAATGGCTTGATGCGGTCATATATATGTTTGAGAAAATTTCTCCACGAAGGTAAGACTTGTGTGCTATGAAGAGAGATTAATTCCAAGAGTTTATTGTTTTGACAAATGATTCAAAGCTAATGAAGTTGAACGGTGGGCTTAGGTGAGTAGACATTTTTTCCGTAATATCTTTTTTTCATATAGTATTTCCCCCCAAAAAATGATTAATATTTATATGTTAAAGCCTCTGCTTTGAGGTGATTTAATTTTCCTGTGATATCACAACTTTCAGGTGATTGTTGAGAAATAATTTGAGTTACCGAATCATTTGCTGCTGCCATGAAATTAGCAGTGATATCGAAGGCTGGAAATTCAGGATAATCTTTCACTATTAATTTTTTTGTTGTTGGAACTACATTTAATTTTCGGAAAAAATCAGCTACTAATGTAGTAGGTTGAAGGGGTATTCAAAGAAAAATTGTTTAAGTTACATAGTCAGAAGGACCAACAGGTTGAATCAGGCGAAATAGTTGATTTCAGGTTCTCCAATTTTCAAGTTTTGCTACTCTATATGCATGTGATCTTATACTTTCTCGAAGCTTTTGTTTCATGTGTTCATATTAGTTAGATACAACTGATAGTGTTAGAAATATTTTTCATTTGATCAATTCAGAAAAAATTGAACATAAGAAATCTAAAATAAGAGTGGTAATTTTGAGTATGTAATATAATAATATTGTGTTAAAGTGCTGTCATATGCTTCTTATAGAGTAATATACTCTTCATGTTTTCTCTTCTATTTGTAGCATAATATTTTTTCATTAGAAATTTGTGTCATGATCATTGGTTAATCTTGGATTAAGTTGTTACACTTTCTAAAACAAATAAATCAATTGTTGAAAAATATACCTTTAAGATTTTCTACCACTAATTGATATTATTAACTCTTTGTGTTTTGCTTACTGTCTTTGCAGGTTTGACAAATTAAATAATTTTAAAAATGGAGGTTTTTTAGTCCAAGTATGAGCTCTAAAATGTTTGTGACTATCTTCCACAACACTTTTAGCTAATTTAATCTCCATTCGTTTTCTGAATATTTTTACTCTTTCCATGTCCCTCAATAGAAGTAAAACAAACATTTATTTTGTATTTCATGAGAGACAATTTGTATATGAGATATAGATAAGACGAAGAGAAGCTGACATTTTTAATATGTGCTCTTTCTACGACGTCCAGATTAAGAAGAATAAGGATAGGCAGAGCATGAGCTCTTGAAGAGTAAGTTGTTCTATTATATGTTAATGCAATAAAATGATTTTCTTAGTGGTTTATACAACACCAAGGTAATATTATGTTATTGAAACTCAAGGTCTGATTTGATTGTAAACTGTGGGCAACCCAAAGTAAGGGATGAATTTTTTATTTTAGAACTACATATATTTTTTCTATGCCTTGAATTACATTTAGCCATCATGCTTGAGGGCTCAAAAACTTCATTTGTTATCTCAGGTACAGATAATTGCTCATGGTATGCCTTTTCAGCTGAGATCACAGGGGCATATGATACCAGGTTTTTAGTAATGTCTACATTGATGGCTCCATCAAATCATAAGGAAGTGGTCAATGATGATATGATTTGCAGTTTTGGTCTTTTTATGCAAATGTTTAGAGTACATTTACCTGAATTTTCATTTTTGCAAAATAGGAGGATTGACAATAAACTAAATTAAATTCTACTTAAACATTATTTTTTGCACATATGGTAACAATATAATACCAATGTTATACAAACAATTCTTAATTATAATTTATTTATTTCAATGACACGTTGGGCACGTGCGATGCACGAGCATCATCCTTCTAGTATATATATAGAGAGAGATAATTGTAATTAAATATTTCAATACGATATTTGGTAATTTATTTTTATAAATATAAATATTAAATACTATATAGAATATTAAATATTTGGAAAATGCATACTAAATATATTAAGAATACCCACATCGGAAAATGGGTGGAAATTTGGTCTTCTTATATGAACTTTGGACAATCCTCCTTTCATAAGATAGCTTTTGAGGTTGAGTTAGACCCAAGATCCATCTTTACATGGTATTAGAGTTAGACTCATCCCAATTCTTTATTCACCGATGTTGGCCCCCCATATTATCATGTCTACGCTCCAGTTAACGAGGTATGGAAGTGGGGCGAGTGTTAAGAATCCCCACATCGAAAAAGGGGTGGGAATTTGGTCTTCTTATACGGTCTTAGACAATCTCCCCTCAATAAGCTAGTTTTTTAGATTGAATTAGCTAGGCCCAAAATCCAACTTTACAAAATACCGTATCAAAATCATAATATAAAATTATTATATCAAAATTTTCAATATAAATTTTAATCCAATAACATGATAATTATCAAAAAAATATGCACATCCCTAATCACAGCTAGACAAAAATGTATTCATAGATAGTTGAAAAATTGAGAAGCAGTGACCTTAAACAACTCCAAAGAGTCAAGAGTGATTGATACGAATCTCAAAAATCCAACTTCCAAAAATTTCAACTGGGAAATTGATTAATTATTAATTATATGATTTTAATTATCATTATTATTGATTCTAACTGTCTGGGTGTATGTTCCCCCTTTTTGCTCCTCCTATTTTCTTACACGGCGTGACTTGCTTATAGGCCTATATTGTTATAATATTAAATTATATTAATTTGACTTCATTATTCAAAAAAATAAATCATAAATATTTTAGAGCACGACATAGAATGATAATGATAGCAACATTTTATAACAATTATCATTTCTGTTTCTATATTTCTTTAAAACTAAATAATAACTTATAATTTTTTAAAACTTCTATAATTAAAATTTAAAAATTATATGTGTTGATGCTTATTTTAATATTAATATAATATTATATCAAGCGCATACATCACATCAAATAACTGATATCAATGCTTTTGATTGGTGTTGGGTAGGATAATAGTTCCTCATTGTTTTTATAATTTAATTTTCAGTGCCTCTCCCCAACATCATGTCTGACATAGGCGGTGTTAAAAGCATTAATCTCTCCCTTATTTGTATTTTTTCTAATATTAACCTTTGATCTGATACAACATTGTCATCAACTTAGACTTTCATTAAACACATCATGAGACACTGATAACTCGCTCATAATTTTTTTACGATCTTTCAATTTCAAATAAATTATTTTAGCTTTAAATTTCTAACGAATGTTAAATAAAAGAAAAGCACAAGAAAATTGTCAAAATAACTTTTATATTGCTCAATACTTATATGTCATATTTATAAGTTAGTCCTATATTTAGAATTATCTACCGTGCTAGAGAAAATTTTAAGGACCTTTCATAAAATTTAAGAAATTGTAAAATTACATATTTCATCTAAGGACTAGTCTACTTCGTATGTACAAAGACAACTTTATGCTATGTGCCACCTAAGTGACGTAATGACATTGCAGATTATCACATACAATATATAAATAAACAATGTATTTATATAATTTTTAGAAATGATAGTTTTACCCGATATCGTCCTCCTCACGCTTCTACATAAATAGAAATTAACATCCTCCAAACATGATATTTTTTTTTATATATTTTAACAATATTTAACTTATTTTTAAATATATAAATTTTATTTTAGAAAATTAAAAATTTCAATATCCAACTTCACAATTAAAATTAAAAAATAAACTCCCCACCTCACCCCAATGTGAATAGAGACAAAGAAAATGATATAATTATATTTATCTATCTTGGACAAATGTTCAAAGAATCATATCTTATGAGCAATTAAAGGTGTGACGTAGTGGTTCTTATTTTTGTTATATAATTGTTTGTACATTTCCTTTTTTTTTTTTTGCCTATTTTTAAAGATAACTAAACAGTTGTACAAGTATAAATAGTTAAGGATGCTTTGGTAAAGGATAGAAATAAGAGAATAGAAGATGGGGTTCACAGATAAACAAGAAGCTTTGGTGAAGGATTCATGGGAATTCATGAAGCAAGACGACATTCCTCAACTTAGTCTTCGTTTCTTCTCATTGTAAGTAACGTAACTAATGCTATTTGCTTTAACTTTTTGTTTAACATAAAGACGTACAGTGATAAATTCAAAATTTAGAGTTATTCGATTCTGAGGATCTATATAGTAAATTTTGTGGAATTAGTAGCGTCTAGTCTAGATCTGCCTGTGTATATGTAGAGAGTCATGTCATGTGTACATGTACATCGATCTTTTCTCCCCTAGCTAATTGGGATTCAAATATTAATTGGTAGGATCCTGGAGATAGCACCAGCAGCAAAGAACATGTTCTCATTCTTGAAGGACTCTGATGAACTTCCTCAGAACAATCCCAAGCTTAAAGCTCATGCTGTTAAGGTTTTCAAGATGGTTAGTTATGTATTTCCCTTCATTGTTATGGATTTATTCTTAGTAGAAACTTCCTAAGTTGTACGGACTCTTCACTTTTCATGATGCATTCGTGTCGGATTCTCCAAGAATATATTCCTTCAGTTCAATAATATTTGTTCATTATTGACTTAACTCATTCCTTAAAAAGTACTCCCTCCGTTTAAAAAAAAAATGACCTAGTTTGACTTGGCACGGAGTTTAAGAAAATAAAGAAGACTTGAATCTTGTAGTCTTAAATTAAAGTTATGTCAAATGTACAAAATTGTCCTTTAATCTTGTGGCCTTAAACATGTCACGTGGAAAACTGAAATTAAAATGTTACCAAAAAAAGAAAGCTCATTCTTTTTGAAACTGACTAAAAATGAAAGGAGGTCATTCTTTTTTAAACGGAGGGAGTAATAAATAATAGGAGTACTATTACTACATTACCTTTTGAATACATTAAATTTAATGTTTAGGAAATATATTAGATGTGAATAGTATTTAATAGTAAAGGTAAAACAAACCCAAAAAGATAAATTTATTTCTTGATTTTCCAAATTAGACAAGTATTGTTGAACAAATATTTTTAGGATAATGGATAAGTAAAATTGAACAGAGAAAATACTACTTTTAGCTAACCCGACACACCCCATTGATATTTTTAAAAAACCCAAACAACATACCATAAGATGTATACAATCTCATCACCACTCTCCGTACCTCATATTTCCCAACTACAAATTAAACGATAAGGAACGTGGCATGCACATGATCTCTACTTGTCTTCTTATACGGATGACTTGATTATTTGGAATTTTCTTAAAAGTTTAACTTATTATTCATTTTATATGACGCTCCTTACATAATTATTAATAGTAGTATGGTTCTAAATAGGGGTGTTCACCGTTTGAGTAATGAACGATTTGAATAAAAAATCGAATTGTAATTCTTATGTTATGGGCTAAAAAGTAGTGAAAAAAATAATCTTAGATTTCTTGTTTTGTGGAAAGACATGTGAATCGGCAATTCAGCTTCGGGAAAAGGGAGAAGTGGTGGTAGGTGAAACTACTCTCAAGTACTTGGGATCCATCCATCTTCAGAAAGGAGTTGCTGATCCTCATTTTGAGGTACGTAATTTATTTTGTTTACATATACACTACACCCTTCCCTTCGTCAACACGCATATTAAGAAATGATAAATAAAAGAGTTAATTCGTAGGTAGTAAAAGAAGCACTGTTGAGAACAGTGGAAGAAGCAATGGGAAAGAAATGGAACGATGAGATGAAAGAAGCATGGGCTGAAGCATATGACCAATTAGCTGCTGCCATCAAAGCCGAGATGCACGCTGAGGCTGCTGCCTAGTCCTACTAATTGCCTTTTATTATTTAAAAATGTGTGTCGTGCTGCCTATGCCTATATTGGCTTACTTAGCTACTCTCTTAATTTTCAATTCCCTAAATCAATTGAAAGTGTGTCTTTGATGAAAATGAAACATATAATTTATAATAAAAATAAAAGTATATATATAAAAAAAATCATGTGTTTGACTCGTGAAAAGGAAGGAAAGCAATCAAGTTTCACGGTCATTCATTATATTATCAATAAAAGTGCATAAAAAAAAATCATATGTTTGGCTCATAAAAGGAAAGGAAAGCAATCAAATCTCACGGTCACTCATTACATTATTAACGAAAATGCATAATGAAAAGGAATCAAATTTGTACGTGAAAATATATGTTTATCAATAACCTAATCTATTCATGTCGAACATTGACAAATGATTTTCCATATGTAATATATTTCTGACCATATCAAATACTCCATTTGTTCTTATTTACTTGTTTATTCTGATTTGACACACCTATTAAGAAAATAATAGTTGACATAGTGAATTTATCATTTTACTCCTATTAATTGATAGAATTCCAAAATCAATTTA
Organism: Solanum verrucosum; assembly: GCF_900185275.1. Lineage (NCBI taxonomy): Eukaryota > Viridiplantae > Streptophyta > Magnoliopsida > Solanales > Solanaceae > Solanum > Solanum verrucosum. The sequence goes on along the minus strand of NW_026019930.1, from coordinate 4,635,802 downwards.
CTCATTAAAAAGGTTCTATATTTTGGAGCATAGTTGAAGAGGAAAAATTAAAAATCTCATACATCACACTAGTAAAAGTAGGAGGGAAGGGGGAAGAAAATTATGAAGAGCAATTTTGGAGGGTGGCCAAAACGCTCCACGACAATGAGTATGTCTCCATCTGCCGGATAAAAGGACCACAGTTATGGAAATTTGACCACAAAAATTCAAATTCTAAGAAAAGGGGTTCTCCAACATCACAAGTTTAAATGTTTAATATACATTTAAATTTTACTTTTATACTTCTAACTTTTTACCTTCACTTTTTTGTTTGGACATGTAAGTTAAGAGAATGGAGAATATAAAATTAGGTTTTGTGGGGTAGTGAGTATTTTTTTACATACTTAATTAGAGGTGTTGGTGAAATTATAATTATAATTAAAAATAAAATGAAGAAAATAAATTATTTTTAAGTTGAAGCGTGAATTTCTTGCTCTCTTTGAGAAGATTCAAGCTCATTGCAACAATTTTTTTCATCGATCCAGTAGTAATCTTCTTGACTTGTCCCCTTCATAGTACAATAGTTCAATCACAATGTACAACTCAACAAACTCTGTACACGAGTTGAGTCTAAAACTCCACCAAAAAAACACATTTTCTTTAACTAGATAAAACTTTATTCTCTAGTAACTTTATTGCACTCTATATTTTTATTGCATCAGTATTATAAATGCGAAATTTTTCCTGTATTGAATAGGAAAAAGGTGAGGTAATAATGTGAATAAAATGAATGAAAGAATTACGACCTAGAAATTATATGAATTATGAGGTATAAAAATATTAAATAATAAATAAATAATGAGCAAGAAGTTATATAGGGAATTACCAATAGAAATTGTCAATTAGTTACTCCAAATAATCTTTAACTTAAAGGGATGAGCTGAAATGCAAACACATGAGTCATGAGACTCTTCATATTACATAATACTAATGCTAAAATGCCATATAAATATAACAATTTCTCACTCAATTTAATCCTAATAATATATATGAATCGTATATGTAGTTATATATATAATAATCCCAAACAACATTCGATATTTTCATATTTTATATATATATATATATATATATATCAAATTTTATTTAATTTTTGAATTTCTGTTATTAATTATATCCCTTTTATGAATCTTCCACCGAATTGTTTCAGAATTTATTACTCCAGTAGTAGTTATGCATACATATTGCTAGATTAGGTAGCAGGACGAAACCCCATGTTACAACATCACCAATCTTGTTGTTTACCTACGTCACCTATTTAATAATAATAATAAAAAATCGACAACAATAACATAATCAGTGTAATCCTACGTTGGGATGTGTGTACACAAAGTTACCACTATACTGTGAAGGTAGAGAGGTTGTTCCCGATAGACCATAGTGAAGAAGATTACCACTATACTTTGGCCTAGTGTAAGAGTGCAAGTGTGATGTATGAATTAGGCACACGTCACGAGTTCATATCCTTAACGGTGATAAAAGCTTGATATTTAAATGGAGAAGAATAAAGGTGCATGTGAGCTGGTCTATTATCTATCGAGATTCAAAGTGTGCACAACCTAGCCCTCAGGATTTCTCAAAGAACAATTATATTGAAACATAATTGGAATAACAATGCAATGAACTCATTAGTCATCAAGTTGCTGTTAGTTCAATCTATCAATGCTGATTGTAGGGAAGCAATGGTACAAACTAAATCTGAAGGATAATATTTGTCTTGAGACAAGGTTAATCTTGTCATTCTAGTAATATTAAATAAGAGAGACTATTTGTTAAAAGAAGATTACTATATACGTGATGACGGTGTGCTTATTTACATTAAACCTTTTCTTAGTAATATATATATTATTTTGAGCGAAGAAGAATATGAATGGTGTTATTGTCACACCCCAAGCCTACATTCTAGGCGTAGCGGCACTCGAGAACATCATAGGTCCCCACTCCCTAGGCGAACCCTTTAGTTTTGACGGTGAATTAGGACATGTGATTAGAACATATAGGAATTCTCAAAGGTAAATGGAACCTATAGGAGCTAATACAAATAATATATAGCCACGACTTAAAGGAAACACGTCCGAATGAAACACAGAAGGAGTAGGCCAGGCGACCCCTGGCGCACTGTTGGCATGGGGCGTGTCATGCCCCAAACTCAAGGGGTGCAACTGGCTCCTAATGCCAAAACTCAGGCCTGAGCCGACCTTGCTGAACCATTTGCTACTAGCGCATAACAACCACACGCAATCAAGAAAACAAACAAGTATATCTCGACTTAAAATTAAGCCCTCGACCATCAAGGCCCCTATCAACATATATATAAAAGAAACAACTACTCCTAAGAATTCATATAAAGAAATAGACAACTAGCACAGAAGTCCTGATTGGGCCGTCAAGGTTACCATGATCTCTATACCGAAACTTAAAGCAGGTATATATCAAGACAATACATCAAACAGCTAACAAGCTTCAACAAACCAACAAACTAGGCCAGCATGGCCATAACGTAGCTATACACTTCACACACTAGTCTGCAAGCCTATAAGAGTAGTAAAGATTGGTGGGACAGGCCCCCAACCTACCCATAAAAATATATACAACAAAAGCTAACAAACCTTCCAACTCTAGCAGCTCCGGAGGAAAGGGGCTAGCCAACTGGATAGAAGTCAATCCTGCTGCTGAGGAGGTCTACTAGGTCGTTTGCTGGGACCTGCAGGCATGAATGCAGTACGCCCAGACAATGGGGCATCAGTACAATAATGTACTGAGTATGAAAGACAATATATTATGAGCAGGTATCTTAATATACTGGGAGTAATCCAATAAATAAATCAAGGATAAAATAAGTGTACTGACCTGCTCCTAAATCTAAACATATAAAAAATAATAAAACAACAACCTAACCAAGCCCCCATAAGCTCGGCAGGTGGAAACAACACATAATACCACCTACCTAGGCCCCCATAAGCCCAAGAGGTGCCAATCAGTGTATATACCCCTATCAGTAGTCGCCTAGCCTCGTAAGCAGTCACATATCCCTCTTAGGCAAGAATATAGCCCCATAGGCAACACATAGCTCTCTTAGGCATCAATATAGCTTATAGACAACTCATAGCCCTCTTAGGCAACAACATGTCCCTGTAGGCAGCACATGGCCTTCTTAGGCGTCAATATAGCCCCGTAGGAAACTCATAGCCCTTCTAGGAATCAATATATCCCCGTAGGCAACTGATAGCCTTTCTAGGCATCAATATAGCCCTGTATGCAGAACATAACCCTTCTAGGCATAGATCACATTCCTGCAGCTAACCACAATAGCCCCAAGGGCAACAATAACCATCCAATAGGCTAAAAGCGAGCAATTTAGCTATAAGCAACCTATACAAATAGCCTCTAAGTCGTGCCCAACAAAGGGATGCTACTAACTGAATAGGAATCCCGACAAGGGATGATTATATCCTCTTGAGCAGCCAACAATCAACAATAATGGCTACAAGTATAACAATGATAATAACCCAATTACATTGCTCCTAGGCTTTAAGGAAATATGTTGTAAGAAGGGAATAACTTTAACATACATTTTTTGCTCAATTCACGTGGCCTAACGACTTTTACTCACAACCCCCTTCATACTACAACAAGGTAGGACCATAATAAACACACAAGAATAGAAGATACCACGATAATCCGATAAAAGATATGTATTTCCGTCGTAAATTGCTATTTTTGGCATATCAAAGCTAGAGTCGATGAAATAAGGGTCTTACTTTGATCTTAAGTTCATAATACACCTCAAAACCTTAAAATATGTCCAAACCCTTGTTGTCCCAACACCAAAGTATGATATACTACAAAATCGATAAAACAAATTATACCATGATGACGTTCTCAATGCGTAGAACAACTTTCGTTAAGGACTTGAGTTGAGAAAATCAATAATTTGGTTGATCCTAGAAGTGGGTTTTCTAAGTTTTCAAGTTCTTAACTAAAATAAATGAAGAAAAAGATGAAGAAGAAGATATATAAAGAGTTCCACCAACCTAAGGCCCCACCTCACGTGCCTGCTCGTGCAGTCTTGCAAAAATGTGAATATCACTCTATTTTGAAGTTGTATGGACGAACAGTTTGATGCGTTGGAAACTAGACTCGTAGACCTTCGATTTGGTAGATCGTGGGAACCACAACTCCATATTGATTGGGAGAAAACCTCCAAGACATTTAACCCAAATTTCAGAGAAATCTTTAAAATGGAACTTATGATAACTTTCGCCAACCTTTATTTTTCGACTTACCTAATTTCAAAACTTGAGATACAACCCTTGAACACTTAAAATATGACATACCACATCATTAATAATTTATTACTAACCCTCTTTGTCTTTTCACGAAGGTACGAGTTAATTTAGATGTTTCGAAAAGTCGGGGTGTTACATCCTTCCCTCCTTAGAAACATTCGTCCTCGAATGAAAAATCTTAGTCGCGCGGTTAAGTCCTTAGGAGTTGCCAAAATTTATGCAGAGTATCCTTTGTAAATGTGACTATCCAGGAACCTGAAATGCAGAAATTCTAACTTAGGCGTGTCACATGACGACATAAATAGCTAAGCAATATAGCTCTACAATAATAGTGCGAGCAAAAATACAACGACAACAACCATAATAATAAGCAACAATATAAGAAAATCAGATAGGTATCTTACCTTACTGCACTAATATTAACTATGCCATCACCATGCGGTTTGAAAAAAGTGAGGATATTTGGACCTCATGCCATCCTCAGTTTCCCATGTCACCTCTTCTATATTCTTATTTCTCCACAATACTTTAACCGAAGCCACCTCTTTGGTCCTCAACTTATGGACCTGTCGATCTAATATGGCAACTGGAGTTTCCTCGTAGGATAACTCCTCTGTCTCATACGCACTTCTGTAGCATCGATACATTGAAATCTGGATGAATAGATTCTATCCCCGAAGGCAATTCTAACTCATAAGCCACTCGTCCTACCCTCCGAAAGATTCGGTATGGTTCAATGAATCTTGGACTAAGCTTTCCTTTCTTGCCAAATCTCATAACACCCTTTATAGGCGAGACTTTTAAGAATATCCAGTCATCAACACAAAACTTTAAGTCCATTCGCGCACATCTGAGTATGAATTTTGTCGACTTTGAGATGTTAGCAACCTCTCCCAAATGAGCTTAACCTGCTCCATTATCTGTTGTACTAAGTCGGGTTCAATCAACCCTGACTCACCTACCTCGAACTATCCAATGGGGGATCTACATTTTCGCTCATACAAAGCCTCATAAGGTGCCTTCCCGATGCTGGAATGATAACTATTATTGTATGCAAACTCAATAAGAGGCAAGTGGTCATCCCAACTTCCCTTGAAGTCTAGCGCGCACCCCCGTAACATATCCTCGAGTGTTAAAATTGTGCGCACAACCTGGTCATCTGTTTGAGAGTGAAAGGCTTTACTAAGATTAACATGCGTCCTAGTCCTTTCTGGAAGGATTTGTAGAAGTTAACGGTAAATTTTGCTCCTTTACCAAAGATAATAAATACTAGGACACAGTGTAGCCTAACAATCTCTCTAATATAGAGCCATGCATAGTCTTCGGCTGTAAATGTAGCCCGTACTGGTAAGAAGTGGGCTGATTTTAGTAGTATGTCAACAATTACCCAAATAGAGTCAAACTTACGACGCGATCGAGGTAACACTGTAATAAAATCCACATTAATTGCTTCCCACTTCCACAAAGGAATGTCTATCTCCTAGACTAGCCCAACGGGATTTTGGTGCTCAATCTTCACCTATTGGGAGTTAGGACACTGTGCCACAAACTCATCAACGTCCTTATTCATCCCGTGCCACCAATAGATCTCCTTAATATCATGGTTTGACTAAATAGAATAACGGGAACGCTGTGCCTCTTCCATAATCTGATGTCGAAGCCCTGCAACATCCGGAACACACAATCGACCACTATATCTGAGGACTCCATCCCCTGCTATATCAAATGCTAAAGACTGTTGATCCTGAGCCTTGGCTCTAAGCTTATCTTAGCTAGGATCCTTCTGTTGCCGTGCTTTTACCTCTACAACTAGAGATGATACGGTTGTGTCCTGAATTGTGACCCCACTATCGTCTGCCTCTAACAATCTAACTCCCAAGCTAGTTAACTGATGAAGCTCTCGTGCTATCTCACGCTTCTCAACACCTAAATAGGATAAACTACACATAGATTTTCGACTGAGGGCATCGTCTACCATATTCTCCTTTCTTGGATAATATAAAATATCCACGTCATAGTCTTTCAGTAACTCAAGCCATCGACGCTGTTGCAGATTTAACTCCTTCTGTCTAAAGATATATTGGAGGTTTTTATGATCTGTGAAGATGTCAACATGAACGCCAAACAAATAGTATCTCCAGATCTTTAACGCATGCACAACTGCAGCCAACTCTAAATCGTGGGTTGAATATTTCTTCTCATGCTTCCTCAACTGTCTTGAAGCATATGCGATAACCTTACCAGTTACCATGTTGCATTAAAACACATCCCAACCCAACACCAAAAGCATCAAAGTACACCACATAGCCCTCTGAACCCTCTGGCAATGCTAGAACTGGTGTTGATGTCAACTTGTTCTTCTGTTCCTGGAAACTATTCTCGCAAGCCTCAGTCCACTGGAACTTAGCTTCTTTTTTAGTCAGCTTCGTCAATGGTGCTGAAAGTAAAGAAAACCCCTCTACAAACCTTTTGTAGTACCCAGATAACCCTAAGAAACTACGAACTCCAGTCGGAGTCATGGGTTTGGGCCAAATCTTTACAGCCTCAATCTTTTGTGTATCGCCCGTAATACCTGCATCTGATACAATCTGACCTAAGAAAGATACAGAGTCCAACCAAAACTTACACTTAGAAAACTTTGCATAAAGTTCTCGATCTCGAAGAAACTGAAGGACTGCTCGCAGTTGATCTGCATGCTCATTTTTTGAACGTGAATAAACCAAAATATCATCAATAAATACAATCACAAATAAGTCTAGATATAACTTGAATATACTATTCATCAGGTCCATGAACACTGTTGGGGCATTAGTTAATCCGACATTACCAAGAACTCAAAGTGTCCATATCTGGTTCTAAAAGCTGTCATTGGAACGTCTTTCTCCCGAACTCGTACCTGGTGATACCCTGATCTTAAATCATCTTTGAGAAGCACACAACACCTTGTAACTGATCAAACAAGTCATCGATCCTCAGAAGGGGATACTTATTCTTTATAGTCTCCTTATTCAGTTGTTGGTGATCGATACACATTCTCAGTGAGCCATCTTTCTTCCTCACGAATAACACTGGAGCACCCCATGGTAAAATAGTAGACTTGATAAAGCCTTTATCTAGCAAGCGTTTTAGCTGATCCTTCAACTCCTTTAGCTCAGCAGGAGCCATTCTATAAGGAGGGATAAATATGAGTTGTGTACCTGGTAGCATATCGATAGCAAAATTAATTTCCCGTTCTGGAGGGATACCAGGAAGCTTATCGGGAAATACATCTAGAAACTCATTAATTACCAAATAGACTGAAGAGTCGGTGGTTCTGCATCTATATCATGAAAGCGAACAAGATGATAAATGCAACCCTTGGTAATCATCCTCCTCTCCTTAAGATAGGAAATAAACCTACCTTTCGGTGTTACTGTATCGCCTTTTCATTCCCGAACTGCCTCTCTTGGAAAGTGGAATCTAACAATCTTTTTTCGGTACTCAACATTAGCATAACAAGACCCTAACCAGTCCATACTCATAATGATGTCAAAATCCACCATCTCTAACTCTACCAGGTCTACAGAGGTTTGACGTTTAATACTTTCTATTGTGCAACCTCGATAGACTCTCCTTGAATTAATAGGCTCACCAACTGGTGTAGATACAATAAAGGGTCGATCTAATGACTCTACTACTATACATAACTTCCCCACACTAAATAGAGTAACATAAGACAGAGTAGATTCGAGATCTTTCAAAGCATAAACACAATAGGAGCAAACAATCAATGCCCTTGTCACAACATCTGGTGATAACTCTGAGTCCTGGCGGGCGGGTAGTAAATATGTACGATTCTGGCTACTACTAGAACTAGATTCTCCCTCTCTGCCTCCGTTTCTGCCTCCACCTGCTGAAGTCTGGGGTCTACTCCCTGTAGACTGTGTTAATAAGGAGGAACCTACTACTGACCAAGTCGACTGACCTATACCACCTTGACCTATGGTCGGGCAGTTCTTCTACCCATGCTCTTCCTGTCCACAAGAATAACAACCTGTGGAACCCAACCTACACCTCTCGAAATGCATCCTACCACAAGTAGCGCAACGCGACGGGGCTGTCCTAGCGTGAACTGAACCCCTCTGCTGCTGAGAGCCTGATGCTCGTGAACCCTCACCTGGGCCTGACTGTCCCCGACAATTAGATCTACTACCCTGGAACTGTTGTGGTAAAGGTCTAGATGGCTTACTAGAATATTAGGGTCTGGGACCACCCTGAAAATCTCCCTGTGAACTAGCAGGCCTTGACCTCTTCTGTCTCTCTCTCGACCCTCTCACTCATATACTGTAGATGTTAGGGGTCGGTCGGTTTGGTTCGTTTTATGTATTATCAGTTTGGTTTATCGATTTTTTGATTTTTAAATATGTTAAACCAATAACCAAACCAATAAGATATTTTTATTGGTTTTCGGTTGATCGATTTATTGGTTTTGGTCCTTAACGATTCGATTTTTGATTTATCCAATAAGAAAATACTTCTAAAATAAATATATGACCTTTCTAATAATTTGATGCGAAAACACAATGATGTAACTTTACAAATGCTCATAAAATAGAAACAATAAAAACAAATATGAAAAGAACTATACAAGTATAACACAAAGAGAAATTAAGAGGAATGGGATTCTTACTTTAGATTTTAACGTTTTTTATAATGTAAAATTGTGAATTCAAAGTCATTGTGAAGTGTGAATTGAAGGCTGAAGGACAAAGATAGTAACTACTAAGATATTGAGATTAATGTATAATATTTATGTACAAGTAAAAGTAGTAAATTACAAGTCTTAATGGGTTATCGGTTTATCCAAAACCCAACATTAAAAACTAATACCGAACTGATAACGCAATAATTTTTTCTTATAAGACCATTAAAAATCGTTAAACCAATAACCCAATAACACTTTTATTGGTTCGGTTTATCGGTCAGTTCAATTTTTGCACACCCCTAGTAGATGTCCTCTATGCCATGTGCAAAGGCCTAAATCTCTGAGATATCCATATTATCATTTAGTGCAGTGGTAGAACAAACGTTGATATAGTCTGAGTCAAGCCCTCCCACAATTCTACGCACCAAGTCATGCATCGTATCTACAAATACATGTGCACATCTAGTCAATGAATTAAATCTCAGCCCGTACTCTCGGACACTCAATCTGCCTTGTTGGAGGTTCAAAAACTGGTCCACCCGGGCATCCCTAATCTCTCGAGGCAAGTGATCTATGAAAGCTTTTGTAAAGCTATCCCAAGTGGGTAGAGATGCATCTTTTCCCCTAGATCTCCCCCAACTTTCGTACCACAATACTGCAACATCACGCAATCAAAATGTTGCTAACTCAGTTGACTCAGTCGCTGAGGCATGCATGACTATGAAGATCCTATGAAGCTGATCAACAAAGTGCTGAGGGTCCTCTTTGTGATCTGTCCCTGTAAACTGTGGAGGATTTAAGGAAATAAATTCACGAACTCTCAAACTATCGGGTCCCTTCAAAAGGTCCGGTAGCATCTGGCTTAACTGGCTTGCGATGTGCAACTACTAATTGTACTAACATACATACTGCACTCTTAAAATCTTGATAAGATGGAAAAGAAAGAACTAAATGTGGTACTACTGGTGGAGCCAGGGGTCCTGTAGCCCTCAGAGGCTTCTAAAGCGGTGGAGAAGCTTTAGGGGGCTGAGAAGATGTCTCCCTCTGGGTCGCACAATGGGCAACCTCCACCTGTGGTACCCTACTGGTACCTTCGCCAGCATCTGTATCTAGCCTGTGGTCTGTCTGGTGTCAGCCATCTCTATGTGCATACAAAATCAATTATAAGCAAGAAGCCTCAACTCTTAAGACACCATTCTATATCACGAGGTGAGCAAAAGAAGGATAGTCATTCTAACATGCCCGATATATTCTTACTTTTCGAATGTGGTGTAAAACACATTTATAACCAAGGCTCTACTAGACACGACTTGCAGACTCCCTAGGATACGACGTTGCTCTAATACCAAGTTTGTCACACCCCAAAATCAAGGGAAGAAACTGGCTCCTAATGCCAAAACTCAGGCCCGAGCCGACCCTTCTGAACCATTTGCTACTAGCGCATGGCAGCCACACGCAATCAAGAAAGCAAACAGGTATATCTCGGCTTAAAATTAATCCCTCGACCGGCAAAGCCCCTGTCAACAGATCTATAAAAGAAACAGCTACTCCCAAGAGTTCATATAAAGAAATAGCCAACTAGCACAAAATTCCTGATAGGGCCATCGAGGCAACCATGATCTCTATACCGAACCTAAAAGCAGTATATATCAAGACAATACATCAAATAACTAACAAGCTTCAGCAAACAAACAAACTAGGTCATCATGTCCATAACATAGCTATACACCCCACACACTAGTCTGTAAGCCTCTAAGAGTAATAAAGATTGGCGTGACAGGCCCCAGCCTACCCATAAAAATATATATAACAAAATCTAACAAACCTCCCAACTCTGGCAGCTCCGGAGGAAAGGGGCAAGCCAATCGGATATAAGTCAATTCTGCTGTTGAGGAGGTCTACTGGGTCGTCTGTTGGGACCTGTAGGAATGAATGCAGTACCCCCAGGCAATGGGGCATCAGTATGAAATAATGTACCGAGTATGAAAGGCAATGGATTATGAGCACGTTTCCTAATATACTGGGATTAATCCGATGAATAAATCAAGGATGAGATAAGTGTACTGACCTGCTCCTAAATCTAAGCATATCAAAAATAATAAACAAAACAACCTAACCAATCCCCCATAAGCTCGACAGGTACAAACAACACACAAGACTACCTACACAGTCCCCCATAAGCCCATAAGGTGCCAATCAATCTATATACCCCTATTGGTAGTCCCCTAGCCCTATAGGCAGTCACATAGCCCTCTTAGGCAATAAAATAGCCACGTAGGCAGAACATAGCACTCTTAAGCATCAATATAGCTTATAGACAACATGTAATACCCCGAAAACTAGTAAGTTAAACTAGAGAGTTCTAGAGCCTTGTGTTAGGGTTTTATAGTTTGATATGAGGGTTTAAATTGGAAAAAAAAATGATTCCCATACTTAGAATGAGGATTTTAGGGTTCGGAGTCAAGGTACAACCCCCCCAAGGACCACCTAAGGGGTCCTTGAAGAGGACCCTAAAACATCCCGAAAAGCTGTCAAAAAATAGCCCTCCCACGAAGGGCATCTACAGACATTAGATGGACCCACGCCCCATGGGAAGGGGTCATGGGTCAGGACCCTTAGTTCCCCTGCATGTTCAGATCCAGTACCCCACTAAAGAAAGTGCAGCACTGTCCGTAGACCCACCCACGGTCCGTGGGTGGGGGTCTCGTGGGTGGAGGCATATTTTAGATTTTAGTTTTTAAGTTATGGGTTTGGGGTTTAATTAATAATTAGATAGGGGTTAAGTGAGATCGGTTAGTTAGTTATTAAACCACCTATATAATCCTAATATGCCCCTAAACTAAGTCAATAAAACCACTCTTCCAAGACCTCAAAATAAACTCTTTCCCTCCCAAATAATTCTCTCCTTAGAAGTAAGAAGGAGAAGAAGAAGAGAAGGAAGCTAGGGTAGATTTCTTCCATTGATGTAAGCTTGGTTAGGGCTTTGAATCAAGGTATGTTATCTTATTCATCTATGGGTTTTTCCACCCATAGATCCCCCCTAGATTTACCCTAATTGTGAAGACAAAACCCAATTCAAGCTAGGGTTTCTTTCTACATTGTGGGTAGTATTGAAGTATGATTCCAATTGAGTGGATAATACTTAATTATGATTGATTTAGGATTGAATTATGATATTATGATGAATTTGTGTAATTTTCATGGTTAACCCTAGTATAATTGATGAAATTGATATTATGTGGGTTTATGCCATGAAAGGTGAAATTAAAGACTTAGAATTGATCTTCTAAAATTGATGATGTCTCTAGTAATTGTTCAAGAATAGGAACATATAGGCATGAATTAAATTATATTTTAGTATATATGATGGATCATGACTAGTAAAGTTGAAATTGAATCTTTATGCTGAATTGTGATTAGAATCACTTGGTAATGAAGAATGTGACTAGAATGCCTTGAAATCTAGGCATGAATGATGGTTGTGAGAAGTAAAGCTTTGAGAGTAAGGCTTGTAGTCATGAATGTTGAATTACTAGGGCTTTGAGAGTAAAATTAATGTGATGAATAGAAGTCTAATAGGTAGAATTGTAGTGAAAGGCCTATACTCACTTAACCTACCTTATAAATGCTTGATTGTATAAAGTGATAGAATCACTTGAACATGGTTTGATTGTCAAGGACATCCTTCCATGAGACATGAATGTTAAGCAAGGCTTAATAGTGAATCTTGGGGTGTATGCTTGGCCTCAAGTGGATATTGACAATGAGATGGAGTGTCACATAAGATAGGGTCTGGGCTCCAACTTGAAAGGAGAACCACACCTAGTTGATGTCAGGACTATCCAAGTTAAAAGGGGAACTCCTACGTAGTAGAGTGTGGGTTTTCCCAAAGTTAGGTCTCATGAGATGAAAGCCTTCACATCGTGAAGTTAAGGTTTCTAGTAGCAATCTCCGTATCCAATGAACTAAGACTTACTTAAAGAAGTACCTCATAGTGTTCAAAAGCATAAATGGACTTAGACATGCTTAAAGAAGTATCTCAATGGGTCCATCTTAATAATGAGCCTAGGCATGCTTAAAGAAATATCTGATGAATCCACGATTTGGACATTTTTAGGGATTTATTTTGATAGATTTAGTGTCCTCAAATGCATATTTTGTCTCAATAACTGATGAAAATCCTTGAGTTTCAGATATTTGGTGTTAGAGACTAACCATGGACATTATTGGGTAGAAAGGAACAAGGCAACTGAAAAGAATGAAGAAAAGACGGCCTGAGGATCGCCTAAACCATTAGGCGAGTCGCCGAATGGCTATGGTCTCGCCTAATGTTCCAGTGTGCCAAGCTTTGAGGGAGAAAATCAAGTTAGCGAGATAAAGGAGCAGTCGACGAGTGACTTTACGTATCAGGACACTACTTTAGTTCAAGTGCCAACAATCGCATGTAGTGATATAACCCATCCAAGGTTTGGGATTGTTCCCACATGGAGTAGTTTTGATAATTAATAGAAATGTAGAATCAAGTTCTAATCAATCATAGATGTAAATATTAACGAATAAAAACATACTAAATCTAAGGGGTGACGCAAACGTCAATTATAAATGGGGTTTGTATTAGCTAATTAACAAAATTGACAAAAATATAAGTAAACGAAATAGGGAGACAGGATTCTTGGGATGTGATAGGAATATGGGATAAAAGACACTATCGGGTAGATGCTATTGATAGTACACCGCTGAATATTTTTAACTAGGCTAGACTTTAGTGGAGGTAAATTCTCTCTCGAGCAACTTACCCCAAATCAACTCGGTTTCTCTCGAACACCGAGTTACCGTATTTAAGCACAGCCTCCGCCTTAGCCCATTCACTCTCTCGAGCTGAAAGTGTGGGAGAAGGCCTAGGATTCACTCTCTTGAGCTGAACCCATTACAACCTAATAACCACCGGCTATCGATTTAGTAGTCTTAGTTTTAAAACCTCTCTCTCAAGCAAGCCAAAAACACTAAGATGAAAGCGTATTTGCAACTACAAACTCATTAAGTTCAAACACAACTACTAAACGAAATCACATTTAAACATTGAATATACCAACAATAAGCAACACCCAACAGTAAATTTAACCCATATTCACAAAATCACACCCCAAAAATTGGGGTTTTAGCTAGACATAGAAATAAAAAAGAAAATGATACCAAATGAAGTACATCAACTGGTATGATTTATATTCACTTTAAACGAGTCTAGGATGAAGAATTTTCAACACCCACTTCCAATTTCTCGAAATTGGAAGACTTCAAGCTCAATGTCTCCAAAAACTCTATGAACTAAAACTGAAAATATTCTAAGTCTCCAAAATAAAATTTCTCTCTAAAGTTTGATACTAAGCTAACAATTTAAACAAGTATTTATAGTGTTCGAAAATTTGTGATGCGAAGGACCATTCGGTGCAGTTAGCCGGGATCGCCGACACACTCGGCGATCCTCCCTTTGGTCTGGTTTATCGCCTTTCTGCTTTTGCCTTCAGTATTGTCGCATTTTGTGGCATTGTGCGATAGAGTGCTGCTTCGTGGAACTTCTCGGCGACGCGCCGACTTCCCTTTTCATCGCAGACTTGACCTTCTCCTTCGGGGCTCAGTACACTCGAACATTCTGCGAGATTTAGGACCTTTCGACGACTCACCTAATAGTTTAGGCGATCCTCAGGAAGTTTTTTCTTCGTTCTTTCAACCACTTTGTTCCTTTTTGCTTGATAGCGTCTAAACTTTGTCTCTCAATCCAAATACCTGAAACTTAAGGGTTTACGTCAGTTATTGAGACAATATGCATTTGAGGACACTAATTCTATTAAAATATAGCCCTAAATGAGTCTAAATTATAGACTCATCAACACCCCCAAGTTAAACTTTTACTTGTCCTCAAGTAAAACTCAAGTTTAGCAGTTCAAAAATGATGTCTCAAACAGTGCTACGCAAGACTCAATCATGAATGTACACCACAAGACTCAACTTACTCATGCAATGATCAATTGTATACTCAAAGACTCAAGTTGCAACACACCATTATCAAAGATTCTAAAACTCACTATACTTGCTTCAAATGCAAGTTCGAGCTTAACAAAGGTATTCAAATGCCCTCACACAAGGAATGATTCCATATTCATACACAATGATTTAATCATTTAAAGTTCCGAAATCAAATGCAACACTCACTCTCACAAAGAAGAACACAATGCATGCTTTCACCCATATGTTTGCCCGTATTTTCCAATCAATAATTGTTTCAGCTCACTCAAGATAAAAAAGGTCTTTTCAAGGCTTGTAATGGGGCTGAGTGCAAATGTATGGTCATTTAGGCTCAGTGACTTTCATCTTCATGAAATGTGGTGCTCACAACACTTTATTTCTTTTTCTTTCATCATTTTCTTTAGTGCTCATAATTCATTCCATTATTCACTCTCCATGGTTTGTTTGGAAACCTCATTTCTTTTGTACTTTATTCCACAACTTTTTCATTCTTTTTCTTTCTTTTCTTTCCCTTTTTTTTTTATATGGAGTGGTTCCATTTTACTCAAAACAAGGGTTAAAGGAGACTTTTCTTTCATTTCTTGACTTGCCTTCTCTTTTTGCCACACCCCCAACTTAGTCTTTTGGCCTAAGTTGGCTATTCAATCAACCACAAATTATGAGGTGGTAGTTGATTTAAGAAAGGTCATGTTTTCATCGAGTTTCTTCCAAAGAAAGGTAAACGCTCTAGGAGTGTTCAAAAGAGGTTCACACACTCACAAGATAAGCCACAAAAGAGGTATATGTCAAATTGGCTCACACTCTTTGAAGTTGCCTACGATCATATCAAGAGATAGCCTTACTTAGTCAACCGGACCAATGGGGTAAATTCTAGGTGTTATCATGCATGGTTCACAGTAAGCTCATCACACAAGGCATAGACACCAAAGTCAAACAAGACTCCACACTTTTGCTAATGTGCAATGTTCATCACAAGAGAATCAATTTGATACTTGGCTAATCACAACGAGATGCAAAGTGTTCACATATTGACTATGTAACTTCACTTGGTCTTATCGTGACTGCACATTCATGTTCGTTCGATTATGAGCACTATTCAAGTTATCAGTATTGTTCAAAACTGATACTCAAATTTGCAATAAAATAGCAACATTCAACACAGAAGGGGTGGCAACAATTTGTAAAAAAATTTCGAAAGTGTCAAATCATTTTCAATTTAAAATCAAGGGGCCACAAGCTCAAACAATCACAAAAATCAGTGTCAAAACAATTTAAGCTAAAAACCCAATATATAAACAAAACAAGAGTCGTAATCAGCACACAAAGGTGGGCCTCACCCCACCACAAACAAAAACCATTTGTCTTCAAATGCAAATAGGAATTATCCACCAGTGAAGTAAAGCAAAACAAAGAGGGAGGTAAAAAGGGGATTTTGTCTATGCCATCTCTCCATCTGTCTGGGCCTCAGTGCCCGGTGCAACAGTCTGTACTTGGGCATCAGTGCCCGAAATCACCTCATAAGCAACAACTCCACTAGAGATAGCTATGGAGGTCCTTGCAAGATCTTGCAAATCTCTGAATATGTTTTCCTCCTGTACCCCAGTTTGCTTCTCGTAGGTTTCAGCATCTGACTCCTCAACTGTAGGCTCATTCCGTTGTGCATTATCGGTAGTATCCGGAGGAATCCCCGAGTTGTCAGGAGCATCCACGTCATCTGCATCCTGAATCTATGAATTGAAGTCGGTAGACTTCAAATAGTCTACGTCCTTCCTCAAATCTTTTACCTCGGCCTTCAAAGCTGAAACCTTGGAGGTCTCCCCCTATCTACTCTCATAAGTTGTGACTCTAGTGGCCAGATTATCAATAGAATCCCGGAGAGAGGTCAGTGCAGCAAAAATAACACTCTTAATCATCCCAAGAATAGATCTCTCCAATCGAGTTTCCCTCATATCAGCTGAATAGGCCACATTCCCCATCTTCAGGATCATCACCTGAGTAATCTTGACTGGCTGGGACGAGGTGGAGGTGCCCAAAATCTGTGAAGAAGTAGAAGTGACAGAAGTACCTGACGGCCCAGAGGCCGGGGTAGGGGAAGATTCCTTTGCAGGTAACAAATCAATATCAACTTCTGGAGAAATATCTGCTGGAGCTGCTCTCCTCCCGTTAGCCTCCTCTCGTGTGTATTTGACCTCAATACGTTGGATGTCGGTGGAGGTAGAAGGGGTCACCTCAATATCTCTTGTAGCATTCCGAGGTACTTCAACACGTCTACACAACTCAGTGACCAAGACCGGGAATGGCAAAGAAGTCTGTGTCTGCTTGGCTCTCATGGTCATCTCCTATGAAATCAGTAGTCCTATGTCGATGTGCCTCCTAGATATGATGGACCCTAGGCATGCTTCCTTAGAATGGCGGAGGACAATTTCGCTCTAGGATGGCATAATGGTGTTCCTGATAAAGTCAAACCAGAACCGGGTAGCAATACTCAAATCCTTTTTCTCAATAGGAGCGCCCGCCTCGATCCACCTCGGGGTTGTATCAGAAATCAAAGGTGCCAGCCACCCTTTCAGATCATCCAAGGATTGAGCAACGAACAATCTAACATATGGATGTGTAGAGTGCAGATCTCCACCTAGTATAACGTTAATATACTCACTGTTGTACCCGACCTCCTTACCTCAGACCATGACCGCCTTTACTGGTCTGAACTCACTGGCCTTCTTCTTACTCTTGGGAACCAGATCACCATAAGCCGTGTAAAACTCACGGACCCAAAAGGGAATATAGGGGCCTCAGGGTCTAGTAAATTGCTCGAACCTGTGGAAGTGGAGGGTCTCCCTTACATCTGGATACTTCCCTTCCAAGCCTTTTGTCGAAAGTAATTTATCCTCGAGGATAGTTAGTAATTCATCTCATTTCGATAAGTTCAGAAGTCTGGGAGGAGGAATGACAGGGAGCATAGGGGTCACAGGAGGAGCCTGAGCTAGTACTGACTTTGTTGTAGGAAGAGTGGTAGCTGATGGAGCTCTGGTGGACATGGGTTGAGATCTAACCCATATCTCATCTCTTCGGGAAATTAAAGGTTGCTCGACTTCAGGCTCAGACAAATTAGCCTGGGTGTCAACAACCACTCTTTCAGCTGAGTGCTTCTTTCTTTTGCCTTTTTCTCCCAATGGGAGTTCTTGCCTTCTCCTCTTTGGAGGATTTGCTCCCCATTCAATTATGGTAATGCCCCGTGCCTTTTTCTGTGGTGGCCTGTCTAGATTTGTTCTCACCATGTTTGCAAAACATCGGAGAAAAGTTAGTAAGTATTCATATCAAAGCACAGAAAATTTACTTCAGACATACTCGTTGATCAAGTCAGTGAATCGCTGAATCTCTTTGGCGGGCTAGATCGAGCTCGCCGAAGGGATTGACTTAAAAATTTTAGGAAGTTGGTGACGGGAAGGTCTTTTTGGCGAATCGCTGAAAGCTATTGGCGAGCAAGGGTTTGTCCGTCGAAAGTTACAGTGGAACAAGGGTTCATGGGTGCAGACAAGAGGCGAACAAGAAGCCTTTCGGCGAGTCGCCGAGAGCTTTTGGCGACATTAGACTACTCGCCAAAAGTTACAGAATCATTCATCAAATTAAGCATGAAATTAAGGGTGAGATGGGACATTAGGCGAATCGCCGATTGGTTCGGCGAGCTCAACCCAGCTCGCCAAATGGCTCAACGTGTCTATTTTCAACCCAACTTCTCAAATTTAATCTCGCAACCCCCGAAAACAAAATCAAAGCATGCACTAGTACAATTAAGCTCAGACCCATAACACCCATTTCACCGAAATACTCAACTTTTCCCGATTTTGCCAAATTTGTCCATTTGATGACTTTTGCCCTTAAAAATATTGTAACCCACTCCATCATTGTGCAATTTATGCCATTTAGCATAAATACGGGATACTCAGACTTCACCCAACAAATCTAACCAACAAGCAAGCATACACCCATAAAATTTAACTTAATTTAAGACAAAAAAAATTGGGAATTCGACGATCAAAACAATACGGGCAAGATTATCAAATAAAATTGACATTTAAGCATTCTAATCCTATCAGAGAGGCCTAGCATACGACAATACGATATGATCATTGCAAACGAGTATCAAATTTTCGAAAGTAAACTCAGAGTTTGGAAAACCAACCTTTGTGCCGATGAAAGTACTTTGAAAGGCTAGGCAGCAATGAAATCCAACTACGAGTACAAATCAACAAACAAATTACTTATGGAATGCAAAAATATTTAAAACACTAACTTGGTGTGATTTTGTGAAGTTTAAAAGCGAGGGAAAATGAAAAGTCTGAAATTCTAAAACATTTGGCCATAAATAACCATCCAGTTCGCATCCATTCGGCGACATTAGTATTGTTTGCCTATTTACTTGGCGACGCACCGAGTGGTCACTTACCTCGCTGAGTTTTATAGGACATTCAGTCAAAGTAAGGGTCTAAACGACGGTTTACATCGGGATCACCGATATAGTCGGCGATTCGCCAATAATTTCCTGATCTCACCGATTGTTACAGTCTCTGATGTGAGAGTTTCTTGACTCTAACGGATACCAACCTCCTCAGCGATTCACCGACTGGACTTATGTTCGCCAACCTGCATTTTTCAAACACTATTCATACTTCAGCCTGCACAATCGAAACACCATTATTTCTAAAACAAAATTAAAGTATTTTAGGGTTTTGGGTTGCCTCCCAAACAACGCCTTAGTCAACATTGTGGCACGACGAAAGTCACCATTCAAACCTCTTTAACGGGGTTAGCCCTAGTATCACTAGGCAACCCCTCTTGGTGCTGGGAGTAGAGACAAGACAACATTTGGCCTATTTAGGAGTCTTATAACTGAATGATCATGGAATGAGAGGTCGTCATCTGATTCGGCATTTCAACATTCTCTTTTATCTCATTCTACACTCTATCTTTTTCGTCGATTTTTTATAATGAGTGAGAGAACCTTTCCATTTTGTCCACCCTTATGTTGATTCATCTTTTTACACTTGCGAGGGGGAAGGTACTTACTCTTCTTGTTGGAACTTGCTTCCAACTGCTTTACTCTTTTGGCAAATCGTCCAAGCTGAATTAACAAGTCAGACCCTTCTTGGCCTTTGTTTATTTCCTTGTTGGCTTTAACCAAACCATCAAGACGCTTGACTACTACTCCATAGGGTCGTTGTGTCAAACACCTTCTAAATAGTTGATTGACCTCACTTCTATCCTTGGGACTAAGACCACTATAAAAGCATTCCAGCAGCAATGTATGACAGAACATAATTTGGGCATTGCTGGAGTGATGCCTTAAACCTTGGCCACATATCATGGATAACCTCGCCTTCCAATTGCTGGAACGTTAGAAGGTTGTACCTAAGATTCAACAACCTCAATAGAGGGTGATCCATTTGGGTAGCAATTTCACCTTTTATACTTATTTTTCCTATTTCAACACAAAAACAAACAAGACAAAACTAAAAATTAAGTTAGTAAACAACGATTAACAAAAGCAAAATTCTAGTCTACTAAAAATTCTCAAGTAACACCACTCCCCAGCAGCGGCGCCATTTTTGACTTCACGTATCAGGACACTACTTTGGTTCAAGTGCCAACGATCACGTGTAGTGATATAACCCAACCAAGGGTTGAGATCGTTCCAACATAGAGTTGTTTTGATAATTAATAGAAAAGTTGAATCAAGTTCTAATCAATCAGAACTGTAAATATTAACGAATAAAAGCATACTAAATCTAAGAGGTGACGCAAGCGTCAATTATCAATGGGGTTTTGTATTAGCTAATTAAGAAAAATGATAAAAATATAAGGAAACTAGATAGGGAGACGGGATTCTGGGGAGGTAATAGGAATATGGGATAAACGACACTATCGGGTAGATGCTATTGATTGTACATCGCTGAATATTTGTAACTAGGCTAGACTTTAGTGGGGTAAATTCTCTCTCGAGCAACTTACCCCA
Source organism: Solanum verrucosum (assembly GCF_900185275.1). Lineage (NCBI taxonomy): Eukaryota > Viridiplantae > Streptophyta > Magnoliopsida > Solanales > Solanaceae > Solanum > Solanum verrucosum. The sequence goes on along the minus strand of NW_026019930.1, from coordinate 4,614,753 downwards.
AATCAACTCAATTTCTCTCGAACACCGAGTTGCCGCATTTAAGCACAACCTCTGCCTTTGCCCATTCACTCTCTCGAGCTGAAACTGTGGGAGAAGGCCTAGGATTCACTCTCTCGAGCTGAACCCATGACGACCTAATAACCACCGGCTATCGATTTAGTAGTCTTAGTTTTAAAACCTCTCTTTCGAGCAAGCCAAAAACACTAAGATGAAATGGTATTTGCAACTATAATCTCATTAAGTTCAAACACAACTACTAAATGAAATAACATTTAAACAACGAATATACCAACAATAAGTAACACCCAACAGTAAATTTAACCCATATTCACAAAATCACACCCCAAGAATTGGAGTTTTAGCTAGACATAAAAAAAAGGAAGAAAATGATACCAAATTGATGTAACATCAACTGGGTATGATTTATATTCCCTTTAAATGACTTTAGGATGATGAATTTCCAACACCCACGTCCAATTTCTTGGAATTAGAAGTCTTCAAGCCTTCAAGCTCAATGTCTCCAAAAACTCTAAGAACTAAAACTGAAAATATTCTAAGTCTCCGAAATAAAATTTCTCTCTAAAGTCTGATACTAAGATAACAATTTAAACAAGTATTTAAAATGTTTGAAAATTTATGCTGCGAAGGACCATTCGGTGCAGTTAGCCGGGAATGCCGACACACTCGGCGGTCCTCCCTTTGGTCTGGTTCATTGTGCTATAGAGTGTTGCTTCGCAGAATTACTCGGCGACGCGCCGACTGCTTCTTTTCATCGTAGACTTGACCTTCTCCTTTTAGGCTCAGTACACTAGAACATTCGGCGGGATTTAGGACCTTTCGGCGACTCGTCTAATAGTTTAGGCGATACTCAGGAAGTCTTTTCTCCGTTCTTTCAGCCACTTTGTTCCGTTTTGCTTGATAGCGTCCAATCTTTGTCTCTCAATCCAAATACTTGAAACTTAAGGGTTTACATCAGTTATTGAGACAAACTATACATTTGAGTACACTAATTCTATGAAAATATATCCCTAAATGAGTCCAAATTATGGAGTGAGTCACCGAATGATTTCGTGATGCAGTACTCCATCGCCCAACGTTACAGAACTTGAATTTGCTAAAGGCCAATGAAAAAAGGCGATGAAACACACCAAAGGGCGGATCGCCGAGTGGATCTGCGATCTCGACTAACTGCGCCGTGTGGTCCTTCATAGCACACTTTTTGACAACTATAAATACTTGTTTAAATTCTCACCTTAGTATGAGATTTTGTATGCAATCAGTATCAAACATTATTTTCAGTTTTTAGAACTTAGAGTTTTGGAGACTTTGTTCCTTAACTTTGAAGATTTGAAGGTTTTCATTTCTAAGCAATTGAAAGTGGGTATTAAAGATTCTTCATCTTAGACGTGTGTAAAGACCATATCTATCGTACCCATTTGATGGAAACATTTTTTTGGTATTGATTTCTATTTCTTTACTATGTCTAGCTAAAACACCAATTCTTGAGGTGTGAATATGTGAATATGGATTAAATTTACTGTTGGCATTGCTAATAGATAGTTAATTTGTTGTTTAAAGGTGATTTCGTTCAGTAGTTGTGTTTGAATTTAATGGGATTATAGTTGCAAATACAATTTTATCTTCCTGTTTTTGACTTGCTCGAGAGAGAGATTTTAAATCCAAAACTACTGAATGGACTCGAGAGATTGAATGGACTAAGGTGAAGGTTGTGCTTCATTGCCGCTTATTGATGTTCAAGAGAAACTGATTTGATTCTAGGTTAATTGTTCGAGAGAAAATTTACCCTCACCAAAGTCTAGCCTAGTTACCAATTTACAGCGATTTACCATCAATAACATTCACCCAGTTGTTCATTTTAGCCCATATTCCTATCACATCCCAATAATCCTATCTCTATATTTGCATTTTCATTTTTAGTTGTCATTTTAATTGATAATTGATTACAAAAACCCCTTCGATAATTGACACCTGTGTCACCCTTTATTTTGATATGTTTTTCTTCGTATATGTTAATAGTTATAATTGACTTGAACACATTCTTGCTTTTCTCTTAATTCTCGATTACAAACCGCTCCCTTGGGACTCGACCTCAACTCACTAGTTGGGTTATACTACTATTGAACGACCGTGGACGCTTAGTATTGGATGAAGTGCCCAGATACGTCAAGTCAAAATGGCACCGCTGCCGGGGAGTGGTGCTAATTGAGAATTTTTAGTTAAGTTGAATTTTGCTCTTGTTAGTTGTACTTCTACTTACTTAATTCTAAGTTTTAGTTTTTGTGCGCTGTTTTGAGTAGGAAATTGGAACATGTCCGATAGCAATGGTGACCAAATGAACCTCTCTCTTTTGATGATGATGTCCCATAGGGATAACATCCTTAGTTTTAGACAATTGGTGGGAGAATCCACCCATGAGTTGTGGCTGAGATTTAAGACACTCTTCCTGCAATGCCCAGCTCATGAAATCTTAGAAAGCGTGCTATTGGACTACTTCTACAAAAGTCTTGGCCCGAAAAACAAAATAATGGCTGACCAAATATTTATAGGGGGTCTCTCACGACTACCCTACGCAATAGCAGCCCAGCTCCTTGACCACATGTCCACGACTAACAAGGAGATTGAGAAAGACCATATTTTTGCCACACTGTTGACTCAGCTGGATCTAGTGGCCAAGAAGATCATGGAATTGGAAGCACCAGATAAAAGGAAAGACTGGTACATTCCCCCACATGAGCGTATAAAGCCAAATGCGAACGAGGGTGGACAAATAGAGGAGATACTCTCACTCATTATCCACAAAGTCGAAAGTCATGACAATGGGTTGAATGAGATAAAGAAGAATGTCTTACTGCTGAATGAAATAACTGCTTCCTAATTCATATATGTTCAGCGACAGGAGACCCAAATGGGTCATGCACTGTCTCGTCTCCACCCTACAAATCAAAATTAAGTGAGGAAGTCGTGCCACGACGTTAAATAAGGCGCTTCTTCGGAGGTAACCCAAGGTTCTTATTGCTTAATTTTTGTTTTAGAAATAATGGTGTGTTGATTGTGCAGGTCAAAGTAAGGGAAATGTTTGAAAGTGCAGATTGACGAGCTAAAGTCCAGTTGGCGAAACGCCGAAGAGGTCGGTGACCCCGACCTAGATCGTCGTTAGACGTAATATAACTTTAAGGTAGAGTTTGTAAAACTCGGCAAGCCTAGGAAATTATTAGCGATTCGCCGATCAAGTTGGCAATCTCGATCTTGTCCCGTGTGGACCCCCACATCAAATTAGGGTCCTGTACAACTTGGAGAGGTAAGGGACTACTTGACGTGTCGCCGAGTGAGTCAGAGATCACGACTAACTTCGCCAAATAGGCGAGAACTGAACGGTTTATTAAAGGGCCAAATATTTAAATTTCAAACTCTTTCAATTTCCCTTATTTTTCATCTTCCCAAACTCGCACCTATCTAGTATTTTTGATATTTCCGCACTTTATAAGTATTTTAGTTGATTGATTGGTGCTTGGATTTGGATTACATTGCCGCCTAGCTTTTCAATCTTATTTCTATCGGCATTTAAGGTTGGTTTTCCAAATTCCGCATTTATTTTTAGTAATTTGTACTCTTATGAAAGAAATATTATGTTGATGATGTGTGTTGGGACTCTGTGATAGGACTAGAATGTTTGAATGCCTGTTTGTAATTTGATAATCCTGCTCGTAATGTTTTCAATGTTAAATTCTCGTCTTTTTGTGCTCTAAAATGAAGTAAATTTTGTGGGGTAGTGCTTGCATGTTATTTGGCTTGGCTTGAGTGAAGTCTGAGTATCCCGTATTTGTGCCAAACGATGTAATTTTCCTAATGATAGAGCGGGTTACTTCATTTTTAAGGGCAAATGTCATCAATTGGCCAAATTTGGCAAAATAGAGAGAAGTATGAGTATCCCGGGGAAATGGGTATTATGGGTCTTGTTTGAATTTGAGTTATGCTTGGTTTGATTTTGTTTTCGGGGGTTGCGGGGTTGTATTTGAGAAGTTGGGTTGTAAATAGGCACATTAGGTCGTTTGGCGAGCTGGGTCAAGCTCGCCGAACCACTTGACAATTCACCCAATGTCCCCATCTCGCCATTAATTTCATGCTTTATTTGATGTTGGTTCTTTAATTTTCGGCGAGAAGCCTAAGGTCGCCGAGGGTACTGGGCGACTCGCCAAAAGTCTTCTTGATCATCCTTTGTCTGCACCCCTAAACCCTTTTTGCACTGTAACTTTCGGCGAGTTAATTCTTGCTCACCTAAAGCTGTTGGTGATTCGCCGAAAGAACTTTCCCTTCGCCAACTTGCCTAGAATTTTGAGCCAATCCTTTCGGCGAGCCCAACCTAGCTCGCCAAAGTGATTTGGAGACTCGCTAACTGGTTCGACAAGTGTGTCTGCAACTATGTTACTCTGATTTTAATTGAAATGTTTCTATTTTTTTTTCCTGAAGTTTTGCAGACATGGCTAGATCTAAAGTTGCTGGAAGAAACATGCCATCCCGAGGGAAAGCATAAGAAATTACACTCTAGGATCAGAACTCTTCAGCCCACCACTTCTTCTCATCCAGTTCCAGAACAGGCTATAGTCCTAGCACCTCTTGTACAAGGCCCTTCTCCAAAGTTGATGAATGGATTAAAGACTGAGGGGATGAGAATAATTATTGAGGAAAAATGTCTATCCACGGATGGACTGATTGATAGGTATCCAGAGATTATGAGTTGCCTCAAGTATCATGATTTCTAGATCTTCACCAAGCCCCGTAGCCCATACATTCCAAATTGGGTCCGGGAGTTCTATGCTTCTTATGGGACATTGATACCATAGAGGATGAAACAAACATCATCATTCAAACCGGTTGACTATGTAGTCATCCGGGGAAAGTAGGTCAAGTGTGACCATGCCGTTGTTGATGCTATCCCAGATCGTCCTGATGACATTGATGATGACTGTCAGCGCATGATTAGGACTAAAACGCTAGACAACATAAAGAAGTGGTTAGCTCCGTTGATCTCAGCCGACACTCTCAAGTGGCTTGAGGTTGGTGTTGTTATTGAAAAGAAGGACGTCAACATGGCAGCTCGGTATTGGTTTGGTTTCACCAGCAGTACGATCATGCAATCCCAAAATGAGTCTATTCTCCGACATGCCAAAGCAGCCTGTCTAGGTTGCATTATTGATAAAACTCAGCTAAATCTGGGGATGATCATTGCTTTAGAGATTCTTATGTGTGCAAAGCAGCGCCAGATCTCTCTTCTCTTCCCGATATTGATCACCGAGACGGTCTCGGGTACCTAGAGATGCAAAGAAGGATGTTGAAGTGATTCCCACATCCTCCACTGATCATATCCGGAGGATCAAAGCTGAATATCTTAAGTATCAGGCTGATAAGGGGTAAAAAGTAGCCCAAGTGGACCCTTCTCCGTTTGTGGACACAGACTCCATACCTGAAGAGGTATCTTTGCCTACTCCGACCCATAGGCCTTCAGGCACCTCTACTGCTACTCCTTCTAATGTTCCTAGTTTTTCTACTGCTGCACTACCCCCTAGACCTACTGCTGATGTCTCCCGGACTCAGATCACCCGTGCTTCATTACTCTGGATGGGACAACTTGCCCATTCTGCTGATCGTCGAGCTGCCAGACTGGAGGTCTCCATTTTGAGCATGATTCAGACTACCCTGGCTGATGTTGTGACACCATTGAGCGCTGCCATTGATGCCCTTGCGGCAAGGATAGTGGTGTGTGAGTGTGGCCAATAGGCCACCGAGGAGGTGACGGCCTTAAAGGCTGCTATATATGTGTTGCAGATCGATGTGGATCAGCTGAAGTCCACTGATATGTCCATGATCTTCAGGACGGTGGAGATCCCAGATGTACCAGAGATACCTTCGGCTACCACCAAAGATGAGGGTAGAGTTGAGAAAGCAGCTGATCTTGAGTCTGGGGCGGAGACTGATGAGGAGATGCTCAAGGTGGCTGGGGAAGCTTCATATGAGGGCCTTACTGAGACTGAAGAGGCCATGGTAGATGCAGCTGTGCAGGCTTCCTTAGTAGATACTCCCTTGGCTGCCCGTAGTGCTACTGTTGTTCCTTCTGAAGTGACCCCGGGCACTGATGCCCAAGTCCAGACTGATGCATCGGGCACTGCTGCCCAGACAAATGGAGCGACTGCGTAGACAGGGTCCCCTCTTTACCTCTCTCTATGTCTTACTTTTATTTTGACTTGTGGAATATCATATTTTTGTTTGCATTTGAGGACAAATGCTTTTATTTGTGGTGGGGTGAGGCTCACCTTTTCTGTGACATTCGTAATTCTTGTTTTGTTTATATTTGGACTTTGAGCTAAAAAATGTGTTTTTACATTGCTTTTGTGGATGCTTGAGGTTGTGGCTCCTTGTTTTTAATTGTAATCGATTTTTGACCCTTTCGAAAATTTTTGCCACCCCTTGTATGTGTTGAATGTGGTTGTTCTCTTGCAAATTTGCGTACCAGGTTTGATCAATACCGATGACTCAAATAGTGCTAACAATCGAACAAAAATGAATGCACGGCTACGACGAGGCCAATTGAAGTTGCATAGACAATATGTGAACTCTTTGTATCTCGTTGTGACTAGCCAAGTATTGAACTGAGTCTCTTGTGATGAACATTGTACACTAGCAAAAGTGTGAAATCTTGTTTGACATTGGTGTCAATTCCTTATGTGATGACCTTATCGTGAACCATGTGTGATGACACCTAGAATTGGCTTTGTTGGTTTGGTTGACTAAGTGATGCAATTTCTTAAGATGATCTTAGGCAATTTTAAAGAGTGTGAACCAATTTGAAATTATACCTCTTTTGTGGCTTACCTTGTGAGTGTGTGAATCTCTTGTGAGCACCCTTTGAGCCTTAACCTTTTCTTGGAAGAAACTTGATAACATTGTGACCTTTTATCGATCCATTACCCATAATCCTCATGATTTGTAGTTTGTGTGAATAGCCAACTTAGGCCAAAGGCCTAAGTTGGGGGTGTGGTGAAAAGAAAAGGTAAATCAAGAAAATGCAAAGAAGTCCCTTTTGTCCATATTTTGAGAAAAATGGAACCCCTCCATATAAAAAAAAAGAGTAAAAGAAGAAAAGATTGAAAAAGAAAAAGAAAAAGAAGGAAAAAATTGTGAAAATACAAAGAAAATGGGATTTCCAATGGGCCATGGAGGATGAATAAGAGGTGACTTTTGAACTTTAATAAAAATAATGAAGAAAAGGAAAGAAGGTGTTGTTCAAATCACATTTCATGAGGATTTCAGCCTATAAGACTAAATGACCATACCATTACACTTAGCCCCAATGCAAGCCTTGAAAAGACCTTTTTGATCTTGAATGAACTGAAGCAAAAGTTGATTGGAAAATAAGAGTAAACATATGGGTGAAATCATGCATTGTGTTTATCTTTGTGAGTGTGAGTGTTGATCTTGATTCTAGAACTTTAAATGATTGAACCATTGAGTGAATATGGAATCATTCTATGTGTGAGGGCATTTGAATACCTCTGTTGAGCTTCAACTTGCATTTGAAGCAAGTATAGTGAACTTTAGATTCTTTGGTAATGGTGAGTCACAACTTGAATCATTGAGTGCACAATTGATCCTTGCGCGAGTTAGTTGAGTCTTTTTGTGTGTATTCATGATTGAGTTTTATGTAGTACTATTTGAGACATCTTTTTTGAACTGCTGAACTTGAGTTTTACTTGAGGACAAGCAAAAGTTTAAGTTGGGGGTGTTGATGAGTCCACAATTTGAACTCTTTTAGGGCATTATTTTAATAGATTTAGTGTCCTCAAATGCATATTTTGTCTCAATAACTGATGAAAATCTTTGAGTTTAAGATATTTGGAGTTAGAGACTAAGCATGGACACTATTGGGCAGAAACGAACAAGGCAACTGAAAAGAACGAAGAAAAGACGGCCTAAGATTCGCCTAAACCATTAGGCGAGTCACTGAATGGCTATGGTCTCGCCTAGTGTTCCAGTGTGCCAAGTGCCAAGCTATGCAGTCGGCGAGTCGCAGAACGATTCCGTGATGCAGCACTCCATTGCCCAATGTTACAGAACTTGAATTTGCTGAAAGCCAATGCAGAAAGGTGATGAACCAGACCAATGGGTGGATCGGCGATCCCGAGCAACTGCGCCAAGTGGTCCTTCGTAGCACACTTTTTTACAACTATAAATACTTGTTTAAATTCTTAGCTTAGTGTTGACACCCAATTTTGGCCTAACATTTTCAGAATTCGTAACTTTAAAGTTTGGTTTATTTAATAGTTCAAAATAATTTTTTTATAATTTTAAATAAGTTTATTGATAACTATCCTTATTCATCAAAATTTAGGATTTTTTATAAGTTAATTTTAAAATTATATTTTTTACATGTCATTAGTCACGTTCATTATGTTTTTTTAAATATTCATTTTATTTGTTATATTTGTTAATATTCATTTTGATATTTTGCACAGTCTAGAAATTCAGTCAAATACGGATAAAATTTAAATACCCAAATTGATGATGATTTTGGGCAACAATCCCAAGCCCACAATTTGAGCCCATTACATAATTATTTTCCTATTAAAGTTATTGATTAGGTAAAAAATGGGGGGTGGTGAAATATTTTTCAATTGGGGAGTGAAATATTCAGATTTTTAATTGATAAAAAGGGTCTCCTTTCCGGCGAAGAACTGGCCAGTCACCACCACCCCATTAATGTCCCGGTGATGTGAAGACCTACTATTGTGACCCTTCCCCTTTCCCTTTTTTTTTTCATAGCGAACAACAACAACCAACGAAACCACAACCAGACCCTCTTCATCACCACCTGATTGGAACACCACTTTTTCCGGCGAAACCCCATTAACAAAATCACCAGATCTCCGTTCCCCTACACCCAAACCACCACCAACCCACCACTAGACCACCAATGCTCACCCTCTTTCTCTCTTTCACAACCAAACAACCACCAGAACAGTCGCCAACAACAATAAATCCACAACACCTATCAAAGGCGGGACGGATCAGCTCCATCGAAGAGATAAACAAACACCACAGGTGAGAACCACACGCCGCCGCGACGCAAACTCCGAAAGATCAAAGAGAACTCCGACGGTCTGGTATCCTTCTCCCCCTTTAATCATTGTTTCTTTGTTGTTTTTGATCGACTTGTTTTGTTAGAACTCCATTGTTGATGCTTGATTTGCAGCTGTTATTTTATTACCGTTGGTACATATTTTTGTTTCTATTATTGCCTTGAACTTTTCTATTATATATTTTGTTGAAGTTTTTTCACTGACCCTTTTTGTTAAATTTTCTTTTAGTTATTTGTTAATAATTAATGAGCTATTTGTTTATATTTGTTATATTTGTTGTCTATTATTTATTGTTATAGTTGTACGAATTACATGTCAACTATTATTATTTTATTTTTTTGAGTATTTCTTTTTATTGATTTAAAAGGGACATCAAATATTGTTAATGATATTGTTGTTGCAGTCACTTAAGGAGTATTCTGATTATCTTTTGTTTTATAATATTATTTTTTATTGGGTTACAATGCTTGATTCGTTTATTATAGTTACGGCTCATTTGCTAGTTTTATATTTATTTTGAATTGTTTATTATTATTATTTTGAGATGAGTAATTTATTTGATTAGGTGATTCTTATATGCTGGTTATATTTCTCAATTTAATAGGAATATTTTGCCTTTTTATTACATTATATATTGTAGGTTTAAGTGGCTAATGAAAATATCTCTCTGTTGGTTTTGGAGGCCTCCCCAATATTAAAAGACGAAAATTTAGCTTAAGTTTATATATTTTGTATGTTAAAACTGACAAATGAAAAAAAAATCTCTCCGTCGATTTTCGAGGCCTTCCAATTATTAAAGATGAAAATTTAGTTTAAATTTATATATTTTGTTTGTTAAAAATTGTCAATGAAAAAATCTCTATGTCGATTTTCGAGGGCTTCCCATTATTAAAGACGGAACTTTAGTTTAAGTTTATATATTTTATTTGTTAAAAATGTCCGATGAAGAAATTCCCGTCGATTTTCAAGGTCTCCAATGTTAATTAGATGGATTTTTATTTTTTTCAGTTATTGTTTAATTCATTTATTTTTATTTTTATTTTTATTTATTAATAACACTTTTACTAAGTGTCTTTACATGTACTCGAAGTTGCTTCCAATTGAACCTATTCGAACAATACTTTTTATTCATTATCGTATATGATTGACGATAGGAAAATCTAGGTTGTTTCTTATATTATTATTTTATTTTATTACTTGAGTAAATTGTATGTTTATTATACTTGTATATTTGTTTTTAACTCCTGCTCAATTTGAAAAAAGTGAATTCAGTCGAGACTCACAATTGTGAATTTCGAAGGATGTCTAACACCTTTCCTTCGGAATAACCTGAACCTTTACCTAGAATCTAATGGTTTCGTAGATTACTTAAATGGTTTCCTAATTTTTTCTAAAATTACGTAGTGATTCTTTTAAAATTTGTTTATTGTTAAAATTCTTTTAAAATTAAAATAATTAATTATTTTTTAAGTCACCACGACGTTTCGCCCTATGTAAAAAGAGTAGGGATATAAACAGAATGACGACTTTGCTGGGGATATAGATGTTCTAATCATTATGAGTTCATTTTTTCAAATTGAGGAACATTTTCTTTTATCGTGTTATACCTTATATTTTGTATATTTTGTTAATTATTTGTATATTGTACTTGTTGTTTATTTATTTAATTGTATGTATATTAATATTGCATTTCATGACATAATTTTCGTCAAATGGCAAATAGAATGCATTAGAACAAACACGATTATGTGACTTTCCATGACTGTCCTTCAGAAAAGCTCATTCGAATTCTTTTGAAGTGATAAACGAATTCATCCAACGTCGTTTATTATACTTCACCCGTAGTTTGTTCGACTCGGACAACCAGGTCTTGTCTAAACCACTCTTAATCAGCTAGTGCAGAGCGAAGCCAAAACCTTGAAATTAGCACATTTGCTTGAGATGAGTCAACACTCAAGTCATATTTGTACAAGACATGCGTTTATTGTTTGTATGTTATGTGATATACCTGTTTTACGTGAATATGTTGCATGATAATCCATTATTTCAAAGCTTTTTTAAAAGCTTCATAGACATAAATATCAAATTACTATCAAGTCGCTTTTACCTTTCGGGTTGTTTTTTGAAAGCTTGAAGGTTATTGCTTGTCCGGAGCAACAAAGACAAGAGAACTCGCAAAAAAATGAGTCTTTGGATTTCACAAGATAATAATAACCCGTCGAAAAGATAAATCAAGAGAGTCTTTGATCATGAGGTCACACTCATCTATTTTTTGTTATGTATTTTGCATGTTGGCCCTACTTTCACACATTTCTCATATTTTTATAGGGAAACTGTCCCCGACAACGGTCGAGGATGGTTATAATAATGTATAGTGTTCATAAATAATTGGAAGTATACACAGTTTGAACAGACATCCAGAAAATAAATACAACAAGTGGTTACTGTCGGAATTCAGAGACCACACTCAATAGATAGTACAAAAATGGACAGTTAAGAGAATGCAACATATATTGGTGCAAATAGTCAGAATACACTCTATGACTAAAGATGTCAGCGACACTATACTTACGAGTCATCACTCTAAGTTTGTCTAAGTTTTTGAATAATTTTATACCTTATCTGAACGAACTACGCGCACCTGATTCTCATCTCGGTGAGATACCTAGGCAGCCCTTCTTGGGTTCGGTATTCATTCTTTTAAATTTAAAACAAAAAGAGTCAAATAGGCTGTGCATATTTCAAGGACATATCTGCACGAACTACGCGTACCTGATTCTCATCTCGGTGAGATACATAGGCAATCCTTCTTGGGTTCGGTATTCATTCTCTTAAAAAATTTTTTAAAAAAGAGTCAAATAGTTTGTGCATAGTTTCAAATACATATTTGCATGAACTACGCACACCTGATTCTCATCTCGATGAGATACGTAAGCAGCCCTTCTTGGGTTTGGTTTTCATACTTTAAAAAAAAAAAAAAAAAAACAAAACTTTGTGTACATATTATAAGAGTCATGTCTTCAGCTCAGTTGAGACCAATGCAATAAAGAGCATGTAAAAATATTTGATATGATGAAGAGGACTGACTATGTGGTAAACCATATATTCTTTTGGTACCTCTCATTTATACTTTTGTGATGCTTGCAAATTCTCTTATAGGCATTCAAGATAAGAATAAAACTGACATCATGGTTTCATGTACATTGAGTGGTGAGCTTTTAGATCAAAATTCAATTGCATTGCACCGTTGATCTAGAACTTGGCCTGAATGTTTTTTGAGAGGAAATCATGAGTAATGTTTGGTTTGGAAAAGGATTGTAGGCCTTTTTTGACCCAATTGTGCCTTTCAAAAATCTACCAAATGACATTAATCCCTTGTTTTACCCACTTTAAGCCTGAAACTTTTTCTTTGGACAACCACATCTTAGCCATTACCCTTCTGAATGCTTACATGCACTATCCCTCTCTTGGGCCAACCTTTTTGAGCGCACCAAAGATGTGCAAATTATAAGAGAAAATCAGAGTTAGAAGTTGCCAAAGGCAAAGGATATTGAGTATCTCAAAGTCAAGGAAATGAAAACGACTTCTAAAGAAAGAAAAAGAAAGAAAGAAAGAAGGAAAGAAAAAAAGGTTAAAAGAAATAAAGACAGACAAAAACACCCTAACAGAGTCAATGGAAGAAGAGAAGGAAAATATTCCAATAAAAAAAATGGAGAAAACTTCAAAAGAAAGGGCTGGAAAAACGAAAGTCTCAATAAATAAGGACTCAAAAGAAGTAGAAACAAAGAAAGTGGTGAAAAAAAGGAGAAGCTCCAAGGAATAAAGATTCATAAGAAGTCGAAAAAAAAAAGGGGACAACAACAAGGATCAGACACCAAAGGCGTATCAATCGTTAGACGCACAAAATCACCGTGACGCTCAAAGAGGAATTAAGTCACTCTTATTCCAAATAAATACCTACCCATCCCTAAGCCTACATTACAAGTCAATAACAAGCCCTACATGATCTCATTCCAAATGTTCTCACATTAGTGGAGATTCACATAAGGGCCAAGCATATGGTATCACAGTTGCATGCATTGAACATTCTTGTGAGTGTGAGTGCACTTTGAAAAATGTCCTAAAATAAAACTCTTCAAATATGTGTGAAATATGAATTTTCTTTTTGTGAGGGCACTTGAAACATAGGGATTGATACAATTCAAATCTTTGTTTAAAGAAAGATGAATAAATCTTGTTGATACTTTAGTATGTTTGAGGTAGCACTTGAAGCTGTGAGAATTAACTTGAATTCAATCTTAGTTTGAAAATGAAAAAAAAATATTTACATGCGATTCTATCTCCTGGTACCAATTATAGTCAAGATTTGACTGTCTCTTTATATTATTTATATTTCAAAAAAAAAAAGGGCAAACACCCACTCTTTAATATTTTCCAAAATATTTTTTTTAAAAATTCTTTCCATTAAAAAAAAGAAAAAGATTTTGCCTTTCCTTTTTGGGTTGTTCATTATAAAAAAGTGTCAATAGGTTAATCATGTCAGTGTGAGATACCTATTTTACTTCATTGGGTTGTCCGTCCAAAAATGTGATATATCTTGTCTTTAGGCTTTGAATATTGCAAATAATATTATTTTCATATTTCATCATGTTCATATTGTGTATTTTCTACTAATGATTTTTTCTCAGATTATTTGCAGTACTCATTATCTACAGGTTTTGAACTACATTTGACCTGATTCCTGGCTCGGCAGAATATGTAGGCGCCACAAAGGCTCGGTCATGTACCCAGTGTGATTTTCTCATCTTGAAATAAACACTGAGACATATTTTTTGAGAGTATCTCAAAAATTCACAATAAATGTGTTATCTCCAGCAAGTCAATATTGGAGATCATATTGAGATTTGCCAGAAGTCCTAATAGGGACAGAATTTTTGAAGTCTTTCTAAAAAATTTCAACGAGTACTGTCAGAAACTTGATAGTCAACTTCAAATGATCCATTATCGTTTGAAGTTCAAAGTCAACTTGCAAATATTCAATATTATCATCGAGTCATCCACCTCGTTGCAGTGGACAATCATCGAGCTATCCACCTCGTTACAGTTGGACAATCATCGAGTCATCCACCTCGTTACAGTTGGACAATCATCGAGACATCCACCTTGTTACAGTGGACAATCGTCGAGCCATCCACCTCGTTATAGTTGGACAATCCTCGAGTTATCCACCTTGTTACAGTGGAAAATCATTGGGTCATCCATAATTTGCATTTTTCATTTTTGCCGAGAAGGCCATTGCATTTTTCATTTGCCGAGAAGGCCATTGTATTTTTCATTTTTTCAAGAGGGCCATTGCATTTTCATTTGTCGAGAATGCCATTGCATTTAAGTCACATCTATTCGGAGGTGAAGGATGTGCATCTAATCTTTTCAACGTTCAAGTCGAAAGAAACTTGCGTTGAAAGATATTTACATTTAAGTCGCATCTATTCGGAGGTGAAGGATGTGCACCATATCTATTCAACGTTCAAGTTGAAGGAAACTTGCGTTGAAATATATTTGCATTTAAGTCGCATATATTCGGAGGTGAAGGATGTGCACCCTATCTATTCAACGTTCAAATCGGTGGAAACTTGCGTTGAAAGATATTTGCATTTAAATCACATCTATTCGGAGGTAAATGATGCGCACCATATCTATTCAACATTCAAGTCGAAGGAAACTTGCGTTAAAAGTTATTTACATTTAAGTCGCATCTATTCGGAGGTGAAAGATGTGTACCCTATCTATTCCACGTTCAAGTCGGAGGAGATTTGCGTTGATAGAATTTTTATTCGTCCTACCGACGGATGTACATTCAAAATTCTACTGATGGATCATTTTTTTTCATTCATCCTACCGATGGATATGCATTCAAAATCCTACTGATGGATCATCTATTTTCATTCGTCCTATCGATGGACATACATTCAAAATCCTACCGATGGACATACATTTTTGTCCTACCAATGGATCATCTTCATTTGTCGTATCGTAAGATATGCTACCTTTTTTCCTGCAATTTTGTCTTTACTAATGAGTTTCATCTTTGTTTTTTTGAGAACATCCAAGAGGATGCATTCTCAGTTGAGCCACAGGTGCGGACTATTTCAACAAGGACACAACACATCATGGAACCTTTTGTAGGCAAGTCCGGGATCGACTTCCTCCACATTCCAATCGCACTTTAATATAAAGGTCATGTGTTCGGCCAAAATCGGATTTGTCAATTTCATTGTCCACGATTTCTTTCATCAATCATATCCAACGAAAGGGACAGCTGTTGACACCCAATTTTGGCCTAACATTTTCAGAATTCGTAACTTTTAAGTTTTATTTATTTAATAGTTCAAAATATTTTTTTATAATTTTAAATAAGTTAATCGATAACTATCCTTATTTATTAAAATTTAGGATTTTTTATCAATTAATTTTAAAATTGCATTTTTTACATGTCATTAGTTACATTCATTATATTTTTTTAATATTCATTTTATTTGTTACATTTGTTAATATTCATTTTGATATTTTGCACAATCTAGAAATTTTTTCAAATACGGATAAAATTTGAATACCCAGATTGATGATGATTTTGGGCAACAATCCCAAGCCCACAATTTGAGCTCATTACATAATTATTTTCCTATTTAAGTTATTGATTAGGTAAAAAATGGGGGATAGTGAAATATGTTACAATTGGGGAGTGAAATTTTAAGATTTTTAATTGATAAAAAGGGTCTCCTTTCCGGCGAAGATCCGACCAGTCACCACCACCCCATCACTGTCCTAGTGATATGAAGACATACTGTTGTGACCCTTCCCCTTTCCCATTTTTTTTCACAGCGAACAACAACAACCAGCAAACCTATAACCAGACCCTCTTCATCACCACCACCTGACTGGAACACCACTTTTTCCAGCAAAACCCCATTAACAAAATCACCAGATCTCAGTTTCCCTACACGCAAACCACCACCAGACCACCAGTGCTCACCCTCTTTTTTTTTTGTCACAACCAAACAACTACCAAACAACCACTCGAACAGCTGCCAACAACAATAACTCCACAACACCTATCAAAGGCGGGACGAATCAGCTACATCAGAGAGATAAACAAATACCACCAGTGAGAACCACATGCCGCCATGACGCAAACTCCAGAGAATCAAAGAGAACTCCAACAGTCTAGTATCCCTCTCCTCCTTTAATCATTGTTTCTTCGTTGTTTTTGATCGATTTGTTTTGTTAGAACTCCATTGTTGATGCTTGATTTGCGGCTGCTATTTTATTACTGTTGGTACACATTTTTGTTTCTATTATTGCCTTGAACTTTTCTATCATATATTTTGTTGAAATTTTTTCACTGACCTGTTTTGTTTAATTTTCTTTTAGTTATTTATTAATATTTAATGAGCTATTTGTTTATATTATTGTTAGATTTGTTGTCTATTATTTATTATTAGAGTTGTACGAATTATATATATTAACTACTATTATTTTATTTTTTTGAGTATTTCTTATTAATGATTTGAAAGAGACAGCAAATATTGTTAATGATATTGTTGTTGCAGTCACTTAAGGAGTATTTTGATTATCTTTTCTTTTATAATATTATTTTTTATTGGGTTACAATGCTTGATTCATTTATTCTAGTTGCAGCTCATTTGTTAGTTTTATGTTTATTTTGAATTGTTTATTATTATTATTATTATTTTGAGATCAGTAATTTATTTGATTAGGTGATTCTTATATGGTTATATTTCTCAATTTATTAGGAATATTTTGCCTTTTTATTACATTATATATTGTAGGTTTAAGGGGCCAATGAGAAAATCTCTCCGTCGGTTTTGGAGGCCTCCCGAATATTAAAAGACGGAAATTTAGTTTAAGTTTATATATTTTGTATGTTAAAACTGACCAATGAAAAAATCTCTCCATCGGTTTTCAAGGCCTTCCCATTATTAAAGACGGAAATTTAGTTTAAGTTTATATATTTTATTTGTTAAAAATTGTCAATGAAAAAATCTCTACGTCTGTTTTTGAGGCCTTCCCATTATTAAAGACAGAAATTTAGTTTAAGTTTATATATTTTATATGTTAAAAATGACTGAAGAAATTCCCGTCGATTTTCAAGGACTCCAATGTTAATTAGACGGATTTTTATTTTTTAAGTTATTGTTTAATTCATTTATTTTTATTCATAGTTATTTATTACTAACACTTTTACTAAGTGTCTTTACAAGTACCCGGAGCTACTTCCAATTGAAGTTATTCGAACAATATTTTTGATTCCTTATCGTATATTATTGACGATAGGCAAATCTAGGTTGTTTCTTATATTATTGTTTTAGTTTATTACTTGTGTATATTGTATGTTTATTATACTTGTATATTTATTTTTATCTCCTCCTCAATTTGAATAAAATAAATTCAGTCAGGACCCACAATTGTGGATTTTGAAGGATGCCTAACACCTTCCTTCAGAATAACCTGAATCCTTACCTAGAATCTAATGCTTTCGTTGATCAGTTAAATGGTTTCCTAATTTTTCCTAAAATTAAGTAGCGACTTCTTTAAAATTTGTTTATTCTTAAAATTCTTTTAAAATTGAAATAATTAATTATTTTTTAAGTCACCATGACGTTTCGCCCTATTTGAATATAGTAGGGATGTAAACACTTAGTATAAAATTTTGTATGCAATTAGTATCAAACATTATTTTTAGTTTTTAGAACTTAGAGTTTTGGAGGCTTTGTTCCTTAGCTTTGAAGATTTGAAGGTTTCAATTTCTAAGCAATTGGAAGTGGGTATTGAAGATTCTTCATCTTAGATGTGTGTAAATATCATATCTATCGTACCCATTTGATGGAAACACTTTTTGGTATCGATTTCTATCTCTTTACTATGTCTAGTTAAAACCCCAATTCTTGGGGTGTGAATATGGCTTGAATTTACTGCTGAGTATTGCTAATAGATAGTTAATTTGCTGTTTAAATGTGATTTCATTTAGTAGATCTGTTTGAATTTACTGGGGTTGTAGTTACAAATACAATTTTATATTCGTGGTTTTGACTTGCTCGAGAGAGAGGTTTTAAAATCAAAACTACTAAATCGATAGTCTGTGATTATTGAGTTGTCGTGGATTCAGCTCGAGAGAGTGAATGGACTAAGGCGAAGGATGTGCTTCATTGCTGCTTATTGGTGTTCGAGAGAAACCGATTTGATTCAACATAAATTGTTCGAGAGAAAATTTATCCCCACTAAAGTCTAGCCTAGTTACCAATTTACAATGATTTACTATCAATAACATTTACCCAGTTGTTTATTTTAGCCCATATTCCTATCACATCCCAAGAATCCCGTCTCCATATTTGCATTTTCATTTTTAGTTTTCATTTTAATCGATAATTGATTACAAAATCCCCTTCGATAATTAACACTTGTGTCACCCATTAATTTGATATTTTTTTCTTCATAAATGTTTATAGCTATAATTGTCTTGAACACATTTTTGCTTTTCTCTTAATTCTCGATTACAAACCGCTCCCTTGGGACTCGACCCCAACTCACTAGTTGGGTTATATTACTATTAAACAACCGTGAACGCTTAGTATTGGATAAAACGCCCGGATACATCTAGTCAGTATCTCATATGGTTTAACCTAATAATGAACTAAGATGTGCTTAAGGAAGTACCTCATAGTGTTCTAAGCTTTAAAGAGAGGGACTAGTTTCGAACTAAGAAGTATGAGTATGACGACCTAAAAGTTGTACTTAGCATGAATAATATTATGGGATATCATTCATGTGTTGCACAAGTATGCCTTAAGGTTATTCGAGAAAAAGTTCTTTTATATGATGTATATTTAGATAGGATTGTGCTAGAGTTGCCTTCCTTGTTAGTATTGACTAAAGGTGAGAGATTCCTTTGGTTATGAGAGTTAAGCTAAAGGATGAGATCCTTAGGTGATTAATGTGATGGTCTAAGGTGGTACTTAGTGTGAGTAGGATTATGGGGTCTTACTCATACATTGCACAAGTATGACTTGAAGCTACTTATGAGAGTCTAAGGCTTGACTAGTGAGATTGACTATGTTAAAGATGACCAAAAAGGGATACTTAGCTTAGATGGTATTATGGGATGCTATTCATGTATTGCACAAGTATGTTTTGAGGTTACTTGAGAATGGTCTTATTATGATATGAATGACTATGAATTTAATAATTCTTATATTGGAGACTTTACTTATGATTATGATATTGTCTCTTATGCTTATAATTGATGTTTCATGAAGTATTTCTTATGATTATGGATTATGTCTTATGTTGACTAACCCTTGTCTTATGCTCTTATGATGTTGTGTTAGCTAACATATTTAGTACATTTTGTACTAACGCATACTTTGCCTACATTCTAATCAAATGTAGGGTTTGGAGACTTGAGTTCTATTCTTGGAAGCTAGGTTTCTAAGGAGTGAAGATTTGGTGAGTCCTCATAGCTTTGAGGACAAACCCACTATTTTCCTTTATGTCTTTTATTTCATGTTTGAGACTATTGTATGGGCTGTGTCCAAAGAGTTTTATTCGAAGTTGTATTCGATGGTTTGAGACAAAGTTTAGAAAATACTCTCGCTTGCTTTTATAAAAGACTTCGATTGTATGGATAAAAGTTTTTAAAATTTCCGTACTTTTCTATTATCTTATGTTATGATATGCTAAGGGCTTGTATGAGATCCCTTCGGGGTCAAGTATGTCATGTTACATCTAGGGTGTACCACTTGATCGTGAAAAACTTGGTAATCATAGCAAAAGGTTTAGAATGGTTCTAGGACTGTCTCAAACCACGTCTAGTAGAGTCTTGTTCATAAATGTGAAGCGCACCACATTTATGAATAGGAGGCTATTGGATGCTTAGGAAACTTCACTTCTTCATTCTCTAAGTCGTGCCTTAGAGTTTGGCTCTAGTAGGTCCTTCTTCTAATCCGTGTCCTATGGTATTTCAGGGAATGGCCAATACAAGGTCAAATGTTATGAGGGATGAGGAAGGAAATGTGGATCAAGAGGTTCCTCTCTAAGTTCCACACAAAGCTCATCCTCAAGCTCCAATTGACCCTATAGGGGAGAATGTGACTCATGCAAAATTTAGGTCTACTATGCAATTATTGGATCAAGCCTTGATGGCTCAAGTCAATAGAGGGATGGTAGCTCCGGTGAACCCTAATGTGAATTCCATAACTTTGAGGGTGAGAGAGTTTTTGAGGATGAACCCTCCGGAGTTTTATGGCTCCAAAGTGGATGAAGATCCTCAAGGTTTTATAAATGAGGTGTATAAGGTGCTTGCTATTATGGGATTGACTTCGGTAGAAAAAGCGGAGCTAGCCGCTTATTAATTGAGGGATATAGCACAAATATGGTATGAACAATGGAAAGACAATAGGCCGGTTGAAGCGGGCCCAATATAGTGGGAAGGGTTCAAAGAAGCATATCTTGATAGGTTATTTCCCCTAGAGTTGAGGGAACGAAAGATGCAAGAATTCATTAACCTTCGTTAAGAAGGTATGAGTATGAAGGAGTATGCTCTTAAGTTCACCCAACTATCCAAGTATTCTCCAACTATAGTGGTGGACTAAAGGGCTAGGATGAATAAATTTGTGATAGGAGTGTCTGACTTGGTAGTCAATGAATGTCGTTCGACAATGCTTATCCCAAGTATGAATATCTCAAGTCTTATGGTCCATGCCGAACAAATTGAGAAGCAAAAACTCAAGAAAATGAATAGGGAGGTGAAAAGAGCTAATCGATGATGGGAACCTTCCTAATGCTAAGTCTGATGGACAAAGTAGACCTAAGTCTAAACAAAAGTATTTCGGTCAAGATTCTTCCAACATACCTAGGTTTGACCAAGAGAAGGGTAGTGGGTTTCCATTACTTAAGTCTACTTGCACCAAGTGTGGAAAGAGTCATTATGGTAAGTGCCTAGCCGGTATGAATGGTTGTTATGGGTGTGGGAAGAGTGGGCACAAAATGAGAGATTGCCCGGTTCTTAAGGCTAAGGGGATAGAAGATAAGCAAGTTGCCACTAGTGGTATAGATCCGGAGCCTCAAAAGAAGAATAGGTTTTATGCTCTCCAATTTTGAGAGTATCAAGTGTGATCTCCTTGTGTTGCTACCGGTATGTGTTTTATGCTTTATTAGATTCTGGATTACTTGTCATTTGTGACTTGATATGAGTAGAATTTGAAGTTGTCTTAGTATGAATGATGTTTAGAAGAGTTTGTATAGGCTTACTCCCAAGATGGAGATGGTGTACCTATCTAGTAAGGTTATTGTGTGTTTATGTGTTGCCATGATTTCCTTATATGCATGTTCATGAAAAAGTTTAGGTCTTGCTAGAAATGACTTATATGCATTGTTTTGCCTCATGTTGTAGTGCATTTGAGTAGAGTTGCATATAGACTTCATGAGATGAATTAATGAGCACGCCTTAGTTTGGAGTTGAAAGATTTTTCCTTCAATAAATTCTTTTTGAGAGTAAATTGCATTTAAGCTCCATGAGTGTATGTTGAGCATGTTTTAGTCAAGAGATGGTAGTTCCTTCTTGAAAATGAGTAAATAAAGAATTTCTTGCATTTTGGGTTGATAGAAGTAGTTCTTACTCCCTTCTTTTGCATGGAATATGTTTAGCTTGGAATTGAAGTTTTCCTCCTTAGTTGTGTGCATTTAGATGTGTTACATGCATGATGGGATGCTAGTCTAGAGTTGTGACCTTAAGAAGTGTTTAGAATCGTCATTCGAGGACAAATGATCCCAAGGGGGGGATATTGTAATCCCCCGGAAACTAGTAAGTTAAACTAGAGAATTCTAGAGCCTTGTGTTAGGGTTTTAGAGTTTGATATGAGGTTAAAATCATAAAAAAATGATTCCCGTACTTAGAATGAGGGTTTTAGGGTTAGAGCGTCAAGGTATGACCCCCCAAGGGGTCCTTGAGGAGGACCCCAAAACAACCCCAAAAGCTGTCAAAAAACAGCCCTCCCACGAAGGGCATCTACGGACAGAATATGGACCCACGCCCCGTGGGAAGGGGTCGTGGGTCAGGGACCCTAGTTCCCCTGCATGTTGAGCTCCAGTACCCCACCTACGAAGGCGCAGCATGGTCCGTAGTGCCACCCACGGTCCGTGGGTGGGGATCTCGTGTGTGGAGGCAGATTTTTGTTTTTAGTTTTTAAGTTATGGGTTTGGGGGTTAATTGATAATTAGTTAGGGGTTAATTGAGTTCGGTTAGATAGTTGTTAAACCACCTAAATAAGTCTAATAGGCCCCTAAACTAAGTCAGTAAAATCATTCTTCCAAGACCTCAAAATAAACTTATTCCCTCCCAAATAATTCTCTCTCTAGAAGGAGAAGGAGAAGGAGAAGGAGAAGGAGGAGGAGGAGCAGAAGAAGAAGAAGAAGAAGAAGAAGAAGAAGAAGAAGGAAGCTAGGGCAGATTTCATCCATTCATGCAAGCTTGGTTAGGGCTTTGAATCAAGGTATGTTAGCTTATTCATCTATGGGTTCTTCCAGCCATAGAGCCCCCCTAAATTTCCCCCAATTATGAAGACAAAACCCAATTCTAGCTAGGGTTTCTTCCTACATTGTTGGTAGTGTTGAAGTATCATTCCAATTAAGTGGATAATACTTAATTATGAATGATTTAGCATTGAATTTATGATATTATGATTAATTTATGTGATTTTCATGGTTAACCCTAGTCTAATTGATGAAATTGATATTATGTGGGTTTATGCCATGAAAGGTGAAATTAAAGTCTTAGAATTGATCTTCTAAAATTGATGATGTCTATAGTAATTGTTCAAGAATAGGAACATATAGGCATGGATTGAATTAGATTTTAGTATATATGATGGATCATGACTAGTAGAGTTGAAATTGAACCTTTATGATGAATTGTGACTAGAATCACTTAGTAATGAAGAATGTGACTAGAATGACTTGAAATCTAGATATGAATGATGGTTGTGAGAAGTAAAGCTTTGAGAGTAAGGCTTGTAGTCATGAATGTTGAATCACTAGGGCTTTGAGAGTAAATTTAATGTGATGAATAGAAGTCTAATTGGTAGAATTGTAGTGAAAGGCCTATACTCACTTAACCTACCTTATAAATGCTTGATTGTATAAAGTGATAGAATCACTTGAACATGATTTGATTGTCAAGGACCTCCTTCCATGAGACATGAATGTTAATCAAGGCTTAATATTGAATCTTGGGGTGTATGCTTGGCCTCAAGTGGATATTGACAATGAGATGGTGTGTCACACAAGATAGGGTCTGAGCTCTAAGTTGAAAGGAGAACCACACCTAGTTGATGTGAGGACTATCCAAGTTAAAAGGGGAACTCTTATGTAGTAGAGTGTGGGTTTTCCGAAAGTTAGGTCTTATGAGATGGAAGCCTTCACATAGTGGAGTTAAGGTTTCTAGTAGCAATCTTCGTATCTAATGAACTAAGACTTACTTAAAGAAGTACCTCATAGTGTTCAAAAGCATAAATGGACTTAGACATTCTTAAAGAAGTATCTCATAGGGTTTAACCTAATAATGAACTAAGATGTGCTTAAGGAAGTACCTCATAGTGTTCTAAGCTTTAAAGAGAGGGACTAGTTTCCAACTAAGAAGTATGAGTATGATGACCTAAAAGTGGTACTTAGCATGAATAGTATTATGGGATGTTATTCATGCATTGCACAAGTATGACTTAAGGTTATTAAAGAAAGTGTTATTTTATATGATGTATGTTTAGATAGGATTGTGCTAGAGTTTCCTTCCTTGTTAGTATTGACTAAAGGTGAGAGATTCCCTTGGTTATGAGAGTTAAGCTAAAGGATGAGATACTAAGGTGATTAATGTGATGGCCTAAGGTGGTACTTAGTGTGAATAGGATTATGGGGTCTTACTCATACATTGCACAAGTATGACTTGAAGCTACTTATGAGAGTCCAAGGCTTGACTAGTGAGATTGACTATGTTAAAGATGAACAAAAAGGGATACTTAGCTTGGATGGTATTATGGGATGCTATTCATGTATTACACAAGTATGTTTTGAGGTTACTTGAGAATGGTCTTATTATGATATGAATGACTAAGAGTTTAATAATGCTTATTTGATGATTTTATTGGATACTTTACTTATGATTATGATATTGTCTCTTATGCTTATAATTGATGTTTCATGAAGTATTTCATATGATTATGGATTATGTCTTATGTTGACTAACCCTTGTCTTATGCTCTTATGATGTTGTGTTAGCTAACATATTTTGTACATTTTGTACTAACGCATACTTTGCCTACCTTCTAATCAAATGTAGGGTTGGAGACTTGAGTTTTATCCTTGGAAGCTAAGTTTCTAAGGAGCAAAGGAGTGAAGATTTGGTGAGTCCTCATAGCTTCGAGGACAAACCCACTATTTTCCTTTGTCTTTTATTTCACGTTTGAGACTATTGTATGGGCTGTGTCCCAAGAGTTTTATTCAAAATTGTATTAGATGGTTTGAGACAAAGTTTAGAAAATACTTCCGCTTGGTTTTATAAAAGACCTCGATTATATGGATAAAAGTTTTTAAAATTTCTGTACTTTTCTATTATCTTATGTTATGATATGCTAAGGGCTTGTATGAGACCCCTTTGGGGTCAAGTACACCATGTTACATCTTGGGTGTACCCTTGGGTCGTGACACAACTCATAGCCCTCTTAGGCAATAACAAGGCATTGTAGGCAGCACATAGCCTTCTTAGGCATCAATATAGCCCCGTAGGCAACTCATAGCCCTTCTAGGCATCAATATTGCCCCATAGGCAAATCATATCCCTTCTAGGCATCAATATTGCCCCATAGGCAGAACATATCCCTTCTAGGCATAGATCATATTTCTGCAACTAACCACAATAGCCCCAAGGGCAACAATAACCATCCAATAGGCGAAAAGCAAGCAATTTAGCTATAAGCAACCTATACGGATAGAGAGACGCTACTAACTGAATAGGAATCCCGACAAGGGAGGATTATATCCACTTGAGCAGCCAACAATCAACAATAATTGCTACAAGTATAACAACGATAACAACCAAATTACATTACTCCTAAGTTTTAAGGAAACATGGTGTAAGAAGGGAATAGCCTTAACATACCTTTTTCGCTAAATTCACGTGGCCTAACAACTTTTACTCACAACCCCCCTCGATACTACAATAAGGCAGGACCATAATCAACACATAAGAATAGAAGATACCACGATAATCCAATAAAAGATATGTATTTCCGTCGCAAATTGCTATTTGCGGCTTATCAAAACTAAAGTCGATGAAATAAGGGTCTTACCTTGATCTTAAGTTCGTAATACACCTCAAAACCTTAAAATATGTCCAAACCCTTGTTGTCCCAACACCAAAATAGGATATGCTAAGAAATTGATAAAATAAATTATACCATGATGACAAGCTCAACGCGTAGAACAACTTTTGTCAAGGACTTAAGTCAAGAAAATCTATAATTTTGTTGATCCTAGAAATGGGTTTTCTAAGTTTTCAGGTTCTTAACTAAAAGAATGAAGAAAAAAACGAAGAAGAAGACATATAAAAAGTTCCACCGACCTAGGGCCCCACCTAACGTGCTTGCTTGCGCAGTCTCGCGAAAACGTGAATATCACTATATTCTGAAGTCGTATGAACGAACAGTTTGATGTGTTGGAAACTAGACTCATAGACCTTCTATTTGATAGATCTTGGTCCCCACAACTCTATATATTTGGAGAAAACCTCCGAGACATTTGACCCAAATTTCAGAGAAATCTTTAAAAAAGAACTTAAGATAACTTTCTCCAACCTTTATGTTGCCACTTACCTAATTTCAAAACTTGAGATACAACTCTTGAACACTTAAAATATGACATACCACATCATTCTTAATTTATTACTCACTCTCTTTATCTTTTCACGAAGGTACGAGTTAATTTAGACATTTCAAAAAATCGGGGGTGTTACAGGGCGCCAGGCACCAAACTTCTGACAGAATTTTGGGCGCGCTGCTGGCGCGGGGCGCTAGGCCCCAAAATTCTAGGAATAAGTTTTTGGCGCCTTGGTGGCGCGCCGCCCCATTCCCCTGCCCAAAAAACTGATGAATTTTCAAGCTCAAATTAGGGCCCCAACTAGTTTAGAGCTATGAAATTTCTCCTATACTCTTCTTGATTCTCAAACCCAACACGAATACATGAAGAATTCCATACAATCCCTTTGGGAATATAACTTTTACCAAAGATCCACAACACAAAAGAATTCACAACCTCCATTGTTAAAAAATTGAACCAAAATCAAGAACTACTCAAGAATCTTTTAGATACAACAATTTCGTGGATAAATTAGATATATGGTGTGAGGACGAACAAGTCAATACTGTGAGAAGCCTTACATACTTGAAAAGAACAATGTTCTTGGCGAAAATCGATGGAATCTTGACGAATGCTTGAAACCTAGTTTTTTCTCCTCTTGGAACCTTTCTCTAATTTGTCTAAGTGCTAAAGAACGTGAAAATTGTGGTTTAGCATCCTATTAGACCCTTAATTGGGTGAAGAAAGTGTGGCTAGGCTTAGTAGAAAAAGGAAAAGACCAAACAATCACTCTAAAAACGATTGGGATATCTTTAAAAGAGAGGCTTCACTTAAACGGGTAACTTCTTACTCCGAGCTCAAAATCAAGTAAACTTGGTGGCATTGGAAAGAGGACTCAAAGACCTTCAATTTGATAGGTCATGGGCCACCTAAATTTTTATGTGCTAAAAGATATGGCCGTTTGAAGCTGACCCAAACTCAGACTGATGGGTAACATGTACAAACTAGGGGTGTACAAAACCAAACCGAAAACCGACCGAAAAAAAAAGCCTGACTAGTGGTTTGGTTTGACTTGATTTGGTATTGAAAAAAAAATCCGACTGTATTTGGGTTGTTTTGGTTTTAACTAAATAAAAACAACCGGAGACCAAAGCGATCCGACAGTATATATATAATTTTAAAATATTATTTTATACATACAAATATTTACTTTGATATAATTTTTAAATATTTCTTATACTTTTTCATAGTTTTTATCTTTTAATATATTATTTCAAGTTTAAAACTTAGAATTCTGAATGGTTCAATAAAGAATAGTTCATAAATGTTGGTAATTATAATAAAGCTTAAATCAAAATCAAATCTATCTATATATAATAGGAGAAGAAAAAATGCCTACGTATTAGCGCCAAAAAAAAGAGAATCTAATAATTACTAAAATTAATTTAAAATCTAAAAGTAAAAAAATAAAAATTGCAAACACTACAAAAATAATGAAAAATTCAACGAACAGTTTTCACAGCTTTCTTTTAAAATTCAAAAATTTGCAGTCACCTTAACTTTTTACTGTTTTTCAAAATATTGTAACAGTTTTTTTACTAATATATGATTATCTATTTAATTTAAATTTTAAATTCATTTTAAATATATTCTATATTTTATTATTAAAAGAAGTCGACAAATTTCCTTATAAATAGCTACAAAAATATATATATATTTCTAAAGAAATTGATAAAATAGCACGCTAACTTTTCATTTATTAGATAAGGTTAAAATTAATAGTTATCTAGAAAAAATACGTTTATATACTTATCTATTAGTATTTTAATTAAAATGATAAATAACTGCCTTATTCATCTTTTTAAAGTGAACAAATATTTAATATTTTATAAAATTTAAAATCTTACATGTTAAATAATTTCTCTAGATTTAAATTATTTATTTTTATTTTTATTATATTAAATAAATTTTACTTTTATAATTATAGAAATAGTCACATTAATTTAGAATAATTTTTTTTTTCATTTTAAAAAAAGAAGAAGAAAAGAACACGTCCCTAGTGCTTAGTGGTAATATAAAATTAAAATTACTTTAAAAGTAGAAAGAAAAATTGAAATAAAAAAGGTACCCATTAAAACTTCCCACTAATTTAAAAAACGGCTGCATGAATATATATATATATATATATATATATATTTGTTTTTTTTTTTTTTTTTTTTTTTTTTTTTTATTATTATTTTATTTTATTTTAAAAAATATATCTATGATTTTAAATGTGATTTTTTTCAAATTATGTAACAAAGCCACTTAATACTATTTTTTAAAAATTGCTCTACCCATTATCTCTATTCTCTATTTATACACAAATAAATTCAATTAAAAATTAATGGATATATTCTTCTTCCAACATATATTTTTTTTGTTAAACTATTAGGAGTACTATTCTTCTTATATTCATCTTTTTGCCATTTGCAATATTTGTTGATTCTTACTGTGATTAATATTAATAATATTTTTTAGGATTGTGTGTTATTTTGGCATCTTTAAGATTTTCAATAAAGAAAATAAGCGTACACTTTCTAGGTTTTTTTACCCAACAAATAACATTGGGAGGATTTGTAAGTATGAAATTCACCAAAGACCAAATCTTTGATCCATTTGATAAATTTTAGGGAAGAAATTTCGTACTTGAAGTGTATGCACAAATATAAGTATGTATTGAAATTTTACTTAATTTTTCAGTTCTTTTTTAGTTTGTAACCATCTTCAAATTCAATAGAACATGCAATTTCTATATATAAATTTCGCTTTGACTTCTTATTTAATTTATTTTGTGTCTTTTTTGGTGGATTTTTCAGGTTTTGCTTTTGTTTATATGGAAGTTGAATGAGATTTTTATGGATATTAAAATATAGTACATTTTTAAATTTGATTTACGGATAAAAAATATTTATTGAATAAAAAAAAAGATAAGGAGAAAGATGTTCCAATGAAAAAGGGAGTTGATGCATAGTTTTTTTGGTATACTTTTCAAATTGTAGTATTGACTTGTGACTTATAGTATCCATTTGTCTTTATTTGCCTATTTTTCTAAATTGTATTGTTGTATTATTTATCAATAGAGAGATCAAATTCATGCAATTATTAGAAGGTTTCTCAATCCATGTATTAAATGTAATATTTAAGAACATTAATTTCAATATTCAAGTTTTTTCATAATGACAATTTTTTAATTATTTTATATATATGATGAAATGAATATTTAACTGAAAAGTCATTCTTTAAATAGTATGTTGAAAAGTAAGGCTGTGAAAATGTGTTGTTTATATCTTCCATATACAGTAAAACCTCTCTAAATCTATATAGACGGGCCATTTAATATTATTATTTTGTAGAGGTATTATTTAATCAATAAATTAATATTTATTAATTTAAAGAGTGTTTCGACACCAAAAGCATTTCTTCGGGGATGAAATTTCAAAGAATTTGAAAGAAACCACTTATGAAAACGTCATTCATGGACTTGAAGTCAGGATTAATGATCTCAATTACCGCAATAAAATGGATGTTAATAACCTATTGAATAGGTGCAAATGATACATGTTTAGAGGTCCAAAACATAGAACAAAATGTGGATATCATTGGAAAAATAATATTGATAATAAAGTTGAAGATGATACAATACCTTTGGAACCAGTTATGTGTAAGGAAACACTTGCATCTAGATTTGTTCACAATTTTATGGTACAATTAGAAAAGACAACACCAAAACTTTTGGATGCAATAAGAAAAATTAGAGATAAGCTTCAACTAGATTTAAATTTTAACAAAAAAACAGAACATAATAGAATCATATTTCACTAATTTTCTTAGATATATTTGTACTTTTAAGGAATTACTATTTTATAATATTAATGGGACCATATATTTATATGGGGTCTCCTGAAAATATATTATCTTATTATCTTATCGAAATGGGTGATTTTTTCCATTGGCCCAAGTAGGGACCAAAGGAATTTATTAGCTTAGAGAGATTACTAATTAACCGAGTATTAATTTAGTGAGATTTTACTGTAAATTTTTATAAATAATAAATTATTATCAGTGGCATTAAATTGGATAAAGTTTGTTCTTAATTAATTCTAAATATTAGAAAAGTACTATGTATACATGCACTGATAAATGCTTTGTTTGAAAAAATCTTCAAATAAAGTTTCAACATTTTTTTTTCTAGAGTTCTTAATATGCTTACAATATGTGTATATATATATAGAGAGATTTATCGATAACTTGTGCATTTCTTACCCTGATGTTTTGAAGCAATTAATTGTTTGCTTAGTTTTGTATTTCTATGATGGATATGAATTTTTGACATATGTACTTGCTATTTGATTACTCCATTATAGTTATTAATTTTATCGTGTTTTAATTGTAATTTTTCTACCTACACTCGATAAAATATGCCTATTCAGATTGAACTCATCAATAATAAGCAATGAGGATTGAAAGTTGGAGTTATAAAAGATAGAACGTACCATATCGCAAATATTCACACATCATATTCTTTATTGAATTGATTATTCAAGATAAGAAGGTACTAGCAAATAGTTTTTTAAAAGTTTTTCTTACATTTATTGTTTGTAAAGTTCTCTATTGGATTATATTATGATTTTAGAGTTCTATCATTTCAAATACCCATAACGTTTATTAGTTAGTATGTCTTACAATTCCTTAACGCTTAAAAATATTCTTTCAAATAATTGCTTATTAATCTTCTATATATAAGTTGTTTAGTCTAAGACATTATATATTATAGATAAATACTAAAATTTTCTGATGCTTTTTTTTTATCCTCTTGAAGAAAAGTTTCAATAAAAAGCTACTACTTCCTCCATTTATTTTTAGTTGTTATGTTGTGCTTGTCAAAAATTTAATTCATTGCACGTTCAGATACTTTTTAGAGGTGAGTTTTGTTTTGTTTCAGAACAAACAAACAAATAAATTAAATATGTTAATAATTATTGAGTCCGGAACCTAAATAAGCCACACAAAAATAAAAGTGACCAAAATAAGCCATTACTTTAGTAAGTAACTAAAATAGGCTTAGTGGAAGAAAATATTTCACTTTATACAATATTCTAAACGTTTTCCGTTAGTCTCATAACGTGTATATTTTAATATATAACGAAACTATTTCTTACACCTTGTAAAATGGAACTTTTCTTACACTTTATAAAGTGGAAGAAAATCTTACACTTTATAAAAAGTTACTTTACCTTTTCACTTTCTTCTTCTCCTCTTTCACTTTCATGACTTCCAAACGTTTTTTCACTTTGAAGATTAACATTTGATGG
Organism: Solanum verrucosum; assembly: GCF_900185275.1. Lineage (NCBI taxonomy): Eukaryota > Viridiplantae > Streptophyta > Magnoliopsida > Solanales > Solanaceae > Solanum > Solanum verrucosum. The sequence continues at coordinate 4,583,327 of NW_026019930.1, read as the reverse complement.
TCCCAATCCGACAACTGAAGCGGCCCCACACTAAAAAATTAAAATTAGGTATTTTTTTTCCATCTTATATTTTCATTACTTTGAAATGATGTTGTAATTTGTTCAAAATTTCAGCAAGTCTTATACAATGTGCATTCAATTACTAAATATTGAGTTAGAAAAAAAGAGTCTTTAATTCGAAAGAAACAAAAGGAATTACATTGTTGAATTGGTATTGCAAAAATAGTATTTCGCTACTGCAGAATTACACATTTTCATCTCATGTTTTTTATATTTAATAATTGTGAGTCCTTACGGTTACATCATGTGGAGTACGGAACCTAAATAAGGTCATTATATTCTTTCCAAGCTATATCATAATGTCTTAAAGTGAATATATGTTTTTTCCCCATGAAAAATATTGCATAAAGATTGATAATGGCAGCAAATAGGGAGAGGCTAAAAAGGAACCATCTATTGGAACAATTGAGGGATGAAGAATGAGATATTGAAGCTAAGATAACACCTTGAAACACAAAAAAATAGTGTCCAAGTTGAAAAATAGTGTTTTCAAGATGTTGAAGTCGTTTTTTGTATTTGTCAACAAGTTTTTCCATTGCTTCTAACATAGATTCCCTTCTTGCATTATTGTCAATTCTATTTGGTGCTTGTCTTTGAGCTTGATTAGTAGCTTCTCTTGCATTTCATCCCCTAGCAATATGATCCATTGTGTTTAAATGAAAAAATAAATAAAATTGTATTGAAATAAAATGTTATATCATATAGTATATATATAGCAGGGAGACTAGTACTTTTGGTCCCTCAATATATATATATATATATATATATATATATAGAGAGAGAGAGAGAGAGAGAGAGAGAGAGAGAGACAGACAGACAGACAGAGAGAGAGAGTAGGGAGACTAGTACTTTTGGTCCCTCAATATTTCATAAATTTTAATTTTGATCCTTGCGATATATGACTCAACATATTTAACCTTTGATCCTTTTATGTTGAAAATATGTTATGCTCAGAATTTTTTTAGAAATATGTTGTTGTATTCCTAAAATATGGGATAATAAATATAAGTTTAACATAACACATTGATAACTGAATGGTGAAGTGGTTAATAATTCTGAATCTTTTTGAATATTATAATCAAAGAGATTAAAATTTCACAATTACACATTTCAAGTAGTTGAAAGATAGTCTTAATCAATAAGTACCAAAATTGAAATTTATCAAATTCTAGGGATTCAATTCCTCTCCATGGGGAAAAAACATAGTCATCCCTCAATTGTTCCAATAGATGGTTCCATCTCTTTCTCTTCAGGTATATGTTTCTTTTGGTTCTTTTTATTCTATTTTATTTTCTTGTGATTGACTCGACAAATAACACATTGAATTAACTTGCTGAAGTTAGAGATTCTTTAACTCTCGTACAATTATTTGTTTGAAGATAGTTCACAATTTAATTTGTCAAGATATAATTATACTAAATGAATTAATAGAATTTTTCTTACAATATATAATGGAGCGTGTTGTTAATCCTGGACCGATTGATCGTACACTTCTTCTCTCTCATCATGAGCATAAATCAAAATTGTGATGAAAAGGTGAGATATCATTTAGTAGGCTTATGAGGACGGTTCACATGAATGATGGTTGGAATTTATTTCGTTTGCACCGACCTCATAGACGTGTTGAGAAGATCTTATGTAGGTCCGGACTGTATGATATAGTTTGTGTGGGCAGGATGCAGTATGACCGTGCCCTTGTTACAGCTATGGTTGAGCGTTGGAGGCCAGACACTCATTGCTTCCACTTACCTTTTCGTGAGGTCACGATTACATTGTAGGATATGCAGGTCTTGTTTGGTTTGCTCATCGATGGTGATGTTGTGTACATGCAAGATGCTGCACGGAGGATTCATCCATGGCGTACTTTATTAGAGACACTCACAGGATGCGCCATAGCACCAACTGATATGGATATTGGCAAGTCAAGTGAGGATACATAGCATTACCGACTACTTGCAAGATCAGTTACAAGTAGATCTGATACGAGATGCTACTCCAGTAGAACGGGTTGAGAAGATTGCTAGACTTTACATGCTTGTTATATTGGGGGGACATCTTATTTCCGAACACGTCGGGGAACCTTATTAGCTTACAATACTTGGCGTTTCTAGATCCCATCCACGATGTAGGTAAGTACAATTGGGGCAGTGCAGTGTTGGCCTACTTGTACTGTGCACTTTGTCGGGCATCTATCGGTAATGTGATTGACATTTGCGGATTTATTCCTCTCCTTCAAGTAACCTTACTAAATATTTAAAATACATTCAAATACAAAGAATCTTTAACATTACACCGTACAAGAATATTTTTTCTATATTCAATTTTTTAAAATATTTAAATTACTTGATATCATATTTTCCAATCGCAATCAACAACTCGATATCATATTTTTCATAGGCATGTGTTCTGTCGATCGATATAACAGGACGACAAAACACAAACCCATCAATGCATGGTTTAAAAGTCCAGAACACATAGTTGAATACATTTTCAATGACATTGACACGACACTCTGTTTTCCATTCAACTATTGTTACAAGATTGAAGTGTTTCAAAGCTTCCATGAACCTCGGTAACTCGGCAAAAGAACCCTCCCAAGTACCATAGACTTTTTCAAAAGCACGCTTGCAACCAAGATAGACTTTTCTTCTACTTATCGAAATGGCGTATGCTTTAAGAACGCCTGTTTGACAGTCTTTGATGGGAAACCTGAAAAAGTAAAAATAATATTAATTATCAAATAAAAAAATAATTTTTTTCTTATTAAAGAAAAATCACCTAAGGATAAAATAGTACCTTGGCATTTTTTCTATATCAACACGGAGGATGCTAGCAATCATCTCAATATCCAAGTTGAAATGTCCATCGCGGCACGTACCCATATTACATGTATGTTCTTTAATGTATCTTCCAACTTTCCACATGTTAGTATGTTTATCATTAAAAGAAGTCAGCCTAAATCGACATCCTTATTATACACGCCTGCAAACAAGTCGTCGTGATTTCTTTGTCGATTTAATAGCAAAGTACTTCCTCGCTATCTTTAAATGTAGAAGCTTAATTGCTCTTTTCAACTGCTTCTTTGAATTGAATAACATGTCTTTTTCAATATAAATAGCACCATTCATGAAATCTTTTGGTTCACGCCACGTACGTTGTGATATATATTCATCATGTGTATCGCCAAACATATTTGGACCATCTAGGAGATAATCAAGATAAGAAATTTCATGATTACGAAACGGACTCATGGACATTGATCTTGGCGACCAATTGGGCATAAAAAAATCATCATCACTAGATGATGCCTCAAATGGAACATTATCTCCTGATTCCTCAGCATTAGACAAATCATCACTATCACTAGCTGAAGGTGTGTCGTAATTTGAAAGGTCATGATCATCGATATTCACAGTGTCAATGGGCTCATCTTGTGTGATAGTTTCCCTATATATGTAAAAAAGTATAAATATTTGTCTCATGCAATTAACTTACTTAAATTAAAAATCAATTGTTGGACATATCGATAATCATCTTCATCAAAAGTAGGCGAGACATGAAAATTTGAGGATGTCCCAACAGTTTCCATCATTTCAAAGTGTGAGGACTAACCAAAATAATTATCTAGTCCATAGCTTGGAGGAATATTCCTATCTTGCTGAGGTAAACTGCTACAAAATATATAATAATAATAATAATAATAATAATAATAATAATAATAATAATAATAATAATAATATTAATAATAATAATAAGAATAATAAATCATATAAATTAATAAATAATTGACAAAATCAACAAATAATAATTGAAATATAATTATTGAGCATTACCAGTCATTTTCATTGATAGTTTCGTTCAATCAAAATCATATCGATCGGTAAGAATATTTTGATAATGAGTTATGTTAGGAAAATCAGTAGATTGAGTTATCGAAAATCCATCAACGCTATTATGATTTTCTAATCGGAGATGGAATCGACCGATAAAGGAGAACGTTGTTGACTAGTCTTAGGCTCCTTTTTAACATAGATTTCAAGTATTGTTAACTTGATTTGATCTATGTAGTCATTTGGAACCCTCAAAAAGTCTGTCAACGATTCATCATTATAGATAATCCACTCTCCAAAATTTACTAGTCCTTGTGATAAAAATGAAATAGGGTATTTTTTTACTATAATCAAATTATAATCAGTACTATTTACACCCATGTTTTATAAATTGATGAAATAAATCCATGATGTCAGACATTAATTGAATATTTAGCATTGTGTTTGGGACAATTATAATAAAGGCAAAAGTACTCATTACCCTCCCCCTGAACTTGAAGATTTTTATTCGGTGTACACCTAAATTAAATTTCGTTTTAATTAACCCCCCCTCCCCGGAACTTGGTTTTCCTCTGTCGCATACACCTTTATTGTCCACCTAGCATAGCAATTGACAACACACTCTACGAGGCGCGTGAGGAAGTGATTTTTTGCCACATCATAAAGCTACAACGGTAAAAAACGTAAAATTTTCATCCTTCTTTAATATTTGGCATATTTTAAAGATCTTTCTCTCTCTATTCTCTAACTATTTATTCTCCCTAATCCCTTCTCCCTTTTCAAATTTCAGAATTTTTCTCTCTTTTTTGTTTTAATTGCTATTGCTAAATTCATGAATTATAATAGGAGACTTGTTTGCTTATGTGGGACTCCTCCAATTCTGAAAATTTCATGGACAAATGACAATTCCGGACGTAGATTTCTCAATTGTAGACACTATGGGGTATGTATTGTTTCATATTTTTTTTACTTTTTATTTGCCAAGTTCGTATTATGTAATTTTTTTAACTTTGATTTTATGAAATGCAGTCCTCATTTCGAAATCCTTGTAAGTTTTTTGATTGGTATGATCTAGAATTTCCTAGCTAGGCGAATACTGTGATTTTGGGTCTGTTGAAGAAGACCAACAAACAAGAAAAACAGTTGAAGTGTAGATGGATGTTGAAAATGATTTTGGGCATTAATTTGATATGTAATATGATATTGTTCTTTTATTTAGTGTGTCGTTGAATTTTTTTTTTGTGAATGCAATTGTTATTAATGCAAGGTCTTTTGGTTCTAGGGTTCTCATTTTGTGGATTAGTTTGGTTTGGTGTTTTAGTGATGTATGTTTCTGCTGATTAAAGCTATATATATATATATATATATATATATATTTGTGTATGTTCAATTGACTTATCCTTTTTTCATAAAACTACAGTTACATGTAATTGGTAATATGATAACAAAACATGAAATAATAACATAAAGGCAACCTAACTTAAAGGCATAACATAACTAGTGCTTTCTTGATCATCGAACACAAACATCATAGTGTTTCATTGTTTCAAACAACAACCACAATAACTTAAGTTAACCACCAAAACAAAAAAACAGTCACTACTTTAAGTTTGGTTGAGCAACCACACAAGCACCAAAATGCAAAACAGGCACTACTTTAAATTTGATGGAACAACCACACAAGCACCAAAATACAAAACAGACACTAATTTAAGTTTGGTTGTTACAACCACACAACTAAGAAGTTTTATTTGAGGGTGATTTTCCCTTGGCTTGTGCCCTTGTTTGAATTCCAACAGCTTTTGATCTTGTTTGAATACGACGCATAACACTTTGGACTTGAAGTTCTCTTAGAGTCATGACCTGTTTGCCTTTCCACTTCAGTCCCTTGGTAGGTTTATAACCAATATCACCTATCACATGTGCAGAACTCACCACACCAGTATTAACCCTCCTACTGCTAGACAATCCTTGGTGCAATATTAACAACATAGTTATTTTGGGTCTCACATTTAAAAATATAATTTTGACAGTTTTATAAGACACTTACATTAATACATGTATATCCAGTATCAGCAACAAATACACCTTGTCCAACCACTTTTGGCCTCTTCTTGTAACCACTTCCTGCACCTCTTCTTGTACCAGTCTAGCTGCTGCTTGCTCTTTCATATTGACCTCTACCCCTTTTTTTTTCAGTGGTGGACTAATGTGAGTAGAAAAATAATACAACAAGAGACTAAATTAATAAGTAACATAATCTAATTTATAAAAGCAAATTAATGTGAATGTACCTCTTGAGTGGGTATTGGTGTAGACTTAGGTTTAGGATTTTTTGGACGATTTCTCTTGTTATGATTTGCTCCTTTGCAAATTGAACATGTCATTACTGTCCCAATTCTTGGCAACTTCCCAGGTTTTCTCACTTCATCAATTTTTCTTCTTCTGTTCTTTGGTGGCCTACCAGGCATTGGCCTTGCCTCAGGTGGTTCAACTATTGGGTTTATGCTTTCAGGCCACATTTTCATATTTGGGACTGGTTGAATGAAATGAGAATATGTCTTCAGATATGTCTCTTTTCTATACCAGCTTAAATTACTTGTGATGTATCCATGTTCAAGCGGTTCATTGTTGCTATACCATGTGCACATGGGATACCTTTCAATTCCCAAGATCTGTAACTACATTTCTGTTGACCCAAGTTCACAGTATGCTTATATACCCCTTCAAACACTTCATATCCATCATCACAATTCCATTCAATGTTGCACTGCATTGATCTTGTTACATTGGTATTGAATACCATCATTTCCATTGGAGATATTCCATATGTCCATGTTTCAGCAAATGCTTTTGACTTACTCACCCTACTCATCACCTTAACTATAATTTCTTCCAACATAATTACAATAGTCTTGTTCCCAGGTCCCAAGATCCAAGCATTGAAACTCTCTGCCATGTTGTTATATATATTATCACATTTTGAAAAAGTTTGGAAAAAAGCTTTGCACCATTTCTCCTTATTGTATTTGATAAGGGCTTCAACTATACCTTTTCCCAGCTTGGATAGGGCATTTATATTGTACTTAAATTGTGCCTCAAATGTTGATCTAGCACAATCCCAAAATTTCTCCCTTATCTCTATGCCTCTAAAGTTTTGTGACCAATTTGCTAATATGTGTCTAGCACACATTCTGTGCTCAAATTCTGGAAATAGTTCATCTACTGCAGCTATTAGTCCCTTTAGTTGTAAAGTAAAATAATAAAGATAGTTAAACTTTGATCAAATTAAATTAAAGATAAACAAAAAAAAATCAGTTACCTTTTGCATATCACTAATGATAGTGAGCTGGGAACCATCTCCTAGATTTGGATCATCTTGCAGAATGGTCATGAACCATTTCCATGTCAACTTGTTTTCAGTACCAATTACTACCCATGTTATTGGATACATTTGGTTGTTTGCAACCTTAGCAACAACTACCAAAAGTTGACCCTTACAAATTCCTTTTAGAAAACACTCATCCAGCCCTATACATCTTCTGCCTCCTTGTTGGAAAACCTTTTTCATAGTATCTAAACATATATAAAAAGAGTGAAACTGTTTTATCCCATTTTCTGATTCTGAATCTTTAAGCTTCACAACACAAGTGCTACAAGGATTTGTTTGGAGTACACATCCCTGTAGTCTAGGATTCTGTTAAATTCTGCCACATGATCTCTCATAATTTCCTTTAAAACAAATTTTCTTGTTTTTAAACAGACTACCTTGCCTACATGAACATTCAACTCTTTCCTCACCAAATCTTGTATTTCCCACCCTTTTATACTAGGTTGAGAAATAATCCTATCTATCAGATACTTACATAAAAATTTTGAATTACACAAAATATTATTGGTGGTCTTGGTACATCTGTGCCTTGGGTTGTATGTCTTGATAGTGAAGTTCTCACTCCTCCCTTCCTTGCTTGCATACAACAGCCATGGACAACCACTTTTACACTTGACTCTTACTCTAGTACTCCCATTCACATACTTGTCTAACTCAACTCCTTTTTTCATAGCATATTTTGTAACTGCCTCTCTAAATTCCTTTACACTTTCAAATATCAAACCACACTGCCATATTACAACATCACAAGTAGAATTATATATCACTCGATTACTCTTTTTTCTCCCCCTTAAACCCCCTCCTTCAAGTTCATCATCAGAAACAGGTTCTTCTTCATCACTTTGAAAACTATCACAATCAGAACTGTCATAGTATGACTTATCCTCTGTTAGCTTACCCTTGAATTTTTTTTTCCTTTTTCAATATCTTCATACCCTTCATCAAGTCCAACTTCACCTAAAAAACCTTTTGGTTTTTCCTTCTTCTTTCTCCTCCTAATTTCTTTAAACTTTCTCACATCTTCCTTAACAATCCTCAACTCCTCATGCACATCACTTCCTTAGTCAATAGACTGGTCAGAACAAATAGAATCACTGTCTTCCTTTGCATTTTCTTGGACACTTGGTTCAACTTCTTCTTGAATAGAAGGTTCAGTTCCTTGTTGGATAGTAGGTTCAACTTCTTCTTCAGTATCAGTCCAATCTATTAAAGAATAATCATCATCAGTTTCTTGTTGGACCCTTGCAACCCCATCATTCTCAACTTTTTCACTAGATGGAAAGGAAGAAGAGGAACCTAACCCTAGATCTGATTTTTTTGGCTGTGTAGTTAAAGAATCATCAGATTTTTCATGTGCATTAAAAGACTCAACCTCTTGACTTAAAAATTGACTAATTTGACCTTCACTGGGACCCACATCCTCTAGAATAGTGTCATCACACACATAAATATCTATTGTGTCCCCATCATGCATATATAATGCAATGTTACAAATGTTCATATCATTTTTCAATTCCACTAGATCACCCCATAGAGATGGAACTGCATAGGTTTTTCCTAACTTACTAATCTCAAAAGACTTAGCATAATCTGCAAGTTCAGGAATTGACAAATGATCTTTATCTAGATTCTCTACATATTCAATCCTACCCCCCAACATATATTGGACCTACCTCACTCACCAAGATACCTCCATATTTGAACCTTAAATTGAGGTACTTAGTAGTCATAATGTCAACCTATAACCACAATAACAATCACTATATTGTACAAGGCAACTACAACAAAACATATGCAACAACAACAAAACAGAGGCAACAACACCAAAACATATACAATAACACCAAAACAGAGGCAACAACACTAAAACATAGACAACAACACCAAAACAGAAACAACAAAACAAAATTTAACTCATAAGCATACAATTATACAAGGAAATTATAATAAACAATACAAAAAATATTTGGTACTTAGTAGCCATATTACTCAACAACATACAAATATACATAAGGAAATTACAAAATTCCCCACCATTTAACAATACCAAAATAGAATATTGAAATAAAAACCCTAGAATCTTAATTTTACTAAAAAGCCCTAATTTTTTGAACTGATTACCAAAAACCCTAATACTCATGCATGCATAAGCTGAACAGCTTCATAATAATACATTCATTAAGTGAAAATTCTAGTTGAAAACTATCAAACCCCTAATCGGGAACTCTATCGAAAACTATGGTGAAACCCTAGTCAATTTACGGCGAAACCTTAAACAAAAAATAGGGCAAAATATAAATGAAAAAGTAAAGGAAACAAACAATAACACATCATAAGAGTGGATAATCACTTACTTGGTAACAATTTCAGACAAGATCGAAAGAAAATCGACCAATCGACCAAACGCTTCACAAAATCGAGCAAGCCTTCTCGTCTAAGAACTGCAATTGACCCAAATCCAAAAAGAATTTCACGAAATTTACCCTTTACTCCGTCGATTACACTTCTTAGAGAGCCAAAAAATTTGAAATTTGTCGTCGTCGATTACACTTGTTAGAGCTTAGTGAGAGGTTTAGAGCTTAGTGAGAAGCTTAGTCTGGAAGTTTTAATCTAGGTGAGAAGGTTTGACATTTAATTATCTAGGTGGCTAATATTTATCCAGGTGGCTACTATTTATCTAGGTGTCCTGCGTGTGTAGACACGATTGGACTGATCGGACAATAAAGGTGTACGCGACGGAGGAATAAACAAGTTTGGGGTAATTAAAACGGAATTTAGATTAGGTGTACACCGAATAAAAAGCTTCAAGGTCAGGGGGTAATAAGTACTTTTGCCTATAATAAACGATATTTCCGTCATGTATAATTTCGCCATCCCAATAAATCAAAACTCTTAACTTTTGGATTTGAAGACATTTTTTTGTGATTGAAATGAAGAACAACAGAAGACTAAAGATGTTGAAGGTGCTATGTTTGAGTGTCCTTAAATAGAGCTTGAAGGAGTTTTCAGAATAAAAAAATAAAAATACACAATATAATAATTTTTTATGTTTTTATGATATGTCAAATCAATATAATTGTATGACAAACACTGCAAAAGCTTCATAAAGAGATACAATTTAAGCAAAACGTGAAAAATTCCTCTTTGTAAACATAATTTTTTCTTCCACTTTATAAAGTGTAAGAAAAAGTTTCACTTTACATAGTGTAAGAAAAACTTACACTTTGCAAAGTGTAAGAAATAGTTCCATTTTACAAGGTGTAAGAAATAGTTCTGTTATATATTAAAATATACACGTTATGAGACTAATGGAAAACGTTAGGAATATTGGATAAAGTGGAATTTTTTCTTTCACTGAGTCTATTTTAGTTACTTACTAGAGTATTGGCTTATTTTGATCACTTTTATTTTTTTGTGGCTTATTTAGATTCCGAACTCATAATTATTATTGTCAAATTTAGACAATACACTAAACTTATATATTGATTTATTTCACAAATATTCTACTATAACTATCAAGCGGTAAATGTTAACCTTCTCTCAAATAAACTTTACAATTTTATTTTATAATAATTTAAATTTTAAAATTATCAATGAATCAATATTTACGATTGTATTTATCAGCTAACCACGTAGCGTGCATGCACGTATACTAGTTAATACTAATGCAAAAAGAAAATCAATTCAACACTAAAAATGACAATAATATTGAATATTTATTCTTTAGTTTTACATTGGTTTAAACAATTAAAATACATAATCTAATTTTAATTTTCTTTAATATTAAGTCATGTAACTAATACTTATTAAATTTATTTTAGCATGATTTAGTAATTTTAAATTATGGTCATTTTTATTATGACTTGTTAATTTGTAATATTTGTTTTACGCAATTTATTATTATTATTTTTTGTCAGATATTTTAGTGTCATTAATCATATCATATTTTGTGTTATTTTCTTAAGAAACACCTTAGATAGTTGTATTTTGGTAGGACTAAAGAAATATTTGAAGTACAAGTAAATTATATGTTTATATGAATACTTTACTGGAAAAACTCGAAAATTTGAAAAACCCAAAAAAATTCGAAAAAACCCAAGGTTGAAAAACCCGAGTTTTATTGGTTTGGTTTGGTTTATAAATTTAAAAATCTGACACAAATGGTTTGATTTGATATTTGAAAAATCCGAACCAACCCAACCATTACAAACCTCTCTTTAGTTCTTTTAGAAACCCAAGGTGTTACACTTATATGAGATTTTGGCACTAAAACAGACACTTTTTAAATATAACCTATCAAAATGGATCATGTCTAAAACATGCACTAAAATTGACATTTCATTCAAAATGGGATAAACTGTCTCTTATATCGTTAACGTCTATCTTTTCCAAAAACAAAATTAAAAATAAAAAATTTCATGAATTCGCCTAAAAATGGACGAACCAAAGGCGGACCTACAAGTATCCTTACGGGTGCACGTGCACCCATTAACTTCAAAAGAATTATATATATATATATATATGTGTGTGTGTGTATATATACGTTGAGATATGATATATATTTTATTAGGCACTCAAAGGCACAAAAACTGATTAAGTGTGTTGGTTTAAATATTGTAAACCTCTAAGGCAAGGAGGCTGGGTTTGAATCCCATTAACTATTTTTTATATTTTTTTGCTTTTTTCGTTTCTTTCTCTGTGAAGCTTTAAAATATTGAATAAAAAAAAAGGATTGCTAGTTTTGAACTTGAAACCTCATGGTACAAAACTTCAAAACCACCACTCCTCAAAGCAAATTTTATCCAACAAATTCAATATAATGATCACATTTATACTTTAGTACATTGATTTTATATTTTTATGTTTGTTAAAATTATCATACGAATCGTCTTTGGGTGACGTGTTTTAACTAACGTGTATTAGTCATTAGTGGTGCACCCTTCATCTTCAAATCCTAGGTTCGTCTCTGGGACAAACTATAGTTGTTATTTTGGTTAGCTTTTTATATATTCACGTGAATTCTTGTAGATTTCTTTAAAATATTCACGTGAATGTAATCTCTTCTTGTTGACTTTTTCAGATTCTTGCGAGTGTTAATGTTTTCAACAATAAATATTTGTTGTTGTTCATTTCACATACTCTCCTTCAATCTTTTATATTCATTTACTAATATAATATTTTGAAAATTGATAATCATGTTTCAACAATTCGGAAGGAAGGGAATAGTTCAATTGAATATAAAGACCTTCCGAATTGAGACGTGAATAACAATTTTCATTTAGTAGAAGAATATAAAATATGAATGAAAGGATATAAAGTAAATGTCAACATATATTTATTATTAAGAAAAATATCACTTTTAATCAAATTTGATGTGACTAAACATTGAAGATTAACACTTTCAAAAATCTGGAAAAAAAATCAGCAAGGAGAGATTCTATTCACGTGAATATTTCTAAGAAATCTGCAATAATTTACATGAATATATAAAAACCTAACCAAAATAATAAAACTAAATTGTAATTTGCCTATTTTTGGGCTAATCCCTTTGTTTTTTTATTTATTTTATATTTGGAGAAAGCGTCGTAAACAACTTGCTCATTTTTAGGTGAGATGTCTATTTTGATGCATATGTTTAGACATGATCTGTTTCAATATATTACGTTCAAAAAGTGTTCATTTTAATACTGGATCCTGACGAGAAGTGGTGAAAGTACATCAATAAATATAATTTGGACAATCAAATAATTAAAAAGTTACAGCAACTTGTGGTGACGCATATAAAGGATAGAAATGTGAAGTTAATTCAGCAAAGAGGCAGTTAAATGTGTGTTTGTTACTTCTTATATTTCATATTAATTGAATTTGTGAAGCAATGCACACTTATTAAGCAAATTGTTTAAGGACATAATTTAGATCATACTTTTCACTCTTGTCCTTAGTGAAATCATAAATATTCCATTTGTTTCTATTTACATGTCTCCTTAGTAAAAATAGTTGTTCCTTAATACTATCTTCGTCCATTTTTAATTGTTATACTTTCCTTTTTTAGAGTCAGACTATAAAATTTTTGTCTAACATTTTACAATGTAATTTTTCATCATATTGATATGCGAAAAATTGCAATTTATACTACTTTTCGTATAGTTTTTGAATATCTAAATTTTTTGTTTAGAATATCGAATTAATGTAATTTAATTTAACTTTGAAAATTAGTCAAATTAACTTTCGAAAAGCGCAACATGACAAATAAAGATGGACGGAGGGAGTACTTGTCATTTCACAAAATCAATGCATAAATGACATTATTCTTCTTGTTTTCCCTTGAGAGTTACTCCCTCCGTTCCTTTTTATATGTCATCATTACTATAAATAGTTAATTCATAATATTTGTTATTTCATAAAATCAATGCATAAATTACAATATTCTTCCTATTATACCATTGATAGTTAATTAGTCTTGAAAATAGATAGTTTACCAACCTAGGAAAACTAATAAGTATGTAATTAATGTTCATGGTAATTACATCATACATTGATTAATTACTCTCACTATTGCATTACTCTATAAAGTTTGATTTTGAAAAAGAAATCTCAACAAACAAATTAAAAATAAAAAATGGATTTATTTATCATTTATTGAAAAGTTGACTTCAAAAAACCATTAGATAAGGGTAGAATTGCAAACTTACTTAGTTTCTTAATGCAAGTGAAATCTAAAAATGTGACATATAAAAAGGACGGAGGGAGCCTTGAAAGTATGTATTTTTGTAATGACCTAGAAGGCTATTTTTGAAATGTGATTGTCCTGTTGGTAGGGTGACATCCTTGGGTAGACTTGGTCATTTCAGTTATGGCAGATTTAGTGTTGTTTTGGATAGTTGAAGTATACCAACGGTTCTACATGCACAACCTTGCTTATGAGAACTAGTTGAAGAACTATCATGAGTATTTATAATTGTCTGATAGTCTTAATATTCATCTCGTTGTCAAGGTCACGTTACGACTATGTGTGATTGAATGTGAGGGTCATTGGATCTAGTTTTGTCATTCTTAAGGGTTATCACAACTATTGATCTAGCATTTTGATAGTGTTGTTAGAGGTTTTGTATTCTTGGGTGTATCGTTTAATGGGTGGTTACTCGATTATGTCCTTATTTGAGTTAGATAAGTTTGATCCTGCTGTGATGAGTACCCGATGTGTAAAGATCATATAGTTATAGCTCAAGCTCATGGGATGATTTGGTTGTGAAAGAGGAATCTTGATAAGATTTGTGATGATTTGTGCATTATGAGCGTGGGACGATTGGTTCAGGTTCACTTCTACTTGTAGACGGAATTGCTTTCGAATGTTATCGTGATTATGTGAGGAAAAAATCATCTTGATGATTGTGTCATGGTGCAAAGGGTTTTGGTTTAGATTGGGTTCATGATTTAGTATGTGTCTTGGTAATCACTCCTGATTTGCAGATCTGCCAAAATTTGATTTGAAAGTTCAGTTCTTAGAAGTTGATCTTGATAGAATGGTCTTAAGGAGGAGCACACTTGGAGAGATGAACACCGACTCTGGAAGATCATATCTATCCTTCCTTTTTCTTCCTTATGTGCCACGACCCAGACCGCAGTGATTGGCACCCACACTAACCCTTCGGTGGGAGAACCACTACTACAATCTGACTAAGCAACTTAAAGAAACTAAACTATTTAAAGATACGAAAGTGGGTTTAAATGACAAATTCAATAAGGAGTTCCTATAAACTTCGGAAGTCTAACAAACAACTATCGCAAAAATTCAACCCCTAGAATTGAAAGTCATTATACCAAAACTCTACTAATCAACAAGTCTAAGAAAAGGGGGAACGACCCCGAAAACTAAACATAAACAAGTCTAGACATATAGTTTTAGTCCAAAAAGAATGGACTAAACTAATGATGGATTCATGGCAGCCTGAAAGAACTGATTCACCCTTGAATCTGGTCTCGGTTAATGATCTCCTAACTGAGGTCTATCAATAGCCTCCTGAAGAAGCGCTGTACTCAACAAAGAAAGAGCAATTGCAGTATCAGTACACGAAACCACGGTGTGCTGGTAGGATCACTCGGCTACTCTAGTGAGCGAAATATACACAAAAAATTACAACACGGTAAACACACATATACAGAACGCATAATTTAGTTATCATTTAGGAGCAACATACAATTTCCCAATATCAATGACAGGTAGATATGAACGTATAATCACAAGTAGTCCTCTCATGGAATCCACACCCAAACTGTTAGTGTGTCGGAACGTGACACCTGATCCAATATACATGTGTCGGAACGTGACACCTAGTCCAATATATGTGTCGAAACGTGACACCTGATCCAATATATCTGTCGAAACGTGACACCTAATCCAATATATCTGTCGAAACGTGACACTCGATCCAATCAGCACAACCACAGTCACAATCACACCCATATTGAACAGTACTCGTAGTCATACAATCAAGTAATAGGTTCATGGCATGTAATTTTACACACATAATCATTTCATTAAATTTAATTCACATTCTCTATTCACATACATGCACGCATACAATGAAGCAATTAACCAGCATATATCACACAACAGGAAATTGAACCATCACCTGCCTCGAAACCAAGCTTGAATACTCCTAAGACACTTGAGCCTTCCCCTTCTAGATTCTTTTAGCTTGTTCTTGGTTTAAATCAAGTAATTAATGCAAGGATCAATAAACAAGGCCTAATTTACCCGAATTATGTCAAAATATCAACCAAAGGCCAAACCCATGATCCTAATGTTCAACTAGGACTTTTCCCACCATTAACTTCAGGCCAAAACCCTCCCCCCAACGATAATTTACAAGGATTCTAAGTTCTAAAAATCGAAATACGAATTAGGGGAGTAATTAACTTACCTTTAGCGCGAGAATTCATGGGAATTTGATAAGAAGTTGCCCTACGTCATCCCTTAGCTCTTAAGAATGAAGTTTGTAGAAAATAACATTTTTGGGGTTGTTTTCCCGATTTAAGTCACGACTGGCCCGCCACAGCGGGCCTTATCCCGCTACAGTGGCCCCACCGTGGAAGGATTAATCCCACCCCAGCGGCTTGCATGGAGATATAAACTCTAAATTTGAGTTCCAAGCTCCTATTTCACAACACACCTTCAAACCTGGACGTTCTAAAACTACCCTTTCACGCCAAGATCAGTTTCGGGAGTTCTAATCACCGGAATTCGATTCTGTAAAGCCGTACTGGCTCTTTAACGTCTTGACTATCCACTCACGTGATCAAACTCATAATTAGATCCCCCATCCATTACCGGATTTCCCTAGACCTCACCTGACTCAGATTTCATCCAAGTCTGGCCTAGGCTAGAAATTTCCAAGTTACTACTCAGAAGTTTTCTGGCCCAAATTCTTTCCCCATTGGCCTTTCTATAACGAAGAGGACAGGTCGTTACAATAAATATCAATTTACCCACCACTCGTCCCCGAGTGATAAACTAGGAGAAATGGCTAAGGCAAGAGTAGAGTAGTACCTTAATCGTCGAATAGTTGGGATACTTGTCTCACAAGTCCTTATCGGTTTCCCAAGTAGCTTCCTTAATCGGATAATGCTTCCATTAAACTTTCACGGACTTTATCTCCTTGGTCCTCAGCTTTCAAACATCACGATCAAGAATTGCAACTGGCTCCTCCTCATACTGAAGGTCTTTATCTAACTAAATTGAGTCCCACTTTATGATGTAATCTCTGTCCCCATGGTACTTCTTCAACATGAACACATGGAACACTAGATGGTTTCCAGATAGGCTAGGAGGTAAAGCCAACCTATAAGGCACTGGCCCTATACAGTCTAGAATCTCAAATGGCCTAATGTATCTAGGACTAAGCTTTTCCTTTTCGCCGAATCTCATCACCCCTTTTATGGGTGACACTTTTAGAAGAACTTGCTCACCAACCTGAAATGTCATGTCTCTTACCTTACGGTCCGCATACTTTTTCTATCGACTTTGGGCTGCTGTAAGATTAGCTTGGATGTTTCTTACCTTATCCTGAGCATCGTTCACCAAATCAACCCCCAAAGGTTTCACATCTCCAGCCTCAAACCACCCTATGGGTGATCTATATCCCCTCTCATAAATTGTCGCGAAGGGTGCCATGTCAATGCTGGAGTGATAATTGTTATTATAGGAGAACTCACACAAAGGTAGGAAGTTATCCCAATGCCCTCCAAAGTCAATCACGCATGCCCTCAACATGTCCTCTAACACTTGAATAATTCTCTCTGACTGTCCGTCCGTCTGTGGTTGGAAAGTTGTACTAAAAGTGAGTTGAGTGCCCAACTCCTCATTCAATTTTTCCCAAAACTTGCATGTGAACTCCGTACTATGGTCCGAGATTATGGAAAGGGGAACCGCATGCAGCCTCTCTATCTCTTTCACATAGACCTTAGCCAATTGTTGAGCATTATAGTTACGCTGACTGGAATGAAGTGGGATGACTTAGTCAGTTTGTCAACCACCACCCCAAATGGAGTCAAACTTCTCCAAGGTATTGGGAAGACAAACCACGAAATCCAAATCTATTCTTTCCCACTTCCATTCAGGGATTGGCATTTGTTGAAGAAAATCTGCAGGCCTTTGATGCTCATACTTTACATGCTGACAGTTTTGGCACTTAGCCACAAACTCAGCAATGTCTTTCTTCATGCTAGGCCACCAATAAAGTCATTTCAAATGTCGGTACATCTTGGTCATACCTAGATGAATGGAATACCGCAAACCATGGGATTCTATCAACATCTTCTAAATCAAGTCATCCACTCAGGGAACACAAATTCTCCCCTTAAAACTGAGCACACCACCCGCATCAAAAGCCGCATCTTGTGCCTTGCCAGACACTATGTTCTTTCTGAGCTCATTCAAACTTTCATCCTTAAACTGCTTGGCCTTGATCTCCTCAATGAATGTGGGTCTCACTTCAATGCTGGCTAATACCCCACCTTTCTTTGAGATGCCCAATTGCATTAACTTAGACTCCAAGGTTTGAATATCATTGGTCAAAGGTCGCTTGGACACACCCAAGCTAGCTAGACTACCCATACTCACCGTCTTCCGGCTTAGTGCGTCTGCCACCATATTAGTCTTACCCAAATGATAGTAGATGATAGTCCTTGAGTAACTCCATCCACCTCCGCTGTCTCAAGTTCAAGTCCTTATGAGTGAATACATGTTGTAGACTACAATAATCAGTAACCACCTCACACTTGACACCATAAAGGTAATGTCATCATATCTTGAGGACAAACACTACCGCTGCCAACTCTTTATGCGTCGGGTAGTTCTCTGATGCACCTTCAGCTTATCGCGATGCATAAGCTATGGCATTTCTTTCCTGCATCAACACAACATCCAATCCCGAATGTGAAACATTACAATAAACAATGAAATCTTTACCTTCCACTGGCAATGTCCGAATATGTGTTGTGGTCAGAAGAGTCTTGACCTTTTTTAAGTTGTCTTCACATCTGTCAGTCCATTCGAAAGGCACCTCCTTTTTAGTTAGCCTTTTCAAATGTGTGGCGATAGAAGCAATTTTTTTCACAAACCGTTGATAGTAGCTGGTGATCCCCACGAAACTCCTAACTTCAGTCACAGAGCTAGGTCAGACCCAGTTCTTGACTGCTACGATCTTTTGGGGATCTACCATTACCCCTTCATTTGAAACCACATGCCCCAAAAAGGCAACTGAAGTCAACCAGAACTCACACTTGGAAAATTTTGCATACAACTTCTGTTTTCCAAGGATACCCAAACCAACATGAATATGGTCAGCATGTTCTTCCTTACTCTTCGAATAAACCAAAATGTCATCAATAAAGATGATAACAAACGAATCTAAGAATGGTTTGAACACACCATTCATCAAACTCATGAATGTTGCAGGTGCATTAGTCAACCCAAACGAGATCACTAAAAACTCATAGTTCCCATAACGGGTCTTGAATGTCGTTTTGGGTACATCCTCAGGCCTAATCTTTAACTGATGGTAACCAAATCTTAGGTCAATTTTAGAGAACATTGATGCACCATGAAGCTGGTCAAAGAGGTCATCTATCTGAGGCAACAGATACTTATTTCGAATGGTGACCCTATTCAACTGTCGATAGTTTATGCACATCCTCACACTACCATCCTTCTTCTTAACAAATAAGACAGGAGTACAATACGGGGAAGCACTAGGACGGATAAAAACTTTATCAAGAAGCTCCTAGATTTGAGTTTTAATCTCTCTTAATTCTGTTGGAGTTATGCGATAAGGAGGAATGAAGATGGGGCGAGTGCCCGATTTCAACTCAATGCAGAAATTTATATCCTTATTCGGAGGCATACCAAGCGAATTGGTAGGAAACACTTCCTTCAATTCAGACACTACGGGAAAAGACTCAATAGAGGGAGACTCAGCATCAACATCTCGAATATGATCTAAATATTCCAAACACCCCTGCCCCACCAGTTTCTTAGCCCGAACGAAAGATATGAACTTAGCTAGCTTAGGCTTGTACACTACTTCTCACTCAAACTTTTCCCTACCTGGGATGTCTAGAGTCACAGACTTAGCATTACAATTAAGCACAACATAATAAGGGGACAACCAAGTCATGGCTAAGATTATATCAAAGTCAGTCATATCCAGAATAACCAAATTAGCCCAAGTCTGAAAACCCATAAACAGGACAGAACAAGCACGATAGACATAGGTGACTATGACAGACTCTCCAACTAGGGTAAAAACATGAATGGGGGCATTAAGCACATCACAAACTGCATCAAATCTCAAGGCAAACTAAACTGACACATATGAATTAGTAGAATCTGGATCAAACAAAATAGTAGCCCTCCGGTCAAAGACAAAAATAATATATGTGATCACTGCATCAGACGCCTCAGCCTTGGTCTTACCCGGAAAAGTATAACATTGATCGCTATCATCTTGACAGGCAACTCCTTGCCTGGCGACATTGCTCAACTAGATGCATTACCATTTTTTCGACCTCCACGACCTCGCTAATTTCTTCCTCGCCCATTTGTGGGCATCCTCTGCTATTACTACCGCTACCCGCTGGTACCACTACTCTGGTCTGCTGCTGTACGGGGTTATACATGCGCGGATGGGGACAATCTCTCTTCATATGTCCAGGTTCTCCACAATTGTAACACACTTAATAACTTAACCAAGTAAGCATCACTACTATTATAGTAGTCATATCATGACTCTCTTTGATATACACTCAATCTAGAAAATCGTAGTAGAAATTCTAAACTAAATTGTCGAAACATGTTATGACAACAATACTAAATGCATTTTCCAAAGTAATGGTGTTCATTATCTAGCCGTCTCTTACAAAACTTCTTGAATGTTGTCACCTTGACAAAGTCTTCTGACTTCACCCTCTTCTACCTCCGTCACAAAATTAACCACTTCCTGAAAAGATTTTGCAGATTTTGCTGAAGCAGCCACCTATAAGCTTGAATATGCAAATTTGACCTTAATCCTTTCACAAAACGATGAATTTGCTCTTTTAGACTGAAGCAAAGTGGAGTACCATATTTGGATAAAACACAAATTTTGGTCTTATAGGATGCAACAAATATATTATGTTGCTCTATATATAGGAAATCATCTCTCCTCATATCCCTCAAAGTTCAGGGTATATACTTCTCCATAAAGAAAGTTATAAAATGTTTCCCAAGTCATGAGTAGTGCATTTACTAGTCGGAACTCAACATGAGAAAACCACCACATTTTGGTATCTCCCTTGAACTGGTATATTATAAATTCAACACCAAATCGATCTACCGTATCCATCTTATGAAGCAAATCATGACAATCAACAAGGAAATCATAAGCATCTTCAAATTCAGTACCCACGAATAATGGGGATTTCAACTTTAAGAACTTAACAAAAAGATCATGTTGGTCACTAGTATTTACATGCCCACATTGAATCAGAGAAACATGTTTATTTGGAAGGATGCATCCTCTCTTACTAGTGTTGGTGTTACCACTTCTGTAACTCTAGTTTTGACCATAGAGTGAAGGAGGAAAGATATCAATTTGTATCACCTAGATACCAATTGGATTCAAGTAATAGCACGAAAGAAACAAAGAAATAAGTTTTCCTAAAGTCCAATAGCCTTTCAAAGAAAAGTACAGACGTCTCCATACTGTTCCGCAAGACTCTACTAGACTCGTTTTGGTACACTGAAAGCAACGAACCTAGGGCTCTGATACCAATTTTGTCACGACCCAGACCGCCGTGAGTGGCACCCACACTAACCCACCGTGGGAGAACCACTACTACAACCCGACTAAGAACTAAACCATTTAAAGATACGGAAGCAGGTTTAAATGACGAATTCAATAAGGAGTTCCCATAAACTCCAGAAGTGTAACAAACAACTATCACGGAAATTAAACCCCTAGAACTGAAAGTCACTGTACCAAAACTCTACTAATCAGCAAGTCTAAGAAAAGGGGGTGCAACCCCAAAAACTAAACATAAAAAAGTCTAAACATATAGTCTGAGTCCGAAAAGAATGAACTAAATTAAT
This sequence comes from Solanum verrucosum, assembly GCF_900185275.1. Classification (NCBI taxonomy): domain Eukaryota; kingdom Viridiplantae; phylum Streptophyta; class Magnoliopsida; order Solanales; family Solanaceae; genus Solanum; species Solanum verrucosum. The sequence continues at coordinate 4,561,417 of NW_026019930.1, read as the reverse complement.
TATGGATCTATGGCAGCCTGAAAGAACTGGTTCACCCTTGAACGTGATCTCGGTCAATGATCTCCTAACTGAAGTCTGTCAATGGCTGCCTGAAGAAGCTTTGTGCTCAACAAAGAAAGAGCAATTGCAGTATCAGTACACGAAATCACGGTGTACTGGTAAGATCACGTGGTTACTCTAGTGAGTAAAATATACGCAAGAAATTACAACACAGTAAACACACATATACGGAATGCATAATTCAATTATTATTTAGGAGCAATATATAATTTCCCGATATCAATGACAGGTAGATATGAACGTAATAATCACGAGTGGTCCTCTCATGGAATCCACACCCAAATTGTTAATGTGTCGAAACTTGACACTCGATCCAATATACATGTGTCGGAATGTGACATCCGGTCCAATATATGTATCGGAATGTGACACCTGATCCAATATATGTGTCAGAACGTGACACCCGATCCAGTCAGCAAAACCGCAGCCACAATCACACCCATAATGAACAGTACTCATAGTCATACAATCAAGTAATAGGCTCATGGCATGTAATTTTTCACACATAATCATTTCATTAGATTTGATTCACATTCCCTATTCACATACATGAACGCATACAATGAAGCAATTAATCGACGTATATCACACAACAGGAAATCAAACCATCACCTACCTCGAAACCAAGCCTGAATACTCCTAAGACACTTGAGTCTTCCCCTTCTAGAGTCTTTCAGCTTATTCTTGGTCTAAAACAAGTAATTAATGCAAGGATCAATAAATAAGGCCTAATTTACCTAGATTATATTAAAATATCAACCCAAGGCCAAACCCATGATCCTAATGTTCAACTAGGACTTTTCCCACCATTAACTTCAGGCCGAAACCCTCCCCCAACAATAATTTACAAGGATTCTAAGTTCTAAAAATCGAAATACAAATTAGGGGAGTAATTAACTTACCTTTAGCGTGAGAATTTGTGGGAATCAAATAAGAAACTTCCCTGGGTTGTCCCTAAGCTCTTAAGAATGAAGTTTTGCAGAAAATAACATTTTTGAGGTTTTTTCCCGATTTAAGTCGCGACTGACCTTCCAGGGCGGGCCCCCCTGGCGGGATAAATTCTGCCCCAGGGTCTTGCACGAAGACTGAAACTCAGAATTTGAGTTCCAAGCTCACATTTCACAACACACCTTCAAACCTAGACTTTCTAAAACTACCATTTCACGCCCAGATAAGTTTTGGGAGATCTATTCGCCCGAATTTGATTCTGTAACTCGTGCAGGCTCCTTAACGTCTTGGCTATCCACTCATGTTATCAAACTCATAATTTTTCCCACATCCATTAAAGGATTGCCCTAGACCTCACCTGACGTAGATTTCGTCCAAGTCTAGCCTAGGCTAGAAATTTCCAAGTTACTACTCCGAAAATCCTATATTCCTTCCACATTGGCCTTTCCATAACGACGGGGACAAGTTGTTACATTATGTTTGAGGACGGACATAATTTTTAGTACTGGATAATGTAATGACATAGAAGGTTATTTTTGAAAATGTTCATAAAATTACCATTTTACCCCCTTTTGGAAAGTTGCTTTGAGTCATTTATATTTAGCCGGTGAAGGGTTTTTGAAAATTTTGAGCTACTCGTTTAGCTACAGTTAATTAATTAGTGGGTAAATTTTTAATAATTAATTTTAATAAGTGGTTAATGGGCCAAGCCCATAATTTATTTAATACCCTATACCACTTGGCCCATATGTTGAGATAAGTTAAAAAGGTTTAACAGTTTTTAAATTATAATTGAGGAGAAACAAAAAAATAAAATCACATCGCTTAACAAAAGCAGGCAATTGAGAGCCGAAACGAAAGTCATCACTTGTCGAAGCTTTCAGGTAATTGTTTAAAATTTGATGATTCCTTTTTAAATTATATTTGGTTAACTAGAAATGGTGATAATTTATCATATTGGAGGCAATAAAATACGCCATCCATTGGCAGTAATGGTATGACAACAATGGTAGAATTATCATGTTAGAGTATTAGCCTAAGATAGTTGAAAAATTGGGTGTATGCATAGATGCTACATTATTATTATTTTATTATTACTATCTGTTAGTGGTAACAAATTAGTTTTTAAATTGTTTAAGATCAAGTCTTCCCAATAGTGGGTATGTACTTTTGGTGGGTTAATGTATACAAGGTCATGGTGATGTAGTAATTATGGTTTGAGGTGTTTAGAGAGTTATAGAGTGAGGAAGTGGTGATTCTGCAATTTGTAGTTCCTAGTGAATGAACTGATGATTTTACAAATCGTATTCTTTGGTAATATTTAATTCTTTTCCGGATCCTCCTTATAACTATCACACTAAATTTAAGTTTTGATATATTGAGATAAATAATTAAATATTAGATGTATTATATTATATGAATACAATTATATTTATGATATTTGAAGGAATTAAGACCTAACCCTAGGATTGAAATTTGGAGAATATGAGAGTTGACATATTAATTGACATCAAGATTAAGAACTTGATTATAGATTTGAGTGAGTTTTTGAGTCTAGACTGGACACATAGTAATGGGTGTTGTTAGTTTTGAAATCTTATTGTGATTATTTATTTGAATAAATTGTATTGATTTGAAAGTACAATGAAAGGGGAAGACTCGAGTCCCGAAGTAGCTGCTCGATTGTTTGAGGCAAGTGGATTCTCAATCCTTGTTAAGTGTATAGAATCGTGTATTTCCTTGTGGTATATGTGTTATGGAGTAATGGGACTTGGTGATGTGTTGACTTTTCCATATTGAATCATTTTAATGATGAAAAAACGGTAATAAAAGGCAATGTGATTAATTATTGGTGTGTGATGTGTTGATAATGATTTGAAAGGCTTATTGATTCATTGTTGATGTTGTACCACGATTGTGTTGTTGTGAATTATGCATTGTTATGAAAATTGTCATCTCCACATTATTTGTGTGAACATGTCATTTGCATTGGTTCTGAAACATGGTTGTGACAAGTATTATGTGAATTGAGGAAAATTCAGAAATTAAAGAGGATGTACCATTTTGAGGGACGTGACGTCCGTCGCGATAAATATTATGATTCGACGGACGTGTCACACGCTGTGACAGATTTTATTATCGAGGGACGTGTAGCACGTTGCGGTGAATTTTATTATCGAAGGTCGTGTCGCATGCCGCGAGAGATGCATGGACAGATATGACACCCATGGGTCCCGGAGTGAGAGACAGCGGGTGTGTATGGTTAGGTCGGACATGCATCACTATACTTGATATTGCATTTCATTGCATTGTGCATCTTCATCATTTGTGAACTTACGGGTACTTTTCTATGAAATGTGTGACTAGTGACTTAATCTTGTGTGTTGTTAATCTGTAATTGTTGAAGTGAGCTGGTTGAACTAAGTGCTATGTAAATTGTGAACTATTAGGTTGGACTGATTTTGTCACACCCCGAGATTACACCTCGGACGTGGCTAGCAATCGAGAACCATTGTTGGCCCCAAGCGAACCCTTGGCCTCGCTTACCTACTCAGCGGAAGACTATATGCAATAACAAAGGAATTCAAATACTAAACAACTTAACTGCCTCAAACTAAACTCATAACGTTTTGAAAATAAACATTTAACTTAGCCAAAATGACAACTCAAATATGATCATAAGTCAATAACGAAATGATGACGAATAAACTAACATCTGACTAATTATCTATGAAGCCTCTAAAACAACTGAGATGGATGTCGGAACAGGCCCACGACATCCTAATGAACTATCTAATACTGAAAGTAAACAAAAGGGATCCTCCGAAATGCAAAGAGGCTCACCAACAGACTCTGAACTACTCACAAGATCAACGATGCGCTAGATGCCGATCCTAAATACCTGCGTCTGCATCATAATACGATGTAGGACAACTGGCATCAGTACATTGAATGTACGAGTATGCGAGTTGCTATGCTAAACACAACATAGGCTTGAAAAGAATCTGAAAGGAACTGAAGAACTTACCTGGCTCAACTCAACTCAACATAACTGAACTCATTTCAATATAAAGTAGTTTAAAACAAGTGCAATATAAAGAAAAGTTGTTTAAAACATGTTGTCAACTCTATGTGTATGCAAAGATACAAATAACTCTTAGATGTATGTAAAAATACAAATTAACTGATGTATATAAAAATACAAAGTACTGCTGTGGGAGTTTCTCTAACCGACAACCATCACATAAGAGCTATTGTGATGATACAGCGATCTCCCTCACGCTGCCAGCGCATCCTATACCCTACCAGGGATATATGACCTAAATTACTAAGTGGATCCACTAGTCTATGCGAAAATGATTCATCTAAAAAGTATGACCCTTTTCTACCCATGATGGCTACATTGTTTATGGAGACGTGAGTTATCTGAACTCAAGCTCGTCCCCATATCGGTGCTCAATACTACTCCCAAAATATGATAATAGCTCTTTATGTTTAAAACATACTTCCTTCTGTGATTTGAGATAATTGCTCAAAACTTAGCTCAAAGGCTATCTTGAAAATCAAAGTTTCCCCTCTTGCTTAATTATGAAAGCATTTACTCTTTTCTGAAAAACTAGCTCAAAGGCTCTTTGGAAATCAATGTTTTCCTTTCTTGTTTAAATGTGAAAACATTTTAAACCCTTTGGGAATACATAGTTCCCATATACTTTTGAAGAAATGAACTTCAAGCTTTACTCTTTACTCGTTACTCAACTCAAAACTTAAGTCTTAAAACAAAGTTAAAACGTTTGTAAAAGACTTTTAAAAAAAGAAACTTTATGAACTTCTCTTAACTTAACTCTTGACTTCTTGACTTGACTCCTAACTGATCCTTAAATTGAATTATGGATTCAAGGATCATGATTTGTGATAGGAAAGATCTCATGATGTTTAGAATAAATTTAGATAGCTAAACATGAGAAAAAGACCAAAAATAAATATATGAGGGTATCCACGACGTGGAGACATAATTAATTTTTAGTTTCGAAAATTACTTCTGCGGCAGAAGACTCTGTGACGCCTCCGCAACACGAAACAAAAATTCCCAAAACTAAGAACCAACCCCGCGACGCGCCACTAATGTCGGATTTTGTCCGACGACATCTCTTATTCATTTTTCGGCTCTAAACTTCGTGGGTTCTTTTACCCAACACTTAGAATCGATTAAATGTTCAAAGTACATCAGATTCTACTCAAAATCGAACCTAAAATCATAGATTAGGATCAAACAACTCCTCAATGAATTCAACGAAAAAAGAATCTAATGAAACTTCAACAAACCTATTCAAGAACTCAATTTCTAAGCTTTCAAGAACTTAAATTCGCTGAAATAAATCATGATTGCCGCATGGGTTGATTAACCCAACGCTATGTGATCTCACATACCTTGTAGGGATCACCACCGACGAAATCCACAAGCCACACTCGACGATCTTGACGAATCTTGAACGTTCTTCTTTTTTCTCCTCTTTTCTCTCCTTCTTTTCTCTTCTCTCAAAACCCTAACTTTTTTTTCCAAAAGTGTAAACTGAAAAAGTTCAGTTTGGACCCCTAAGTAATTACCAAAAATGAATTAAATAAATGGGTAAGGAAAAGACCAAACTACCCTTCAAAAATTCGGATTTGGACTTTCCTTAATCAGACAGCCCAACTTTTAAAGGGAATAATTTATTTATACGAACTCGGAATCGCGCAAACTTGGCGGCGTTGGAAAGATCATTCCAATAGCTTTTCAACCATATCTGGAAGTACACCTAACTTATCCTGAGCTACGATTTATGTCCGTTTGAAGTTGACCAAAAACTCATTTTTCCTAACCTAAACAAATTTCCAGATTTTCAATTCTTTCCAATAATGACTATTTCCCATTCTTAGCTTCTTCCTAGCTATTTCAAATTGCGAGATGTTACAATATCTCCCCCTTGGTCTGCATTTTCTCCGAACTCAAAGAAATGTGGATATCTTTTTTTCATATCTTCCTCAGCTTCCCAAGTAGTTTCTTTAACAAATTGGTTCTTCCAAAGAACTTTGATTGATGTTACCTCTTTTGTTCTCAACTTGCGAACTTGGCAATCTAGAATCTGAACATGAATCTCCTCATAAGACAAGCTATCATTGATACCAATATCTTCGGTTGGTATGATAAGTGAAGGATTTCCCATGCACTCCTCCAACATAGAGACATGGAATACCGGATGAACCGATGTTAACTCTTGTGGTAACTCCAATTCATAAGCTACCTTGCCAATCCTTTTGGAAATTCTGTAAGGACCAACATACTGGGGGCTAAGTTTCCCCTTCTTACCTAAACCTCATAACAACCTTCATGGGTGAAACTTTCAAGTACACCCAATCACACAATCCACCTTGATACCTCAAAACACTATCTCCCCTTTGTTCAAAAACCATCATTTTTTGCTTATGAACACTTGCCTTTAATTCAAGAAATAAAGGATCTTGGTCGTGCTTTCATTTTACTTCTGACACTAATGATGATTCAGTCTCATTCATTACCACCACTCCTCCTTCTGTGGAATCCATTAGTAGAACTCATAATCGTACAAATTTATGCACATATTTAGCTAACTCTTTCTTATCTTCCTCAACATGGGCGGTACTACCCATAGAAAACCTGCTTAAGGCATCAGCAACAACATTAGCCTTACATGGGTGGTAAAGAATACTCATGTCATAACCCTTGAGTAATTCTAGCCACCTCCTTTGTCTAAGATTAAGTTGTTTCTAACTAAACACATACTAAAGGCTCTTATGATCGGTGAACACAACCACATGCACACCATAAAGATAATGACGCCATATTTTCAAAGCAAATACTACGACAACCAACTCTAAGTCATGTGTTGGATAGTTCTTCTCATGAACTTTCAACTGTCTGGAGGCATAAGCTATAACTTTGTCATTATGCGTTAATACACAACCCAAGCCAACTCTAGATGCATCACAATACACCACAAAACCCTGAGTACCTTCCAATAAGGTCAAAACAGGGGCAATAGTTAACCTCTTTTTCAATTCCTGAAAGCTTTTCTCACAAGCTTCAAACCATTGAAACTCCACTGTCTTCTGAGTCAACTTGGTCAAAGGAGACGAAATAGACAAGAACCCTTCGACGAACCTTCTATAATAGTCAACCAACCCCAAGAAACTCCTAATATTCATTGGAGATGCGGGTCTAGGCTAGTTCTGCACTGCCTCTATCTTCTGAGTGTCAACTCAAATTCCATCACCGAAAACTATATGGCCTAAGAATGCCACAGACTAAAGCCAAAAATCACACCTAGAGAACTTGGCATACAACTTCCTATCTTTCAAAGTCTGAAGAACTATTCTGAGATGGCTAGCATGATTTTCTTCATTCCTTGAATAGATTAGTATGTCATCAATGAAGACTATAACAAACATATCTAAATAAGGTTTGAATACTCTATTCATAAGGTCCATGAACGCTGCTGGTGCATTAGTCAAACCGAACGACATGACCAGAAACTCATAATAACCTTAACGGGTCCTGAATGTTGTCTTTGGAATATCACATTCCCTTACTTTCAACTGCTCTTATAACTTTTCAACTCTATTGATGCCATTCTATATGGCGGAATAGATATAGGACGAGTATCTGGAAGAAGGTCTATACCGAAGTCTATTTCTCTCTCAGGTGGGAATCCGGGTAGATCGTTTGGAAAGACTTCTAGGAACTCTTTTACTACTGAAACTGACTGAACATGAGGTATCTCAACACTAGAATCATTAACTCAGACTAAGTGATAGACACACCCCTTAGAAACTAACTCAATTTCCTTAAGGTGAGGAATAAAACGACCCTTAGGCACTGTTGAACTGTTTTTCCACTCTAAGACTGCTCATTTGGAAACATGAAACTTTACAACTCGAGTTCTATAATCAATTGAGGCATAACATGCATGAAGTCAGCCCATACCTAAAATGACATCAAAATCTACCATGGTACTCTTGTGATTGATGGAAACGGAATAATCACGATAAACTTTTTCTGCTAGAATAGAATCACCAACAAGTGTAGAAACATTGAATGGTTCACTAAGTTGTTCAGGAATAACATCAAAATTCATAGCAACATAAGGAGTTACAAAAGGTAAACTCGCTCCTGGGTCTAGCAAAGCATAAACAGTAAAGTCAAAGACTTGCATCATACCAGTGACAATATCTGGTGAATCCTCTTGCTCTTGGCGACTATTGATAGCATACAAGCGGTATGTTCCTTCGCCAGTACCTGAAGTAGCTCCTCTAGGTGCAGTTGTGTCTGGTGAAGCAACTGAAGAAGATTGGGATTTATTACCCTCTTTACCATTACTCTGCCTGTTCTCAGGACACTCCCTCATAAAATGACCGTTCTAACCACACTTGAAACAACCAGTGGAGCTATCACGACAAATCCATGAGTGGTTCCTACCACACTTAGTACATGCAGGAGACTTACTACCCATTTGTGCAATACTGCCTTGAGAGTAGGCAGGTTTAGCTCTGAAACTCTGGGAATTCTGACTATTGTACTCACATTTATTCTTAGGTGCAGGTGCACTAGCAGATAATCAGGCAGGTCTCTTTTGTTGCTTGATCTCGTTCTCTGATGTCTTAGCCTTCTTATTCTTAAACTCTTCTCTATCCTTCAGGTTATTCTCCTCAACTTGTTGTACATGGATCATAAGCCGTGCTAGGTCCATATCCCCTATCAGCATAGTTGTCTTGTCTTTCTTGCTTGACTGACGAGATAACCCAGCAACAAATAAACTCATCATGCTCTTCATGTCAGCAATCATCTCCGAAGCATAGTGGGAAAGTTGTGTGAACTTCAGACTGTACTCTTGAGCACTCATAGACTCTGAATTAAGGGTGAGAAACTCTTCTATATTTGCCTCTCGCAACTCACGGGGAAAGAAATGCCCCATGAGAGCACTCTCAAACACAGCCCAACTCACTATTGGTGCATCCTCAGCCCTATTCTTTTTCCATTCGTCGAACCAGATTCTAGCGACATCCTTCATTTGGTATGCAGCTAGTTCCACGCTCTCCGCATCAGCAATATGCATCACATCAAATACCTTTTTCAGCTCCTCAATGAAGTTCTCAGGATCCTCAGTGACACTTGAACCTGTGGAGCTTGGTGGTTCATCCTTAAAAGCTCACGAATCCTTGAAGTATCAGCCACTTCCTGTCAATTATCTCTCTATCCAACTTGATAGGTCGCAACTTGACTTAACATCCGGATAGCTTCACGGAATTCAACCTTGGTGACCTCCCCTTGTGGTTGCACTTCTAATGCATTATGTACCCCTTGTTCCTCAATATTTCTCCTAGCAGGACGACCTCTGACTGCTCTTCGTGGAGGCATGATTATCTGGAAACACGCACAAGCACGAATTAAAGGCAAACTTTTTAGAAATCAAACTCTAATGCACGAAATGAGTGTGAAAGAAGTGAGAAATTTTCTGAAATGTTATAACCTCATAATTAGAGATGTGGCGCGCTTCACACCGATAAATAGGACTCTATAGACACGGCTTCATAGACTCCCTAGTACTCTTAAACTCTGTGCTCTGATACCAAGTTTGTCACTCCCCAAGCGTACACCCGGACGTGGCTAGCACTCGAGAACCATTGTTGGCCCCAAGCGAACCCTTGGCCTCGCTAACTTACTCAGCGGAAAACTATATGCAATAACAAAGGAATTCAAATGCTAAACAGCTTAAATGTCTCAAACTGAACTCATAATGTTTTGAAAATAAACATTTAACTAGCCAAAATGACAACTCAAATATGATCATAAGTCAATAACGAAATGATGATGAATGAACTAACATCTGACTATTTATCTATAAAGCCACTAAAACAACTGAGATGGATGTCGAAACAGGCTCACGACATCCTAATGAACTATCTAATACTGAAAGTAAACAAAAGGGATCCTCCAGAATGCAAAGAGGCTCACCAACAGACTCTGAACTGCTCATTGGATCAACAATGCACTGGATTCCGATCCTAATTACTTGCATATGCATCATAATACGATGCAGGCCAACTGGCATCAGTACATTGAATGTACGAGTATGTGAGTTGCTATGCTAAACACAACATAGGCTTGAAAAGAATCTTAAAGGAACTGAAAAACTTACCTGGCTCAACTCAACTCAACATAATTGAATGCATTTCAATATAAAGTAGTTTAAAACAAGTGCAATATAAAGAAAAGTTGTTTAAAACATGTTGTCAACTCTGTGTATATGCAAAGATACAAATAACTCTGAGATGTATGTAAAAATACAAATAAACTGATGTATATAAAAATACAAAGTACTGTTGTGGGAGTTTCTCTAATCGACAACCATCACATAAGAGCTATTGTGATGATACAGCGATCTTCGTCACGCTGCTAGCGCATCCTATACCCTACCAAGGGTATAGGACCTAAATTACTAAGTGGATCCACTAGTCTATGCGAAAAGGATTCATCTAAAAAGTATGACCCTTTTCTACCCATGATGGCTACATGGTTTATGGAGACATGAGTTATCTGAACTCAAGCTCGTCCCCATATCGGTGCTCAATACTACTCCCAAAATATGATACTAGTTCTTTATGTTTAAAACATACTTCTTTCTGTGATTTGAGATAATTGATCAAAACTTAGCTCAAAGGCTATCTTTTTAATCAAAGTTTTCCCTCTTGCTTAATTATGAAAGCATTTACTCTTTTCTAAAAAACTAGCTCAAAGGCTCTTTTGGAAATCAAGGTTTTTCTTTCTTGTTTAAATGTGACAACATTTTAAACCCTTTGGGAATACATAGTCCCCATATACCTTTGAAGAAATGAACTTCAAGCTTTACTCTTTACTCGTTACTCAACTCAAAACTTAAGTCTTAAAACAAAGTTAAAACGTTTGTAAAAGACTTTTAAAAAAAGAAACTTTATGAACTTATCTTAACTTAACTCTTGCCTTCTTGACTTCTCTTGACTTGACTCCTAAATGATCCTTAAATCAAATTATGGATTCAAGGATCGTGATTTGTGATGGGAAAGATCTCATAATGTTTAGGAATGAATTTAGATAGCTAAACATGGGAAAAGGACCAAAAATCAATATCTGAGGGTGGGTCCACGACGCGGAGACATATTTAATTTTTAGTTTCGAAAATGACTTATGAGGCAGAAGATTGTGACGGCTCCGCGACGTGAAACGAAAATTCCCAAAACTGGGAACCAGCTCCGCGATGTGCCACTGATGTCGGATTTCGTCCGACGAAATCTCTTCTTCGTTTTTCGGCTCTAAACTCCGTTGGTTCTTTTACCCAACACTTATAATCGATTAAATGTTCAAAGTACATCAGATTCTACTCAAAATCAAACCTAAAATCATAGATTATGATCAAACAACTCCTCAATGAATTCAACGAAACAAGAATCTAATGAAACTTCAACAAACCCATTCAAGAGGTCAATTTCTAAGCTTTCAAGAACTTAAATTCGCTGAAATAAAATATGATTGGCGCGTGGGCTAATTAACCCAACGCTATGTGATCTCACATACCTTGTAGGGATCACCCCCGACGAAATCCACAAGCAAAACTCGACGATCTTGACGAATCTTGAACGTTCTTCTCCTTTCTCCTCTTCTTTTCTCTTCTCTCAAAACCTTAACTTTTTTTTCCAAAAGAGTAAATTGACTAAGTTCAGTTTAAACCCCTAAGTAATTACCAAAAACGAATTAAAATAAAAGGGTAAGGAAAAGACCAAACTACCCTTCAAAAATTTGGATTTGGACTTTCCCTAATCCAACGGCCCAACTTCCAAAGGGCATTACTTACTCATAAGAACTCGAAATCGCACAAACTCGGTTGCGTAAACTCGGCGGCATTGGAAAGATCATTCCAAGTGCTTTCCAACCATCTCTGGAAGTACATTTAACTCATCTTGAGCTAGAAGTTATGGCTGTTTGAAGTTGACCAAACACTCAATTTTCCTAGCCTAAACAAATTTCCAGATTTTCAATTCTTTCCAAAAATGACTATTTCCAATTCTTAGCTTCTTCCTAGCTATTTCAAATTGCGAGATGTTACAGGTTTTTATGCTGGTTTTAGTTATGGAGGTTCGGTTTGGGTGTAAGGAGTACTTGTATTCTATTCCCTTAGCTTGTGTTTAGAAGTTTACTTGTTGAGTACTGTGTGGTTTGGTACTCACCCATTGCTTCTACATTTTTGTAGGTTATGAGCCTGGATCTTCGTAACACTTTCTATTCTCTTCTTTTCTGAGGCTTTCTATGGAGATTTGTGAGGTAGTTATTTGTCATCTCAGCGGACCTTATTACTCTTATTTATGATCTTGTTTTACTTTAGTGACAACATCATTTGAGACTTGTGTTTTTCTTTCAAATCATTGTAATACATTAGAGGCTTGTGCACGTGACAACCAGGTTTTGGGGATTTAGTTAAGTTGACTTGGTATCTGTATTATTACTTGTTATTAAACTTTCAATTATAGCTTATTTCCGCACTTTATCGTATTAGTTGGGTATTAGGCTAAGTTGTCTTGGTGGGATAAGACGAGTGTCATCACGTCCATTTTTGGGTCGTGACAATTTTGACCAAGATAGAAAAACTAAGTAATTAATTCATGTTCATTGATTAAAAGCTTTCAAGATAATACTAAATAAGGGTACAATGTCAAAAAATGAGGGGTACAATAGTAAACTTGTCTAGTTTCTTAAAGGGCGTGAAACCTAAAATGATGACAATTAAATAGGAACTGAGGGAGTATTAACTTTGCAAGTAGTACAATTTATCTCCTAGAAAATATCAAACTTCATTAAGGGTTTGTTTGGAAAGCCACCCTGGTAATTGGATTTGATGTAAATTGGGTGTAGTTACATTGTCTAGCCTGTTTGGTTGGCTGGGTAATTACTTGGTCAGCATTCAGCAGGTAATTGGGTGTAATTGATAGGGGATAATTATACTCTCCAATTTCCAGGGAGGGACTATGAATTGCTAGTAATTACATGGTATAATTACAAGCTGATTACTCTTTTATTTCTTCTTTTTATTTCTATTTTTATTTTTTTGTTTTAATTTATTTTTTATTTCTATTATTTTAAATTACTCCCTCCGTCCCATTTTATGTGGCAACATTTGACCGGGCATGAAGTTTAAGAAATAAATGAAGACTTTGAAATGTTTACCAAATTACCCTTTAAAAAGTAGACTCACTTTTCTCTCTCCTCATAAATGTATTGGAGTATTATCTTTAAGATTAAGTGAGACCAACAAGGGTAAAAGAAGAATTGTACCTTTAAATACTTACCATATAAGGAAATGTGACATTCTTTTTGGGACTGACCAAAAAGGAAATGGTGACACATAAAATGGGACGGAGGGAGTATTTTTTATTGTTATTATTCTAAAATTTTCTAAAAGTTTATTTTTTTTTATTTTTTTATATTTCATTTTCTTCTCATTCTCAACCTTTACTTCATGTGATTCCATGCAATTTTTCGTATTATCTTTTTTTATGCTATGCATTTTCTTTACTGACATAATTTTGATAGTATTCTAATTTTTAAATTAAAGTAAAATTTATTGTTGAGTAAGGTAATAGACTTACGTTTTCCTTTTCTCTTAAATCATATTTATGTATGTTAAGTTGAAATTTGACATAAGACTAATTTGTATTGAATTTAGAACTTATGTTATATTTTCAGTTTCATTTGTTTTAGTAGTATTGACTTGAGACTTCACTTCACAAGTCAGTTGTTTTTTAGTTAGACTTGATAGATTATCTTTTTGCCAATTATTTTAATAATTTATGACATTTTACTTAGAATATTAATCTTTTTGTCAAACATGCATTTCATGATGTTCATAGAAATCTTGTACTTTAAGTTTTTATGATTAATTCAATTGAATATGCTAATTTGAGAAATATAAAGTAATTATTTTCTCATAATATTAGTTAAGAACATAGATTATTAATTAATATTTTCAAAAATAATATGTATCTTAAGTATTTAATTTAATATCATTTATAAAGTTTCTTATTCGTCTAATATAAATTTTAAATAATTAACTTTTATTTTTAAAATTTAATATAACTTTATGATTATATTTGTGCAACCAAACAGTACATGTATAATTACAATGTAATTGCATTGTGGTAAACAAACAGGTCAGCATAATTACCATGCTATGTAATTACTAGGCTGGTAATTACTACCCTAGTAATTACGTCAATTCTAATTACCATGTGACTTTCCAAACAGACTCTAAAAGAAAGGGCAAATATAGGAAATATTTCAAACATTCATCTTGAACCTTGAACAATTTAATTATTTTGAACAATAAAAAAGTCCCAAAAATTTAGTTAATATGGAATAGAGGGAGTATGGCGGAAAATGTTCTCCACCGCAAATAATTTTCTAGAAAGATTATTTTGGAAGATAAGTGGGTTTCTTACTTGTTTTTTATTGTTTGATAATTAAGCAAGAAAATATTATTTCATAAGCATTTATATATTTTCTAGCAAAACACTATGAAAGCGAAATGGAATGGATAGTGGAGATTCGTGGGTGCGAGAGGTGGGAGAATCAAAGGGTGGGGACATTTAGGGAGGAAATAATAAATTTGAAATATCACTTATACAACTTATTTTTCATATTTTCATTAGGAAGGTCATTTTCTTTATTTTTAAGAAACTTATTTTTTGTTGAGAAATTATTTTGATCAACCAAATATGAAAAAAAAAATAGAAAATATTTTCCTCCTTACTAAACTCAGCCTTCTGAAACCTTTTCCTTAGTTGACTAGATTTTCGAGTAATTAAAAAAAGCAGGAAACATTAATACAATTAAAAAGTAGAGTACTAGAAGAAAAAACATAGTTGAAGAAGATCAGCAACCAAACGCCATTGCGTTGCACACCTTTTTCGAGGGGTCATTGTGGAATCATTATTTTTAGGTATTTCAGTGAAGGTGGCAGGCACTAAACAACAATCATTCCCTTAAACACCACTTAATTTTTCTTTATTCCTTTGACTAGTAAACGTGAACTTCACTCATCAATTCTAGGTATTTGAATCAAATATTTATAGTATTATTATTCGTGATGATGACCACCTATCACTCCATCCATGACAAGCCAATCAATCAAACACTTCACATTATTCACTTATACATCCTCAAAAACGATATGATACTTTCAATTATTTTGCCTTGTAAAATTCACCAATATGATACTTTACTCAAAATTTATGATGATTTCATGTATGATAAAGCCGGACTAGTGTCGATTGGGCAGACAAACGTTGAATCTATTCATATGTGAAACGCCCTGCTTCAACATTTCAAAACAAGTTGATATCATTTGGACAATAAGTTACTGGACAAAACTAGATGGTAGATATGCCTAGTATTTAAAATATAACTGCAAATCCAAATTTTAGAGATGATATATCAAACTTGTGAATAGTCATCATGAACCTCCCCCAAAGTCATTTTCTTCTTCTTTTTTTCCCCTGCAAAGAGCAGCAGTATAGTGAACACTACACTCTATGTTTGATAATGTGGTCATTTCATCCTTTCTGCCACAAACCAATACTTTATCTTCACGTAGTTATAACGACGCAAATGATAACTAGAATAAAAGAGAACAAAACAAGTCAAACAAAAGAACTAAAGAAATGGGTGCTTCTTGCTTAACAAAAAGAAGGAAAAAAATTAACCTTTCATTTACAAGTGGATGATGCAACAGAAGTGCATCGTGGCAGTTGCTTTCCAATTATACAGAGCGTAGCATACCACATAATCAGAAGAATGGAGGCAAATAAACACTCTACAGGTAAGAATCTAAGAAGCTCGGTAGAGGGAGCATCTCCATACCTTACCAACTTTTAACTTAGATTTTCTTGAACTTCCTGTCCTTTCTATTTACAATATTGAGTAAGCTCGGATCACCTCAACAATTGGTGCCCTGCACAATGGACACTTCCCTCCACCTCGAACCAATTCATTTGCGCATTTGTAGCAAGTGCACATGTGCCCACATCTGCCGAAATACAAAGAAAGCATTAACTATCAAAAGATCTTGAACAGAACATTGTTACATTATTTGTTGATAGGACGCATTCCTTGTACATTTTGAAGTAGTTGCTGCAAGGTATATGAAACTGCATAACAAAAACTTTACCTGTACAACAAGGCATCAATGTGAATATCACAACAAACACAGCAAGTACCCTTTTTCACGTGGCCCCATTTAGATCCATCGGCTGAAGTCTCAGCAACTCCTGTGAGAAATTTGCAGGGCCAAACTCAATTAAGAAGAAATCAAATGATGTTGAAGAGAAACAGATAGATGGATTAGAGGAGGTACGGCAACCATCAGAGCTTCAATGTTTTATTGTATGTCAAATATGAGAGACAGACCTTGTCCATCAGCAGATCTATTCAAAGCAGCTGAAACTTCCTGTCTGACTGAACGTTGCAACTCCAGTTGCATATCCATGCAGGCCTCCAACATCTTTTGCATGTGATTCACACCTTGCTGCAGTTTTGCCATGTCCGTTCTAAGATCATTCATCATCTCCCACTCCTGCTCAGAATAGAAAGTACTCAGGTAATGCTTTGGTTGGAGAAATGGAGAAGCTAATCTCCACATAAAATTGTTCATTGTTTACACAATATTAGGTTTCATCCATGTAACTAAAACCCACATAAGTTATGTAGAATCTAAGTATTATTCTATGCGGGGATAAGCAGTACATGGATTAAAAAGTTATTAAATGAAAAAAATACCATATTATATTTTGTTGGAAAAAATTAGCACATATTTCAAACATACGTTTAATATTTTTTAGTACAACATATCAAGCACCAAATAACAAATAATCCCTACATTACAATCCTTACATTTTTAATCCCTGCGTTACTAATCTGTGTATTACAGTCCTAATCCCTGCATGACTTGCTTCTAAACCAAATGACCCCTCAATTCACGATAAAGCAGCATAATCATACTGACATCATTAACAGAATATATAAACACCATGGACGTGAATCTACTATAGATACTGGTATGAACAGAATATTATGCTGCTCAAATTGAAGACAAATATGTACCAAGTTAGATGTTTTTCTTAGCAGCATGGAAAGAGTGCAATATTCTTAGTTGTGAGTCCGTGAAAGCTTAGAAGAGGGAAGAAAATAGAAAAGATTCACAATCATCTCATTCCTGTAAGGGATGCCCCTATATAAAGGCAACAAATTTTTTGGATATTTCCATCATTGGTTTATTAGAGAAGTGTTCTTCATTAAGTAGATGCATTAGTCACAAGGTATCACTATCAGATGGAAAAATAATCAGGCCATTTAACAATAGCTTCTAGGAAGGGGTGGTAAGCTTACAAGTTCAGAACGATGCACAGTGTGATGTGGCCAACTGGATTGGTGCAAATCCTGATGCCAAAGTGGTTGTGGAGGAGGTACAGGAGGAGATGGTTGCACATGTGAAGGCCTGCTAATTCCTTCCGGTTGGGCAACATTCTGGTTGTCCGGACCCCTTTCAGTTGAAGTTGGAATAGGCAAGTTCCTGTGCAAATCCCAGTCAATTGGAGCACTGCCTTGCCTTTCTACATATGACTGAATTAAATGATCTAAACTTTCACGGAAGTCACTGTGAAGAAGATTGGAAACACTCCTCCTACCAGACAAAGAATCTCAACAGATAAATGACAAGAATACCTCAGACCCATAGATGGAAAAACAGAATGACACGTGAATTTTACCTGCTAAGAAGCTCCCTGAGTTCCATACTATACACATTATCATCATCGGGCGGATGGAATCTACTAATTCTTCTATATGGGACAGGACGCCGCATTCTAGGAGGATCAGAAGGCCCTTCTGACCGATTCTCCACAGCTTCTCGTGACCCATCCTCATGCCAAACCTCAATATTTTCTGGTAAACGATGCTCATCTCTATTCATGTCACCTGTTGTTTCAGGGGGCCAAACAATTGGTTGATTTTGTGGCCAGTTCCCACTTGTATTCTCCATAGTTCCATTACTCTGTTCATTAGAAGTTGCATCCCGCTGATTTGCTCCATCAGCTTCAACAATGGGTTCCACTTGACCCCTTCCTTGGTTAGGAGACACTAGCCAGTTTGTAGCCTGACTAGTTGTACTGGAATCAAAACTCTCTCTGTGATCAGGTAACTGATGAGTAATATGCTCCTGCTCCCTAGACTGCAGCTGCTCAAGATTTTCATTTTGTACCTCCTGTAAAGGATTTGCATGAGTCTGGTTACTTCTCAAACCACCGTTGCCACTGTTAGATGAAGATTCAGAATGGCTGCTCACTTGACCACGTACAATGTTTTCTAATCTGGAGCGAAATCCTTGCCTGGTTGAAATAAAAGGGTCACGAACCCATGCATCAACATGATAAAATAATCATTTTGCTATAAATGCAGATTTTCTCTTTCACAAGGAAGAGTACAAAAAGTGAGAACCAGACCAAAGTATGAAAGGAAGTGCAAATCACTTAGGTAGCCCATCTCATGCAAGAGATATCATGAAGCACAAAACACAAAGCAGAAAATCTTTCCACAGATTGAGGCTTCATAATGAAACAGAAAATGGAAAATGTGGGTTCTTTGCCAAGTGCTTCTAGAAATTCCAAAAAGGAGAGTTACCCACTAAGCGAGCCTTTTCTAAGATATGTGCAATCAAATGATTACTAAACAATGTTGCAAGCATCACATAAGAAAGAACAAAATACATTGTGACATGCAAACTAAGATCTATTTAACATTAACATCAAGCTAAAGGTGGTATGGTAGAAGCTACTTAATCCTCTCGTTCATTTTCTTTTCACATAAGTTCCTCATTCAATTACCTCAACTCACTCTTAGCCACAGTTAACATGCTGTAATTTCATATCAATTCGCCTGAGATCCAAATGGGTGAAAGACCACCATGATCTTGATTGATTTATACAGTAATGCAATAGAACAGTCTTGTCAAAGGTGAAAAGCTTAAAAAAGCGCTCCAGGTTTATTAGGGCTTTAAGTGCAAAGCGCAATTAACATGTAGGCTTTAGTAAAAAAAGGTGCAATGAAGAAAAAAGTTATGAATATAAATGTAATGCAAGAAAGAAGTAACAAATTCATTTAAAATGTCGTCCTTAATGATTAATATATCTCTTTTTCTGATTATATTTATTGTTTAGTGCTGCTTTAGTGCTTTTTTCAAGATAGAACTCATGGGCAATGAGACACACACCTTAGTGCATTACCTACACTGAAGTGCAGCTTAACTGAGGCGAAGCGCCCTCCCTAAGCATTTCTGAGCTGCAGGGGTTAATCGCTACTTTTACAGTCAATTATAGACAGAAGAGAAAGAGAATTTGAGAAAATACACCGCAAAAAGAAAAGGAGAAAAGAACTGAAAGGTGAAGGGCGACCATTTCACCTGCAGCTTTTTAGGGGAAACAACCAAACTAATCCTTAGACACACATAACAACCTTACTTGAACATCTATAGACTGGTACTAATATATCTTTGAGTTCTAAGTGATCATAAACGCAATACTTCAATGACATTGGTCAGGCAATAAAATTTAAAAGAGCCAAATAACGCCAACTTGAGTTGAGATGAGAATAGTAAGATCACCATTCATTTCCCAAATACTCCACCTTAGATAAAAGAAGCATATGTCTAGCAATTCCTCTTTTTCCCTTTAATACATAAGTTCTACCCCCTCCAAAACTAAATTAGGTGCAATCTTGATTTGCTGGTAGAAGATAAGTCACATTTAACTTGTACAAAATTAAGGTTAAAGCAAGTACTCTACTTTCTATCCATAACTAATGCATGCTACCCATTTTCCTCACCCCAACCCCGGAAACAATGCATTTGCTACTAAAGAATCTGCTGGGTACATTCCCACTTTCCCAGATATTTTTGGCAACTGTAACTGAATCATTTTAGTATTGCTGATTAGCAAGATAATCAGCAGTTAAGAATAAAGTAGCACTGCAATCAAAGTTGGACTCTAGGAATAATTGATCTTGGGCGTGGGCCTCAACAAACTGGACAAAGGAACCTAGTTGGATAATGCTGGAACCTCAACAACAAGGTACCATGCTATGATCACACTGGGTAGTATCCATAACTCCTCTACAAACAACCATTATAAAAAAGTGAATTATTCTGACAGCTGCAGAAAGAAATTGGACTAGGTATTACTGCTCTACAACAAAACTGAAAGGGTAGACCACATGGAAATAAACATTTAATAACTTATTACATAAGGCAAGCTTCAACAGGTGATTAAAAGTCAATTATTGAGACAAATCCTGCTGCAAAACACAATTGACCAGGCCATATACCTGAGCCCAGAGACAGTGTGGCGTTGCCTAAGATGAATTAGTTCGCTTGCTGCCATTGAAGGTGGTCTCTCTTCCTCAGCAGGCCCTTCATTTCGCAAGAACCTTCCTCTGAGTAGTGACTGTAAGAGGGTATAAAATAAGATGCCTAAGCAAGAAAGAAACAACTCTAGAAGAGATTAGCTAACAGCTCAAAGACACCTCCAATAACAACTCAAAAAGGCCAGTTACATCTACCTCTCCGAGGAACAAAGTAAAAACAAGCACAGTTCAAGATAGTAAACATCTCCTGTTAATTCAATTTTCAGCTTCAAAATGTCAAACTTCACAATTTAGCAAATGATATAAACATAAGCCCACGTGACAATTGAATCATGACTTCTATTGAGGCTCCTATAAGAAAAATAGGACAGGGAAACTGGATGAAGAATAACAACTAACCTGAATCCTACTGCGGTGGGCAAAATCAGAAACCGCACGATGCTCTAAGAGACCTTGAAGTTCCCTCTGTCTTTCCCCTTCAATTCTCACAAGCAAATCCAGTAAAGC
The DNA here is from genome assembly GCF_900185275.1 of Solanum verrucosum. Classification (NCBI taxonomy): domain Eukaryota; kingdom Viridiplantae; phylum Streptophyta; class Magnoliopsida; order Solanales; family Solanaceae; genus Solanum; species Solanum verrucosum. Next base: position 4,540,392 of record NW_026019930.1, on the reverse strand, counting down.
CTGCCTCCCACGCAACCTCAGCATGTCTCTATGTACATGCTCTGGCTGGCCTTCCTCATGCTCAACAACAGACTCATCACGAATACGATCAGCTTGAGCACTAAGCCCATTGGACTGTTCTTCCCTTCTGCCACCACGAGCTCCTCTTTGTTGACTAGTCATTTGGACCCATTCCCTCACAATTCTCACCCTTTCACGCTCTGTCTCCCCCAGCCATTCACTTCTTGGGACACCATTCCTCTGAGAGACATTAGGTGAATGGTCACTGATCCCACTCTCCATCCATCCACGAACAATTTGTCTCACCCTCTCCCTCTCAACCTCCCCTAGATCAGGAGACTGTTCACGGCTGGAGTTTCCATTCTCGCTGTTCTCAATCTGTGGTCCAATCACATCATGAGACCAAGTACCATACTCATTCTCACTCTCATTAGCATCCACCAAAGTATCATGGTTCTCAGTCTCCCGGCTTTCTGAAATACTAGTACTAGAAATATTGGTGTTAGAGTCCACAGTCCTCTGGTGAGTCAGTCTTTCCCTTACCCTCTCTCGGGGATGATTCAATATATGCTCATCCTCCAACTCCCTCCACATTTGCAAGATAGTCGAGGACCTACTGCTTGTCCTCTCGGCATCACGCCTTGAAGTAGGAGATTGTGATTCTCTCAAGAATGAAGAATCAAGTGTCGACACAGTGTGCAAACCGGCAAGTGCCATCAACTCGGACTCACGATTCTTCCTCTCGATAGTAGTAATCATATGTTCTGCCTGTCTAGCAGCCCACCTACTCAAAATCTGTGAACGCCTCCGCCTAGCAGCAGAAGACTCAGCCAGATTATCATCGCCTTCAATTAGGGAAGTAGTCCTCCTTCTTCTTCTTCTCACAAGACCATCGCTGTCATCGTCCTCATCTTCAGTGTTTCGTGCTGAACTAGATGAAGCAAATGACATACACTCGTCCAAGTCCCCGCACATTAACTCCTCCCATCCCCTCTCAAATTCAGAGTGGGCATCATCCCCTGTGCTATCAGGCTTCTGTTGCAAAACATGTGTCATCTTCAAACCCCACTACCCCCAACCTAAAACTCCTAACACATCACACCAGCATGAAATTATCCTAATCAAAACCCACCTAAACACAGAACACACCATATTTCCCCACCAAAATCAGGCAATTCAATTTATTAAGAAGTAACCTTAAACCTAATTTCCAACCAAATTTCGTAAAATCCATAGATGAACTATGGCAAGTTGGATACATATCACAATCACCTGATCAGATTAGAGAAAAGTCAGACAAATTCCAAATTTTATGAATGCAATGAAATGTCAAACACAATTCCATTAAATATGCATTGAGATCTAAGAGTAGACAACTGAAAAGTCATGAAAAAGAAGAACTTACCAGTGAAGGTTCTTGCTTGTGGCTGAAGAGTGTATAAGAATAAATAAATCCACCATTGAATAGAAAACATAAGCTTTTATCAGTACAGAAGACTACAGTAGTATATATATAAAATATACTCCTCTCTCCCTAATTACAAGGGAGTATAATATAGCGGGACAAACAGAAAAAACATTATATATTAAAAAGAAATGGTATGGGAAATTACAATATTTTTGTTGAAAGATAAGAAGCTTTTGTGTTATTTTTGAAAAAAAAATTTAGAAAAAGTAAAAACCAAAAGAGAGGAGCGGCGATCTCATGATGACGCTGACACATCATCATTAACGATATTTTTTCGATTTACTCCCTCCGTTCCAATTCATTTGCCAATTTAACTTGTCGCATTTATACAAATTAAAAAAAATGAGAAAAAAATAATGATATATCACTCAATTTTGTCATTTAAAGTTAATTTATCTTTCGTGGTTCATATAAATACTCATTATTATACAAATAACTCGCATATACCCTTTTTCTATAACGAAAGTGAAAAAATTAATTTTAATTTAATTTTTAAATTATTTTTTTGAAAATTTTATAATCAGGTATATTTGATCCGTCACACACGTATTTTTTTTTTGACTTTTTTATTTTAACGACTAACTTAAATTTATTATTTTGATGGTCAAATTTATTTATGTTTCACTAATTTTCTTGTAAACTTTATTATAAATGCCCCATTTTTTAATTAATTTTTTTTTACAAATACAAAAACTAAATTACAATATATCCGAAAAAAATAGTTTTAAATTTATTTCTTTACACTGAAGAATGAAAGAAAAAAAGAATAAGAAACTCAAATAATGATAATCAAAGAAGTCAAAAAATAATTTATGTATGAAAAGATTAAAGTATACCTTTTGCTAGAAGGATCATATATATATCGAAAAAGGGCAAAAACTACCCTTGAACTATATGAAAAAGTCTAAAAATACTCTTTCATTCACCTTTTTGGCTCATCTGTACCCCTCCACTCACCTTTTTGGCTCACTTACACCCTTTCATTCAACATTTGGACTAACTTATACCTTTATGACTAACAACCAAAATTTATTTTGTTTTATTTTTTTGAAAAAAATATTATTTATCATTTTCTTATTAGATAAAATAAAAAACTCATCTCGATTAGTATTTTTTTCCCATAATCTATTTAAATAAAAAATATATATATCTCTTCAAGCCCCTAATTTATTTATTTTTAAAATCTAGTAATTTTGTATTTGCTCTAAAAAAAAAATTAAAAAGATTTTTTAAAATAATTAATATATTATAAGAATATTAATAGTGCCACACTATCTATATTCCTTTTTTTTTTTTTAAATTGTGAACTTAATTTTTTTGCTAATCTGTGATAAATACTTTTCGAAGAAAAAGTTCCACAAACAATTTTACTTAAAAATTAACTCATTAAAAAAAAAAAAAAAAAAGCAGATGGACGGTCGTAGCCATAGGGAAAATTTAAGTAGGAAAATAGAGAAAAATGTGTGTAATGTATTTATGGATAAGATAATATATTGTTATGATTATGACATAATAAATTTATTTATAAAATATTAATCATCTATACCATGTTTAAAATCTTGATTTAATTAATTAAATATTAGCCGTTAATTTTTTCTTATGTCATGAGTCTTCAATCTAAGTAAAAAATTGAGGAAATGGAGAGGAGTTGGATTCAAAAATAAATAAATAATAAAAAACTACAATATTTTTTTTATATAAAAAAAATTGGGGTCTTGAAGAGGTATATTGCTTTGGTTTGGATAAATAATGAGAAATAATCTAATTGAGGTGGACTCTTTATATTATCCAATAGGAGAATGACACATAATAAATATTTTTAAAAAAATAAAAAATAAAGAGAGAATTGTTAGTTTCGAGGGTATAAGAGAGCCAAAAAGGTGAATGGAAGGGTATTTTTAGACCAAAAGATGGATGAAGGGTATTTTTAAACCTTTTCCTATAGTTTAGGAGTATTTTTGGCCCTTTTCTGTATATATATCCCTACATGATTTTTTTTAAAATTAAATTTAAAAAAGTAAATCTAAAACTAATTTTTTCACTTCCATTAGATCAAGGGTACATGTGAGCTCCTTTTGTAACGGTAAGGGTATATGTGAGCCATTTGTATAATGGTAAGGCTATTTATGAGACACTTTCATAACGAGAGTATATCAGCTCTAAATGGCAAAATTGAGGGGTATATCATGCCCTTTTCCCAAAAACAATTATTGATATAATGAATATTGTTGTAAAAGTAAAGCAAAATAAGACAAGAAATATAAAAGATGAAAGCAATAGAAATAGAGAGACAAGAGATGCCAATTTTTCTTATTCTTCAAAGTATTCAAGTGTTCACCAAATCTTCAAGTGTATACAATATAAACCTTTATACTTCTATTTATAGTGTAACATAGAGGCATACAAAAGGTTAGTCATAAACATGACATTAAACATGAATATAATGGAGGAGGTTATGGAGGTGAAAGGTTACAAGAATAATGATCATAAAGGTGGAGGTTATCTTCATAATGGAGGGGGGTACTGTAGTAACTTCTTCGTGTAGTGGACATCCACAATATATTATTTTATAACACTCCCCCTTGGATGTCCATAGATAATATGCCTCGTTAAAACCTTATTAGGAAAAAACCCTGTGGGAAAAAATCCTATTGAAGAAAAAAGAGTACGCATATCTTTTAATAAGCTTTGAATGTTGTCTCGTTAAAAACCTTACCAAGAAAACTCAATTGGGATAAAACCATGGTTAAGGAAAAGAGTACAACGCATATTTGCCACGCTCCGAGCCTACACCCTGGGCGTGGCCGGCACTCGAGAACTATTGTTGGCCCCAAGCGAACCCTTAACCTGGCTCTAGCGGAAGACTTACACAACATAAGATGAACTTAAATGTAAAGTTTTAACTCAAAAGTCTCAAATAAACAACTCGGAATATAATAGAATATTCAACTAGCCAGAAATAGGCAACTCAAGTCTTTAAAACATTTAACAAGAGAAATGAAAAGACTCATCAACTACTACTGTCTATCTATGAAGCCTCTAAATGACAAAGATGGAAGTCGAGACAAGACTCACGACATCCTAACAAAACTGAAAAGTAAATGGAATACTTCGGAAGCAAGGAGGCTCACCAAAGCTAACTCGAATTGCAAGTGGTGTCAACGAAACGTTTGTTGATGACTCTTTTCATGTATATGCATCATGAAACGATGCAGGTCAAATGGTGTCAATACATGAAATGTACGAGCATGTATGGGGAACACTGAACATAACCTGCAAGCTTGAACTGATAAAAGGAACCCATACTCACCTCAACTCAACTCGACTCAAGGATACTCAAGAACTCAGAAATACACAACTCGGTTCAACATAAAAGCAACAATAAGATGCATTATAAAGAAAGATTTTAAAATAGTAAATAGTAACTCAATGTATTTAAAAATACAATAAAATTCCTCTACTCTTATTTGGGAGATTTTCTAACCGACAACCATCAGTATGAGCTATGTGATGATACGTCTCGCCCACACTGTCAGAACTGTCATATACCTTGCCGGAGTATAAGACATCCTCAACTAAGTGGATCCACTAAGCTATGCGTAAAAGCAATAAGAAACCATCTAAAAAGTATGACCCTTTCTACCCACGTTGGCATACATGGTTTATGAGGACTTTGAGTTGCTTGAACTCATCCACATATCGATTCTCAATACTACTCCCAATAATATAACTCATGCTCATATGTTTAAAAACATTTCCTCATCCTCAAACTTTGAGATTATTACTCAAAAGGTTCTCTTAAAAGAGATAGTGCTCAAAACTCCTCATGAACTCATTTGAAATTGGAGTTTTCTCTCATTTTAAATGTAAAAATATTTACTCTTGGGATTACTTAGTTCCCATATATTCATTTTGAAAAATGAAACTCAACTCTTCTCATCCTCATACTCAAGTACTCAAGTCTTAAAACAAGTTTTAAAAATTTATAAAAGACTTCTCAAAATGACTCGAAAGAACTTCCTCGAACTTTACTCTTAACTCTATCTTGAAATTGAATTATGAATTTAAGAGTTATGACTTGAATATGCATGATCTCTCAGGGATTAATGAAGATTTTTAAGTGTGGATATCAAGAAGAGAACATAGGTATGATTTGAGGGAACGCATACAGAAAGAAGGACGGAAGGATAGGGGACCTGGCGCGATGCGCCAGCCCCTGAACTACAGAGGGTGATTTGGGGCGCACTGAGTGGCAGGGCGCCCCACCCCTGTGTGAAACATATTTTAGAACCCTCACAACTCTAATCAATGAGTCAAAGCTTGATTTGATGTTCGTTATTTTAGCATGCTACTAAATAACCATGAGAGATTCGATTTGACTAAACGAGTTGGCTACAAGTTGGGAGACTCATGAGAAGAGGAAGATCATTGGTGGCTCTTATTTACTTTGTGTTTGTTAGTACCGATTGTGACTTATAAGTCATATAATTATGAACATAAGAATTATAATATGTAAGATCGAAGTGTGATATATTAAGGTGGTTCAAATGATCTAGTGCACTAAGCATACTTCTAAGTTCTAATGATATACTTGATTATTCTAATGAAAATGACAAGAGATTATATATTTCTAACACGTGTATAATAAAGTGTTCACATAGTATGTCGGTCGTAAGGCCTAATTATCTTGTATGAATTGATGCAAGAGAATTCAAAGAAATATATAATTTTTATACCTGGATGAAACTTGACCACTTTCTTATGTGAAAGTGGGAAATGTTGAAAATAACTATTAAATCGGGTCCACCCATAAGAAGTGCTAATTAGTATTATTCCATTAGTTTGTCTTCATCCTCCAACCCTAACCCTTATGAATAAATACAATAATATGGATTTTGGAAAAAAAAATGACTTCGCACGTTAATTGACATCAAGGTTTACATTAGAGAAAAACTTTTGCATTTCCTTAAACAAATATTGAGCTTGTGTCATCTATTTCGCGATACTTCCCATTGCAGATTCGCTCTCCTACGCTAGTATTTACGATTAAATACTACATACCATTGACATTTCGTGTAATTTCATATATACATTTGAAGTGTTGTTGGTCCTCTTTCCAACCCGTTCTCAGAGGAGTCTAATTTTCATTTTCTTTTGAAATAATGTACAATATTTTTTGAAGGGAGAGAGGGAAAAACAACTTAGGACGATAACAGAGAAACTCCTATTTTTTCATCCCAACTGCTATGCCAGACGATAACAGGGAAAAACAAGTCGTATTATAATATTCATCAGTACAAGTTATCTAACAATATCACAACAAAAATAAAAATGATGTAAGAAACCATTTGTGAGTGATCACCACACTGTTGCCAAAAGGGAGAAAAGATGAGTCCAATTAATTAGACAGAACAACTATCAGCGTAAATCAAATTATGTTACTGTTGATGAATATTCACAGGGTTTGCCACTGAAAGAACCTCCCTGCCTATAAACAGTCAAGCAAACCTGCATGCAGAGAAAGACAACTTGATGTGTTAAATCTTAACCTGTTCTTAGAGGCTTTATTTTCTTTCCCTGTCTGGATTCTAGAAAATAATGACAAAACACAAAGCAAGAGGAGAGAATGACATTGTGGAAACAAAAATGTCACCAAGTCAAAAGAGGACTTGGAAGCATGAACTGTGGAATATTATTGAAGTAAATGTAATTATACAGTTTTAAACCCTAAAAGATGAAGTAACCATATAGAAGGAAGTTGATGCAATGTATAACCATGGAAATAATATTATCTGTACAGATGCCAAGCAATCTCATCAAAGATTTATATTGGAATGATATTAAGTGAAGGTTTTCAAGTCACATTACATAAACACCATTTTGTCCAAATATGATTTCTTTCATCGTATCTTTCCATTAATTATTGCTCAATTTGATCATTCAGAACTCTGAACCTGCCAACCCAGCTCCAGAACCTTAGACCATACATATATATATATATATATATATATATATATATATATTCTCTTCATCAAGTCACTGCAATGAAATCTAAAACATAAAAGTAACTTCTTTTATGCTAAGATTCTTTCATGAATTTGAAGAAACTGGATTTGTACAACAATAGGCATATTCCAACTCCAGAAGAAGTCATGTTCTAATTAAAACTCCACAAGAATTAATGCTTCTGAAAAACATTCCAGAACTAAAACTAATCTTGCATCAAACTCTCTTCTATTTTGTTAGACCTGCTTTCAACTTTGACCTGTCGCAAAAGGTTGTTGAGTTCTTTACAATCTTCTAATCTTTAAATTATAATATTAAAACTCTCTTCTTCATTTTTTGTAGGGATCAAATTGGTAAAAGTGAGAGCGTCCATTTTAACTTTACCTTTCTCAAAAAAGAAAAGAAAAAAAAACTCATTCTTATGAGTGAGTGCAATAATCAAATCAAATCACATTTTCATACTCTTTCCACAATACCAATTATTTTAATAGAACTCCAAGAACATCATATACAATAATTCATTCACACTTCTTTTTCTTAATCTCTATTATAGACAACACCAATTGTGTCAAAGTCAAGACAAGGGACAGAAGGTGGTATTATCTAACCAATTAGTATTATCTACGTAAATGTTATGCTTAGCCTTCTTTTTAATCTTCATTGCTCGTCAGCTTTCTAATCCTACACTTCAAGAATTCTCCTTTCTTCATAAGCTAACCTAAGAGGCGTGGTACCAAAACCAAAGCCAAATACCTTCTCACTCAAAAGGCCCGCACGACATAGGCAGCCATAGCTTATTATCGAGAAAATGATCGAAATGGTCCTTGAAGTATCTTCTTGACAAATAGAGTCATTACTGTATATGAAAAAGGTAACACATTTGGTTTGAAACCCTAAATCTGATAGAATTTGTAAAAGGGCCTGTTAAATAAAACACCCATAATCAACCAGCAGCCTTTACTCCCCCCACACCCCCGTTTCTCGCCTTCTATCTACTACCACCCGTCTATCTAAAACAAACCTCCCCTTCCAACACCAGTGATCACATGCTGAAAATTCATCTAAATCCAAGAACTACCACAAAATCGTATGTGGAAAGCCTACAATCTTCATCTGGAAAGCAAAAAATGGCCTTTTTGCCCAGAAATCAGCAGCGGGCAATATCACCAGAAAATTTCCCATCAGGGACCTCCTATTCGTCTCATCTCATCTCATCCCGCTTACCTTCCCAAAGACCATCTTTAATGGAAACATCATCGAAAACTTTCAGATTTGAAATGCCACTTTGGATTCAGTTGGCCGGAAATACTCATCGGAAAGTATCTATTTTGATGCCTGTCTCAAAGGCCACTGTTGTTGTTGCTCTGTCCGTCTCTTGTTGCAACCATAAACTGACTTCACTGTTGGCACGTGAGGTCATGGACAAAATGTTTAACCTTTGACACTCTTTTTTTTTAAAAAATTCTGCTACATTTAGAGTTTTGGACCAAATACATCACCTTTTCACATATATTACGGACTATAACTGTAAAGGATTAACTGTCAAATAAAGCAGCCCCAATACATTGATGATCATATTCTCCATGTTTTCTCCTTATATGAGTAAATAATAAATATATGTAACCACTTGGAAAGACAGTACTAGAAGGACTAAAAAATCCTAATGAACAATATAACATCCACAATAGGATGTCATAGCTTCACCTATTTCTCAGATTCTTATTTTTGCCTAGGATAAGAGATTAAGATCTTCAAAAACTCAAATTTCCATCAATCTAAAAGACTTTTATGTCCACCTCAATCATACTCCAAATATGTTTCTCCGGCCAGTGGCAGCTCTATGAAGGGCTGTGGGGGTGCCACGCCACCCCCGAACTTCGACGGAAATTCTATATATACATAGGTATATATATATAATATTTATATAAATATAAAGCGTGTCACCCACAGAACAAAATTGGCTTGTGGTGCCACGGTAGGAGGACAACTTTAGAAGGTTGATGTTGCGGGTTTGAATCCCATTTGGCACCCACGGACTCTAAATCCTGGATCCGCCACTGTTTCTCCCTTCTGCTACTAACACTAATTTTCAGCTTATAGAGGAAAAGACCCCTACTTTAACTTTATATCCTTAATTTTAATGCATTGGCGCACAAAAGAAGTCGGAAAAATAATTTAAAAAGGGAATGAGAAATTTTAAATACAATGCAAGGACATGAACTTGCATGTCTTGAAAGCTAGATTTCATTACATTCAGCCATTAATCAGGAAAGAGAAAAAGGCTAAGATACACTACTGCCTATGGGTTAGATAGATGCACTATATTATTTGTTACAACATAAATGAAGAAAACAAGAGATAATTACACAAAAAATCTCATTGTTATTGCAGATCCGGTACAATGGTTGTTCCCCACAAGGACATAGAACTTTTCTTATTTCATTTTCATGTCATAACAGAGTGGTGGACACATGCTTCCTAGTACTGGCTGGTATAAAACCATTATGACCCAAATATCAAATTCTTAGAGGGTATCACAACTTCAAAATATTTCAATAATGGCACATCTTAATAAGTATAATTTGGTCCAGACGAAATATATAAAAAATAAAAAGATATGGTGACGCAAGAAAAGAAAAAATTAACATAGGGATTGAGAAAAAAAATATATGTGCTATGATAATGAACAATAAGAGATATAGGCGCTAAAGACATTCCAAATAAGGACAGAAAGAAGACTATAATGGTGTCATGTACATCCCTTTAGATCTAAGTTAGACACAAGATGTTACATTATCTATTGTTTTTACAAAGTGGACAAGTATTGTTGGACATTTGTTTTTCATAAAAGCGAAGAAATAAATTTTATTTATTACATGAGGGTTGTGCTTCTGTTTTCTACTGCTCTTAACATTTTATACTAAAGTGAGTCTTTTCTACTACTCGTAACAAAAACTCTACAAAAAGATTGTTCTTTCCTTCTCCTCCTATTTAAATCTTTATAGAAAGTAATTATATTAATTAGTTCTAATTAGAGCACTAGAAAAAGAATGGACAGAAGCTTTTAATTATAATAGACTCATTAACCATTTCATAGAAGCTATAGAAATGAAGAGTTTGAAGGTGGACTATATCCTGTAAAACCTCACTAAATTAATACTCGGAATATTAATAATATCTCTAAGATAATATTTTCCTCTGGTCCCAACTTAGGCCAATGAAAAAAATTTACCTATTTCGATAAGATAATATATTTTCAGAAGACCCTTGTATAAATATATGGTCTCATTAGTATTACAAATTAATACTCCCTCTATCCCAATTTATGTGACTCACTTTTCTTTTTAGTCAGTCCCAAAAAGAATGACACATTTCTATATTAAGTAACAATTCAACTATAAATGTCTATTATACCCTTAATCAAATGATTTACAATCACACAAATTTCTATCATTCATTTTGGACCACAAATTTTAAAAGTCTTCATTTCTTTCTTAAACTTCGTGCCGAGTCAAACTATCTCACATAAAATGGGATGGAGGGAGTAATTCTTTAAAAGTACAAATATATATATCTAAGATAATTTAGTGAAATATGATTCTATTGTGTTTTGTTAAAATTTAAATTTAGTTGAAGCGCATATCTAACTTTTCTTATTGCATCCAAAAGTTCCAATGTTGTTTTTTCAAACTGCACCATAAAATTGTGAAAAGTTTTAGATGCGATAAGTGTTTCCTTGTATGTAACTGGTCCCAAAGGTATTGTATCATCTTCAACTTCATCATCAACATTGTTTTCCCGATAGTACCCACAATTTCTTCTAAGCTCTGGACCTCCGAACATGTAAAATTATTTAAGATATGATATGTGTTTTTCGAACTGCACTAGAAATTTGTTTTTTATGTGAATTCAATAAATATGATCCTTAAATTAATAAGATACAATGATTTTGATTTATCCTTCGATCATTGAATCTCAAGACACTCTTTAAATTAATAAATATTAACTTGTCGATTAAATAATATCTCTACAAAATAATAATATTTCATGGTCCCACCTATATTAATTTAGTGAGGTTTTACTATAATGGCTAGTATCTGAGAGAGGGAAACAGGCAACGGAGCACAAAAATTTGTTGGAATGGAGCTTATATGTTGTTGCAATAATTTTAAAAAAAAGGGAGCAAATATGCTTTTATTTGATATTGAAATTCACCAACTAATACTTTCTTCCAATCTCTCCAAGATATAGGATCCTGCTAAATTCCCAATCACACAAACTTCTACCACCCAAAACAGAGAAGCAATTCTGTAAAATATATAGTTAATAAAAGATAAAGGTATATTATCCTAAACATTAAAAAGCACAATTAGACAAAGGCTAATAAGTCTCTCCAAACTTTGACAAAATAAAAGGATCATTTTCATTGAAACCTTGGTTCGACCTAGAGATATTCAGCGTACCCCTTGAATCCAAAACAAAGTTGTCCATCTGTCAAAACATAGTCTCTAATAGCTTCATTGGCTTCTTCAGTGACATGATAAACTGCACAAGTTATACATTTCAGCAAGTTGGAAATTTTCTTCAACCTCTGCATAGTTATTTCATTTGGCTCAGGGCGACCATTAACATATTGAACAAGCATAACATTATCCGACTCCACAATCAATTGTTCTGCGTGTGGTTCTCCTTTCTTACATTTGTTCAACTCATGTGTCAAGGCCTCAAGTTCAGCAGTCACATCGTCTTGAACATTAATATCACCCATATAGCTACTTCACACAATCCTTTAGCTTGGAAGACACCACTAAATTGTCCTGTTTGGTTCCCCTTTGTGCTAATACTATAGATGTTTAGTTTACTCAACTTGGAGAAAGAGGAACCAATTTTCATTTGACATGACAAGGCATACGATAGTGACCCAAAAGTTCTGCAAACATCTTACTAGTTTGATCGCTTGGTATGATATACCAGGTAACAGTTTGGTTTCAATATACGTGCAAAACAAAAGTTAAAAGTTATATCTTAGGAATAACTTACATTTTTCCCTCCTATTGTTCCTTCAGCTCAGCACATAAGTACTTTGTATAATTCAACCAATAAAATTTTCCAACTAGCACTTAAATCAATCACACAATTAAAGCACATATTATGACTCGAGAAAGAAATGAAACAAGCATACACGGACAAAAAATAGAGAGCTAATGACTTCAACAATATGTTCATAGGACAAAACCCTTGTTTCCTAGAATCAATGACAAAAAATTACATTTGATAATAACGAAAAATTTCAGTATTTAATCACACCCCCAAATATCTTTGCATATCAAACCAATAATATCCTAACTTGCCAATGTTTGTGTCAAAGTTGGCATCCACGTCAAAGAAAATGTTAGAAAAATTCTGAGAGCACATAATCATGCATCTCATCTTTGCTAGTTTTATGTTCATGCATCTCATCTTTGCTAGTTTTATGTCCATCACTATTGTGATTTTAAGAATTCTCTATAAGTGTATCATTGTTTCAAGATTATTTAGATCCTCGAGTGGTAGATCATTGAATTCTCTACAAAATGAGTTTGTCAGCAAGAGAATACGGTTAAGACAAGACAAAGACCAGTTTGCTCCCAATAAATTGCCGAATAGACAATAGTACGAATGAGGCATGTAGAACATTGTTGGTGTATGAGCTTTCCTCTTGCAATCTTCATCAATGGTGAGAACTTCAAGACCTAGTTTCTTTCAAACTGCAATATCAACTGAAGTCAAGACATAACAAGACCGTATATTTCTATATTGTCAATCTAACTGGAAAAATCTTGTTTTAGTTGGAGAACTATGGCAGGCTGAAGTTCTGAATTGGAAGTGTATTCAACGCTTCCCAAACCATGGATTACCACCTGAACATGAGAATAGGAGCCTAAAATGCGATAGATATTTTTTGGATGGTCTCATCCTGTTTGAGATCCCCTCGCATTCCAGCATACACCACTAGATAATTGACAATGTAGAAATATATGATCCTGTAATGTCATCTATTGATACCGCAATTTGCAAGAAACTATGTCTTAAGCACCATTGCTGAAGATCGTAAGAGGACAGCTTAGGGACCAACAAAGTTCTACATGCCTCTTTCTTACTATCATCTTATTGGCAATCTATTGGGAGCAAACTAGTATTCGTCTTGTCTTAACCGTATTCTCATGTTGACAAACTCATTTTGTGGAGAATTCAATGATCTATCGCTCGAGGATCTGAATGATCTTGAAACAATGATATGTTTACATAGAATTCTTAAATTCACAATAGAGATTGACATAAAAACTAGTAAAGATGCAATGTATGATTATGTGTTCTCAGAATTTAACTTACATTTCTTTGACATAGATATCAACTTTGACACAAATATAGTAAACTGTGATATTATTGGTCTGATATGCAAAGTATTTGCGAGTGTGACTAAATAATGAAATTTCCATTTATTATCAAATGTAATTTTCTATCATCATTCTATTGATTCTGGGAAACAAGGGTTAATTTTGCCCTATGAACATATCATTGAAGTCATTAACCCTTTATTTTATGTCCACGTATGCTTGTTTCATTTCTTTCTCCAAGTCATAAGATATGTTTTACTCATGTGATTGATTTAAGTGCTAGTTGGAGAATTTTGTTGGTTGAATTATGCAAAGTACTTCTTTGTTGAGCTGAAGGAACAATAGGAGGGTAAATTGTAAGTTACCCCTAAGATGTAACTTTTAACTTTTGTCTTGCAGGTATCTTGAAACCAAATTGTTATCGGGTATGCCAAGTGATCAGACTAGTAAGATGTTTGAAGAACTTTTGGGTCAATATTGTATACCTTGTCATGTCATATGGAAATCGATTCCCCTTTTCCAGGTTAAGATTAAAATAAGCATCTATGGTATTAGCACAAAGGGAACCAGCCTGGACAATTTAGTGGTGTCTTCCGAGATGAAAAAGGATTGTGTTTAAGTAGCTACTGGAGTGATATTGAGGTTCAAGACGATACGATTTCTAGACTTGAGGCCTTGAGGCCTTGAGGCATGGGTTGAACCAATGCAAGAAATGAGAGCCACATGCAAAAAAGTTGATTGTGGAGTCGAATAATGTTATGCTTGTTCATTATGTTAATGATCCCCGAGCCAAATGAAATAACTATGCAGAGGTTGAAGAAAATTTCCAACTTGCTGAAATGTAAAACTTGTGCAGTTTACCATGTCATTGAAGAAGGCCAATGAAGCTGCTAGAGACTGTTCTGACAGACGGATAACTTTGTTTTGGATTCAAGGGGTAAGGTGAATCTTTATAGGGCCAGCCAAGGTTTCAAATTCAATTTGCATTTTATAGAAAATGATCCTTTTAGTTTGTCAAAGTTTGGAGGGACTGGTCAGCCTTTGTCTAATTGTGTTTTTTAATGTTTAAGACAATATACCTATGTCTTTTACTAGCTATATTTAATAGAATTGCTTCTCTGTTTGGGTGTTAGAAGTTTGTGTGATTGGAAATTTGGCATGATCCTATATCATGGAGAGATTGGAAGGAAGTACAAGTTGGTGAATATCAATATCAAATAAGGGGAGAAAAAGAGAGAGAAGGACAATGATGGTGCAGCAACGTAGCAAATGCTGAAACTGTTTTTCTCAAGTCATGTCTAACACAAACACATAGATGGACCACCTCCATCATGCTCATACCTTATGAAGTATCTAACCTATTTAAGGGAAAATATGTCTTGCAAGGTCCTTCGCTATAATGATTTAGGAGCAAACTCACCAAGCCTTCTCCTTCATCATCATTAAAATCAGCAGTTTTAGCTCCAGCATCTTGTACTCGAACATCTTCAGCAACGGATGAAACCTGCATTGAACCAAAATAGCCAGCCAAGTGTCACGGACTTAGAGTGATGGCTAAGATTCCATGCGGCCCTTGACGGTTTACTCACTAATCTTTCAAGATCTTGTAAACTCAAGGAAGCCTTTTGGACTTGGAAAGCTAAGAGAATGCTTAAGGAAAGTTTTTGGAAAGAACAAAGAGAGCTTTTTGAAGAAGGCTTTATATTGAGCTTTGGAAGATTGCTTACAAACTTGCTTGGTGCCTTTGCAAATGGTGGCACCTATATTTATACTACTCTCCAAGGACTAAAGTGTAATTAATATTTACATGAGAGGTCCCTCAAATATTGACACTTTGACCCCTATCTAGAGAATTCTACATTTCTCTAAAGTTCTCTTGAAATGTCTAAGGTTTTCTAGCCTATTCTAGAAACCTCCATGCCCTCGTTCTTCGCTGCCCTGGGTGCCCGGCCCACGGTGTGTCGTGGCTTTTCTTGATTATTCGCCGCCTGATGGTCCCGAACTTCGGCACGTAGACCCTGCGACCGGTTGTGAGCAAGAGGCCTTCTTCTACCCAAAAGCGCCTAGTCTTGCCTTGGGCGGCTAACTCCAGCAGCTTCTTGGCTTCGGGGTCATGTTGCATGCCATCCCTGATTGCGTCTTGAATATCACAATGGGCTGTAGTGATGGCAGCTAGCTCGGCCTTCCTGCTTAGCGCGTCGGCCACAACATTGCCTCTTCCTGGTTTATACTCCAAGACGTAGTCGAACTCGGCTAGAAAGTCCTGCCATCTAGCTTGTTTTGGGGTGATCTTTTTCTGTGATTGAAAGTAGCTAGTGGCTACGTTGTCTGTCTTGACCACGAACTTGGAGCCTAACAAGTAATGCCTCCATGTGCGCAAGCAATGCACTATGGCCGTCATTTCCTTTTCCTATACCGTGTAGCGTCGCTCGGTCTCGTTCAGCTTGCGGCTCTCGAAAGCTATGGGGTGTCTTTCTTGCATTAAGACTCCTCCAATGGCGAAGTCTGAGGCATCCGTGTGTACTTCGAAGGTCTTTGAGAAGTTGGGCAGCGTCAGGACCGGTTCTTCTGTTATCGCGGTCTTGAGACCTTCGAACGCCTGCTTGCATTCCGCGCTCCACACCCACGGCTTATTTTTCTTTAATAGCTCAGTCAGCGGAGCGGCCTTTGCAGAGTATCCTCTTATGAACCTGCGATAATAATTCGCAAGTCCTAGAAACGATCGTAGCTCGGTCACGTTGGTGGGCACCTCCCATTCTTGGATTGCCCGTACTTTGGTGTCGTCCATCCTTAGTTCGCCCTGGCTGATGATATGCCCCAAGAAATGTACTTCATGCTGGGCGAACTCGCATTTCTCCCGCTTAACATAAAGCTGGTTTTCTCTTAAGACTTGGAAGACTTTCTTTAAATGCTCTACGTGCTCCTCCAAAGTGTTGCTGTAGATGACTATGTCGTCCAAGTATACTACCACGAATTGATCCAGGTAGGGCTGAAAAATCTTGTTCATCAGCGTGCAGAACGTGGCGGGTGCGTTGGTTAGGCCAAAAGGCATCACCAACCACTCGTATGCTCCATATCTGGTTACGCACGCTGTCTTTGGCTCGTCCCCGTCTGCGATGCGTACTTGGTAGTACCCTTTTCGGAGGTCCATTTTTGTGAAGTACTTGGCCTGTCCAAGTCTATCAAATAAATCTGCGATAAGCGGGATAGGATATTTATTCTTAATTGTTACCTTATTAAGCGCCCGATAGTCGATGCATAAGCGCAAGGATCCGTCCTTCTTTTTCTGGAATAACACCGGCGCGCCATAAGGTGCTTTAGACGGACGAATGTGACCGGCTTCGAGGAGCTCTTTCAGCTGTTTCCTTAGCTCCTCTAACTCGGGTGGAGCCATGCGGTAAGGGGCATGTGCAGGTGTCTTAGCTCCAACCTCCAGCTCTATCTTGTGGTCTACCTCGCGTCTCGGAGGTAGGGTCTTTGGCAGCTCGACCGGCATCACATCCTTGTTTTCTTCAAGGACTTCCTCCACGATCGGTGGCAAGGATTCTTTATCACCATTGTCTTCTTTCGAACTTGCAATGGTGGCTAAGAACGTCGGCTCCCCTTTCTTTAGGCCTTTCATAATCTGCATGGCTGATAGGAGGGCGTGTCCTTCCTTCTTTGGTACCTTGACTAGAGGTACCATGCATGACCCTTCCCGCTCCAGGACCATGAGTCATTGGAGTTGGGGGTCAATCATCGTGTGGCACTGTTGGAAGAACTCTTGCCCAAGAATAATATCAAAGATATCCAAAGGAGCGACGGTAAAGTTTGTCTTACCTTGCCAGCTTCCTAACGTGATGCTTACTCCCTGGGCGATCCCGCACACGGGGTCGGTGGTGCATTGACCGTCTTGAGGCGGGTGTTGCTTGGAACATATTTCAGTCCTAACCTCTCTGCTGCCGCCTTGGTCATGATATTAGCTTCTGCCCCGGTGTCCACCATGGCACGAGCTGCGCGTCCATTGATGGAGATGCCTACATATTGCGTACTGAAGTCTCCTAGCTTTTCCGTCTGCTTGGCTATCGCCCCGCATAGTCCTACCATGCCCAACTGCGTCGTGCCCGCGTCTTGCCCTTGCTCTTGCGCGTCCTTCTCTTTCCGCTCGCGTAGGATGGCGCCAAGGTTCTTCATCTCCGGGCACCTGGCGTAGCCGTGTGGTCCTCCGCATATGTAGCATCCATCTCCCTTGGTGGTTTGCGCCTTTTTCTCCGCGTAGTTTTGGCGCACAAACCGTCTACTGTCCGACCTGTGGGGGTCGTGCTGCTTGGGGTGTGTCTGCTGCTCCTTGCTTCGGCCACGGTCTCCCCCACCTTTGGCATGACTGCTCCTTGCATCCTTGCCCTTTGTCTTGTCATGCCGATCATGCTTGAAGTCTGTTAAAGACTCTGCCTGGGTGATGGCCTCATCTATGGTTTTGACCTGACGCCGTTCCAACTCGGTCTTGGCCCAATTCTGTAATCCGTCCATAAAGTGGAACAGCATGTCCTCGTCTGTGAGGTTGGGAATCTGAAGCGTTAGAGTAGTGAACTCTTTAACGTATGCCCGAATGCTTCCTGTCTGCTTCAGCTCCCTGAACTTACGCTTAACCTCGTATATGACGTTGGTAGGGAAGAAAGCTTTCTTGAATTCTTCGCGGAATTGCTCCCACGTGTTGATAGTGCACGTCCCCTTCCCTATTTCAGCTTCCTTTCGTCTCCACCATAGCATGGCCATCTCGGAGAGGTACAACACGGCAGTGTTGATCTTATTTTCGTCGCTTCTCACCCGACTACACTTGAAGTAATTCTCCAAGTGCCACAAGAAATTCTCCACCTCTTGTGCGTCACGGACGCCTTTGAACATAGGTGGCTTGGGAGCCTCGACCCTGGCCTCCCTATCATAGTCGGGTGACGCCGATCCCCCAGCTTCTTTGCCTTCCTTAAGTGCCTTCATTTCGGCTTTCATGGTTTCAATTGTGTTCAACGCCTCCATGAGCCGGCACTCCAAGGAAGTGATGGCCTCCTTCATCTCAAATTCAGCCCGCTGGCGTGCCTCCAATTCCTTGCGGATGTTTTCTGTCTCCTCAAGGGTGAAGTCTTCAAGAGTTTTGAATTTGCCGTCGGCCACATTCATGCGTCGGCCTAATATCTCCACGGCCTGTCTTGCCACTTCAACCCTTGAGACCCACTCTTCGCCAGCGGTGACGTCGATGGCCTCCTCACCAAGTTCATCGTCACTTGCTTCGGTGGTCGAGGGTGGATGAGATGTTAGAGCCTCGCTAGGTGTGGGATCCGACAGCATTTCTTCAGGACTCTTTTGGTGCTTCTTGCCCTTTCGGGGCTTCTTTCCACCATCCGGACGGATGTTGGTGGTGCTAGCAGCGTTTATCTCCCCTTCGGTTGCCATTCCCTTAGTATCGAACCTTGCTCTGATACCACTTTGTCACGGACTTAGAGTGATGGCTAAGATTCCATGCGGCCCTTGACGGTTTACTCACTAATCTTTCAAGATCTTGTAAACTCAAGGAAGCCTTTTGGACTTGGAAAGCTAAGAGAATGCTTAAGGAAAGTTTTTGGAAAGAACAAAGAGAGCTTTTTGAAGAAGGCTTTATATTGAGCTTTGGAAGATTGCTTACAAACTTGCTTGGTGCCTTTGCAAATGGTGGCACCTCTATTTATACTACTCTCCAAGGACTAAAGTGTAATTAATATTTACATGAGAGGTCCCTCAAATATTGACACTTTGACCCCTATCTAGAGAATTCTACATTTCTCTAAAGTTCTCTTGAAATGTATAAGGTTTTCTAGCCTATTCTAGAAACCTCCATGCCTTCTTCTTTGCAAAAGTTGCCTATGTCGGTGGCGGGACGTCACACAAGGCTCAGTACGTAATACTGTCATCCAACAGTATTCAGAGAAGCAAGATCTACAAAAATTATATATCATTAACAAGTTCAGCCTATAGACATACCTTGATGGTGCGACCCGCAATCTCAAGCTTGCAATTCAAACTTTGAGATGCCTTTGCATGTTCAAGTTGAGCAAACTAAGATGAACCCAAATCAAGATATAAAGGCATTACAAAAAGAAAAAGAATTATGACAGACAATATATACTGAAAAGAAATATTGCAGTTCACTAAATACTAACTTGGACAAATCCAAATCCTTTGCAATGTCCTGTTTCAGGATTTGTAGGTAATTGAACAAGCTCTACTGGGCCAAAAACTTCAAAAATCTGAATACAACGGACATAATGGAAAATTAGAGAGTGTTTGGCTTAAGAGTGTTTTCAGCTCTCAAGAGTGTTTGGATTTTTTAAAAACAACTTGAAAAAAGTTGGAAGTTAAAAGCATATTCCTACATTTCATTTTTGACTTAAAAGTTACTGAAGTTTGACTCTTTAGAAACTATTCTTGAAAAGCTACTTTTTTATAAGCAAAGCCAAGCGGGCCCTTAGAAACAGAAAATAAAACGTTTGGCAGAGATGGGTCTTACTGTAGCGAGGACATTGAGAAAGTCAATTATACATGCTGAAGAACAGATCAGTGTTATAGAGGAAATAAAGTTCTGGCAAACACATACATGGGTGTATGTGGGTGAAATATTTGATACATACGCCCATGTTTGTGTTTGCCTAAACTTTATTTTCTCTATAACGTTAATTTGCTCTTCAGCATGTTATATTCTACAAGTAAAGGTAGATCAGCATCGCAGAATATTGTGTATATATACCTCCACCATTATATAATGCACATGATAAGTCAATATTCTAGTGCTTTGTTACCTATCTGAGCTGTAACGCTGTCATGTTAAAATGAAGATTTCCTACATAAAGTTCTCTCAGAGGCAGCATTTGTCCCTGCCAACCCTGATCCAGCACCAGATGCGGTTGACTAAACAAGGTTCTTATCCGCTTCAGAAGGTTTTACGATGACTGCTTGGCAAAAAAACAAGCGACCAGGTAAAGCAATAGCCATTGGCACAGACATAGCATCGTAAAACTCAATGCACCTGCATAGAAACCAATAATTTATGAACACAACTGAAACTTAATGTACCTGCATAGACCCCTTTTTTTGGTGCACCCATGAGATTCCTATTTGTACAAATGATTGGGTGGTATTTGTAGAAAATGTATTTGTAAGGCTCTTGGGCAGAAGACAATTGGCCGGTTTGATCGACTTACCTCAATCAGCATCATAAAAATTATAAATCAACTAATTTTTACTTACATCTTGGTTGGATGGACGTTATGGATCGTTTCATAATGTATTGTACCCTAATTATTTTGATGAATATAATATTTGGATAGATCATATTAATTTTGTTGCTACATTTTGTCCTTTTATTAATAATATTTTTACTTCATGCAAAATATAGTGGCAGGATCAAGAAGCATAAAGAAGTAACCTGGTTAGTGACTGAAACATCCATAGAAAGTATATGACAGTGTTAGCAGTGGTAGTAGTTCTAACAGCAACCCTGATGGAAATGTCTCCAACACGGAGTTAAAATAGTCTGAGAAAAGAAGGCCAAGAACTGTTTAACGGCGAGGTTGCAAAGGAGTCAACATTAAAGGGATTATAGATCATTTTGCTTATAAAAAGTAGTGCTCTCTACTTTAAAAAGATAGATATCACATTGACAGAACTTGTAAAACACGTTAACTAGAGAAGGAGAAGACGAACCAGTGCTATGAATCTGACAAGCATGATAAAAGATCGTCTGGGAAGAAAAGATGTGATAGTTCCGGGCCTTCAATGTGAAAATGTAGAAGTAACCATATTGAAGGCAGTTGATGCAATGTATAACCATGGAAATAATATTATCTGTACAGATGCCAAGACAACATAAATGTAGCACTCTAATCAAAGTTTTATATTGGAATGATATTAAGTGAAGGTTTTCAAGTGGCATTACATAAACAGCATTTTTTCAAATATGTTTTCTTTCATATTATCCTTCCAATCAACTAGACTGCTTGCTAGCCCCCATCTGATTGCTCAATCTGATCATTCAGAACTCTGAACCCACCAACCCAGCTCCAGAACCTTCAACCATAGGTATATATATTCACTTCATCAAGTCATTGCAATGAAATCTAAAACATAAAAGTAAGTTCTTTTATGCCAGAGTTCTTGCATGAATTTGAAGTAACAGATTGCAGATCACTAAAATGATTTCCATAGAGGGGACTTACAACCTACGTGGCTAGTAGTTTTGGGACTATTTGGGTACGCTGAACCCTAGTCCAACTCGATATTATGCTACTCCCAATGGATTAAGTAATTAACACATTATGACAAAATTTCTTTAAGTTACTAGATAGCTCGAACTGAACATGCAAACTGAAAATGCAATAATTAAACTGATATTGATGCATTAATAACTGAGGCATGTATAACTGAATAACTGAAATATCTGACCTAGCATGTGTAATTCAAGAACTAAAGAAATACATAGCTAGGGTTCTGAAATTTATGCAAGAAACGAAGTAATAACATGATAATCTGATTTGGAACATTTAAATAACTAATTCATGATAATCTGCTGAAGTTCTAGAAACCCTAAGTCTAAATAATAATAAGGGAATCAAGAATCTGATTGAATTCTAGGGACCTAATGGGCGAAAGGAACCCACTAGTGAAATCCCACATACATGGTGATGAAATCCACAGAGAAATCTTTCGATTTCAGGGCTGGAACTGATGGAATCTTGTTGCGTTCTTGAACTAGGGTTCTTGACTTCTTTCTCCTCTTAGCGTTCTAATTTTTCTAAGTTTTGATTAATGATTTGACTTAGGTAAGTTCTAGTTATGTTTCTAGGCTTAAACTGACTAAAACCTCATAATTTAGGGTCTAAACGACGTAGTTTAAAGGTCCAACGAAATAGGAAAAGACCAAAACAACACTGACTTAAAATCTGCTGAAGTGACCTACGGACTGATCGACGATCCGTCGATGGATCCACAATCCGACCTGTCAGTTCATCAATGAGTTTAGAGACTAGGTTCTAAGGGCCTCGACCTACAGACTGATCGACGATCTGTCGATGGATTCACGATCCGTCATGTCAGTCCATTGATCGACTTTAAAGACCAGGTTCTGAGGGCCTCGACCTACGGACTGATCAACGATCCGTCGATGGATCACGATCCGTCAAGTCAGTCTGTGGGTCATGCCTAAGAATGGTTTTTGTTTGAATTTTTGGGGATGGTTGCCGATGCGAACCACGTACCACTAGCACGGGCCGTGGGTGACCCTACGGTTCGTGGGTAGCAACTGTGGGTTGCACCTGCAACGTTTGGAAATCTCCATTAAGTTATGTTTTTGGATACGGGGTTGTTTGTTTACAAAATACCCTCACCCTAGCTATTTAAATTATTTTTTTTATATTTTCTTTGTAAGCCTTAGTTATTCATTCTTAAAAATAAGTTTTCCATCTTATTTAGCATAAATATTTTTGTGTGTGCATTTCCATGATTGTGCCATATGTTTTAAAAATTAAACTTTCATCTTATTTAACTCAAAAATTAAACCTTCATCTTATTTAGCTTAAAAATAAAATGTTCATCTTATTTAGCTTAAAAATAAGATTTTCATCTTATTTATGCTTAAAAATAAAACTTTCATGTTATTTAGTTTAAAAATAAAACTTTCATCTTATTTAGTTTAAAAATAAAACTTTCATTTTAAGTTTATTAAAGTAAAAGAAAATTTATTATTAAAGTTGTCTACATTTTAATTATAGATAAAATATAATTTTTAAGTGAGTAATAAATTATTTAATAAAAAATATGTAATTTAGTAGTGAAGTGGACATTTTAAGAGAAATCAAAATATAAATAAATATAATAATTATGCAAATAAATTCAACTTATAATATGTTCATAAATAAAAATTGTATTTATAAAATGTAAATTTTTAATAGAAAAATATATTTATCATAAAAACAACAAATAATTAAGGTTGTACAGGCGAGTCTCTATAAAGTCTTTTAATGGGTAAAGACAACAAACGGGTCAAGACCCAATTCAAATTTGCTTGAGTCAAGTCCGGTAATGAGTTATAGAACGAGTCAAAACTCAATCCAACCCAAAATTTACTATGTTTTACTTATTTTATTGTTCTTTTTACAATATTTTAGTACCTAATAAAATTATTATTTTTTCTTTATAATGGCTATATGTAACATATCAAAATTTTAAAAAAAATCTTTAAGAATATTTTGACAAGAATTCTGTTGATTCAATATTTGTTACATATCACCTAATTTTAAATGGATTGAAAAAATAGCAGGGAGAGTAACAATTGAAAAATGGGTTAAAACATTTAATTTCATGAAGGCATGAGTTTCGTTAATATAAACCTAAGTTATTTGTATAAAAAATAGGCACTGAACGTAACAAAATTTTGAATACTTAAAAAAGACTAAAGTTGGTAACTATATAGTTAAGGGACCAAACTTGATAACATTTGGGATAGTTTAAGGATTAAATCTGATAAATGTATAGTTAAAATATTATTTTAGACTTACTACAATAGGTCATGGGACGTTTATGCCATTTACTCTTCATATATAATTACAAGTGACAACTGACAAAAAAAAGAATACAAGTGTTTCATAAGAAATAGACAGAGTTCATTTGTTAATTAGCAAGGGAAAGAAGTTAAAACCAATGAATTTAGTCAATTTTGTAAAAAACAAAAAAAATTAATTCATCAATTTTTTAAAATTACATAATTATAAAATGAATCATTTGAAAAATAGAATCCAGGTTATAAGCAGAAACAGACTCATCTGGTTGCGTGAGGGTACACGTGCACCCAATAACTTTTAATTTTATTGTGCACTCTATACATCATAACTCATTTGGGCGAACTTATTAAAGTTCTGGAGTTTTATTGTGTCACTACGAGTTTGAGCCCACCTAAGGGGCTGATTAATTTTGTTTTTTCCCCTTTAAAGTAATGGTGCTTTTTGTATTTTCAGTTCCTGTCATAGTGAGTTTAGCCCAGCTAAGGGGTGATTTTTTTTTCCCTTTAAAGCAGTAGTGCCCCCTCTATTTTCAATTCCTAGGTTCTCCTCTGGTTTTAAGTATCGTGAATGGGTACTATTCTACCACTAGATCTCTAAAATTTATTGGTTTAAAATTTTGTTAACACTTTCATCGATAAAGTCAATATAAAAAATAATTTCTCAAGTCTTATGAAATGGTGTTATAGCCTTGGCATTTGTTAAATTCAGTTTGAAAGATATTTCACAGATTTAGCTCTAATTGATTCTTTGCATTTTACTGTTAATTCTCTATCTTACTATATAAGTAGCATTCTTCTCTTTCTATGGGATCATGAACAGCAGCCCTCAAGCTTTCTTTCCCTCAAAAAGAATAACTGATATAGAGATCACTGAAAAAATAGCCCTTGAGTTCTCTTTCTCTCTATAGAATAACTAATCACGGATCACCGATGAAAGATCCCAAGGCTCTCTTCCTCTTTTACAATATAACTAGAAGGCCTCGATATTTCGAAAGGACCTCTCTTTCCTTTGGATATTGATAGAAAACATCATTCTTTCTCTATTATTTTCTATTTCCTCCTAGTTGCTAAACATAAGATAACCTTGATCACTTTATACTTACATCCTCCTCGACATAAGCATTGTTCGAAATTTTTGAGATTCTTGTGATCTTTATCTGTTGAGGATCGGATACGGATTACGGACATGACTGACTGAGTTACTGGAACATCAAAGTGTGCTTCCTTATTATCATTTTGGTCTCATCACTGGTTAGTTTTCTTAATGATGCATTCAATACTTAATGCAGTAGTTTTGTATATCTGTAATTGTGAATGGTTCGAATGCGCTAAGTATTGTATTGAAAACGTCCAGATATGTTATCCTAAATTCATATATGTTAATACTTTTAAAGTTTCTTGCCCCAATCTTAGTTGTTTGAATTTATGTTAATCTGTTAACTGAAAATAAATGTCCTGATTCTTAAAATATGTTTGAGTTTACTTTTCTCCTGATTGTATGTTTCCTTTAGGATAACTCTTAAATTTATATTTGGTTGTGTATGTGAAATGTTTGTCTTTTAGTATCTGGCATATCCATGGTTATAGGATTAAATCTTTGTCATTATATCTTGGCCCCCTTAAAGTCATAAATCTCTTTTCTATGAAATGTTCAGTATTAATTTGTGAGTCCAAATATCTCAAAAGAAATGTATCATCACGTATTTAGCCTTATTTTGGAGAATAGGTCTTGAAAGAGATAGTGTCCCTTCCATCCATATTAGAGAGGCATGAATGTACTTCGTCAAGGAATGCTGCATCTTTGCCAAAAGCTTAGTTGAAATAGGGTTAATCCAGTTAACACACACTTGTAATTTTAGTATATATGTCAAAATGATGTGATGAAGGTAAATGTCAACTTAATCAATGTTTGGGTTTCTTGTTATGGATTGCATCCTCTTTGTGTCAATGTCACATGAAGTGCAATTTTGGTTCTTATTCTTGATGACATAACTTTTTTGGTTGCTTCTTCTTAACATTATATTAAAGTATCTAATCATGTTGTGCTTAGTTTTGATGGCAATATTGGTGTTCACTGTTTTAGAGTAAGTAATGCTTCATGGAATTTTATTAAGTATTTGGTGCACGTTATATATGTTATCGGTGACAGACCAACCATTTGTTTTCCCCCCTTTTCTCGCCTATGTATTTCAATACCTAAGATAAAGTAAATTATAATAAGATGTGATACAACAAATGTTTAGCAACAAGTTTGTGGGTTGATTATCAATGCACACAATAAATATGTGTACTTTTTATTACACATATTTCACTTACTTTTTTCTTCTGATCATATCCTGGATTAGGCGATCACCATTTCAAGCTAATTACATTGTTGTTTTCAGATTTGGTGAGTTTTTGTTACAACTTTTAGAGAGAACTGCAACATAGATCAAGTGATTACATCTCTCTACGTGAACATTTTACAGAGATCTCCACAAGCATGCTCTCGTAATTGAGTGATGCTTTGTATTAGTGGTACTAATCCTCTCTCTTGTATTCATTTTTTTCAGCATCTCAGATACTATACTAATCCAACTGGGAGTATTCAATTTAGGTATACATTGAGAATTAATTCTTATTTCCTAGAATGTTGGATATAAATTTGTGTTCTATTAGAAATAAAAATGAACCCTGGAAGGCCTTTCATGGTTTCTTTTTATGCAATTGAATCGATAAGGAGATAACTCGTGAAATGCACTTAGTTTTTTGGATGGCATAACTGAATCGATAATGATAGGCAACTAAAGAGAATAATTGATCATCAAACAATAAATAATATGTCACTATCATCTGTGTATTAGAGGATTGACATCTTAATGGAATAAGGGATGAGGGGTGGATATGGTTGTGTATGAGAAAAGATGTTATGAAACGATTTGTAAACTTGTTCGTATGAGCCTTATAAGACAAGGCATTACAACATATGAATGACAATTTGTGTTGCTTCGACTCTTAAAGGTCCCATGCTTTGCTAGAAGTGCACTTTGCTGAAGTCTTTAAAGTTGTTTGTGGTTCTTCTTACAATGAGTTTAAAATGAAGCAAGTGAGCTTTTATGTTTTAAAAAATGAAAATTGACTTATCGGTAGTTGGAAGGAGATTTAGATGGAGGATGCTCATGGGCAGATATATGAGATGGTGAATGCATATTAATGCCATCACACTGTTAGTTGCATTATAAGATGTTTGTATCTTTGTCCCAACACCAGATGTTTGTTTTGTTGGAGCAATCATGTATCTTCCTTTTGTTATTTTCCTTCTGGAAAAATTGGCACACTTAGGTATTCAATGAAATGTTAAGTTTTGTATTTCATAAAGTATCAAAATAATCAATTTAATATTTTTTCTCAGGCTAACATAATCAAGAAGACTGGAATTACCGTAGTTGGCACAAATAAAAAGAATTGGGTATGTTTGAAAAAACTACAAGATCTTTCTTTTCTTTCAAAAGGAGGAAAATTTCATGCATATAATTACTGCTTTTGCATCAATTCCTTAATATGTTTTTTTTTAGAAAAATTCAATCAGTCATTTTTGATATCCCAATTTGTTCTAGTTAATGGGGATCTAATTTCTATTATTATATAGTTATAAATTTTCTTATGTGCATTACTTGTGCAGAATTTTTAAGGAAATTGAGGTCAAGTATCGACTTCAACATGCTTGACTTTTGGATTGATGATTTCATAAAGATTTATTACAAATTTACTAGAGATTTTAATTTCATTTGAATTAAGAGTTAATTAGCTGGTTTTATGTTGAGATTTTTGCATTTAGTTAGATCTCAATTTTACTTGAGATAGAAAAGATAATTTTTTTTTACGTTGTTTACTTTTACATAAAACTTATTATATTGCTATTTTGTTCTTTGATTATAATATTAGAAAATATATTTTTTATATAATATTTCTTGCTTATCATGAACGAGATAGTTTTGAATGCACGGATTGCTGGTATGTATTTGTGTCTTATGTATATAGATTTTTCTGGGATGTTTAAGAAACTTGGTAGCGACATTAGAATAATAATATGACATTTAGCAAAATATAAAATAATGTCACCAATTTTTATGACATTCAATAATAGCATTTGTTGACATTAACTAAAGTGTTAGAAATTTCAATGTGACATTTTATAAATGTCACAAGTAAGTGTCTTGAAATTTGTTTTACCAACATTTAATCTAAATGTCAGGAAGTTTAAGTTACATTTCATAAATGTTGAAAAAATAAATGTCATATATCTCATATCAACATTTACTTAAATGTCAAAAATAAATGTCAATATTTCATATCGGCATTTACGTAAATGTCAAAAATAAATGTCATATATCTCATACTAATATTTACCTTATTATCGAAAAGAAATGACATATATATCTCATACTTACATTTACCTAAATGTCATATATCTCATACTGACATTTACCTAAATGTCGAAAATAAATGTCATATAACTCATACAGACATTCACCTAAGTCAAAAATATAAATGTCATATGTTTCTTAGTGACATTCACATAAATGTCAAAAAATAAATGTCGTAATAATCTTACCAACATTTACATATATGTTGCAAAGTAAATGACACAAATTCTTTTCAACATTTACCTAAATGTCACAAATTCTTCACAACAATTACCTAGATGTCAGAAAAATCCCCGACACTAAAATTTATGACCTTTGGTCCAAATGTAAAATAAATGTCGGTAAACAAATTTGTGACATTTAAACATCATAATACGACATTTACACAATGTCATTGTATCTCCACTTTCTTGTAGTGATACTGAGTTCTGAAGGCTGTCATCGAAATGTCACTATCTTTGACTTTAAGCTGATGATAACCCGATCTGAGGTCTATCTTTGAGAAATGACTAGCACCCTGAAGTTGGTCAAACAAGTCATCAATCCTGGGGATGGGATA
Organism: Solanum verrucosum; assembly: GCF_900185275.1. NCBI lineage: Eukaryota > Viridiplantae > Streptophyta > Magnoliopsida > Solanales > Solanaceae > Solanum > Solanum verrucosum. Next base: position 4,511,015 of record NW_026019930.1, on the reverse strand, counting down.
CTTATTCTTGGTTGTGACCTTGTTTAACTGCATATAGTCAATGCACATTCTGAGAGAACCATCTTTCTTCTTTACGAACAATACTGGTGCACCCCATGGCGAAATACTAGGTCTGATGAAGCCCTTATCTAGAAGGTCTTTCAACTGCTCTTTCAATTCCTTAACCTCAGCTAGAGCCATTCTGTAAGGAGGAATAGAGATAGATTGGGTATTTGGAAGGAGATCAATTCCAAAGTCGATTTCCCTTTCGGGAGGAACTCCGGAAAGATCATCTAGAAACACTTTTGGAAACTCATTGACTACTGGAACTGACTCAAGAGTTGGAGATTCGGAACTAGAATCTTTAACCCGAACTAGATGATAGAGATAACCCTTAGAGATCATCTTTCTGGCCTTAAGGTAAGAAATGAATCGACCCATAGGCGCTAAGCTACTACCCTTCCATACTAGGATTGGTTCGCTGGAAACTGAAAACGAACAATCCTAGTTCTACAACCTACTGAGGAATAACATAAATGTAACCAATCCATGTCTAGAATGACATCGAAGTCTACCCTTTCTAACTCTACAAGATTTGCTGAGGTGACTTTCTGAGAGACAGTGACAGGGCAATTTTTGTATACCCGTCTAGCTATAACTGGGTCACCGACTGGAGTAGAGACTGAGAAGGGTTCTGAAAGAGTTTCTGGACTATATTGGGAGGTACAAAGGTAAGAGTTGCCCCTGAATCTTTACAATGAGTGTATCATATGTGAGCCACATCCTTAAGCTAGTAGGATGTCAACTCAACCCTACCATTACCAGTCACTTGCATCACTCCAAAGATTTTCTTAGCCTCATCAATGAAGTTTTGTGGGTCCTCACCAACTTGTGACCCTAAAAACTCAGGCGGATTCTTCCTAACAAAATCTCAAACTCTAGCTGTCACCGATCCACCATTTCTATTAGTAGGAACTGGAACTTGCTGATTGTTCTGGTTGGTCACACTCTGAGCCAACAACTGGATAGCGTTCCAAAATTTAGCATTCGAAACTTCCTGATCTGGGACTGGAGGAGCTGCGTTTGCATTCATGGCATTCGCATTCCTTGTGTAGGCTTTATGAGGAGGCATGATCTTAAGCGCATAACGATGGATTAGAAATGAGATCATACCAACGCACGATAAGAATATCAAGAAACTGAAGTTTTCCTAAAACACTTCATAGCCTCCCTCTCATTAGAGGTGGTGCACTTCACACCCATGAAAATGACTCTACTTAGTGCGGCTTTTCAGACACCCTAGGAACTAGATGCCCCCGAGACGCGGACACGGGACCTAGGACCACAAGTGATCCCAAGCTAACCCCATAATCATGAGCATACTAAAGATAATAAACTGATGCGGAAGCTAAATCATAAATAAATGAAAAGATGGGGAATACCCATATATTATAACTGAGATATATGAAAACTGATGAGTTTAATACAAAGAAGATATTAACTCCATTCTAAGTTGAATCAAACTATGTCTGAAAATAGCCTCTAACTGACTAGAAATGTTGGGATAGGCCCTAACTAAGTCTAGCAAAACTGAAAATAAATGACTAAAAATACTGAAAAGAGACTCATGACTATTGTCCTCGGAGAATGGGGACTCATCACTAATTCTGCTGAACTGGAGATTGGGAACCGATCTAAGTGTGATCTGGATACTGAAAACCTGAACATACATCACGAGAAGATGTAGCGCACATATGCGTCAGTACTTGAAAGGTACTGAGCATGCAGGATATAATACAATTGAAATAACATATAACTGAATAAAGTAAATACGCGATGATATAATTTGAACAAGATATAAATACTAAATGCTAAGATAACTGAATGCAGTGACCAATTTATAACATGTTGAAACTGAATTCTGACTATACTGATAAATGGTCAATGCAATAGAATTTGATTGAATTGTGGGAGCTACTAATAACCAATAATAAAACCACATGAGCTAAATATGGAGTTCGATGTATACGCCCCATCGAGAGGACCCAATATACCCTGCCAGAGGTATAGAGGCATGCTAGTGTGATCACTGAAATGATGCCCACAGAGGGGACTTACAACCTACGTGGCTAGTAGTGGGACTATTTGGGTACGCTGAACCCTAGTCCAACTCGGTATTATGCCACTCCCAATGGATTAAGTAATTAACACATTATGACTGAATTTCTATAAGTTACTGGATAGCTCGAACTGAACATGCAAACTAAGAATGCAACAATTAAACTGATATTGATGCATTAATAACTGAGGCATGTATAACTGAATAACTGAAATATCTGATCTAGCATGTGTAATTCAAGAACTAAAGAAATACATAGATAGGGTTCTGAAATTCATGCAAGAGATGAAGCAATAACATGATAATCTGATTTGGAACATTTAAATAACTAATTCATGATAATCTGCTGAAGTTCTAGAAACCCTAGGTCTAAATAATAATAAGGGAATCAAGAATCTGACCGAATTCTAGGGACCTAATGGGCGAAAGGAACCCACTAGTGAAATCCCGCATACCTGGTGATGAAATCCACGGAGAAATCTTTCGATTTTGAGACTGGAACTGATAGAATCTTGCTGCGTTCTTGAACTAGGGTTCTTGACTTCTTTCTCCTCTTAGCGTTCTAATTTTTCTAAGTTTTGATTAATGATTTGACTTAGGTAAGTTCTAGTTATGTTTCTAGGCTTAAACTGTCTAAAACCCCATAATTTATGGTCTAAAAGACGTACCTTAGGGGTCCAACGAAATAGGAAAAAGACCAAAACGACCCTGACTTAAAATCTGCTAAAGCAACCTACGGACTGATCGACAATCTGTCGATGGATCCACAATCCGTCCTGTCAGTCCGTCGATGACTTCAGAGACTAGGTTCTAAGGGCCTTGACCTACGGACTGATCGACGATCTGTCGATGGATTCACGATCCGTCATGTCAGTCCGTCGATCGACTTTAGAGACCAAGTTCTGAGGGCCTCGACCTATGGACTAATCGACGATTCGTCGATGGATCCACGATCCGTCAAAGTCAGTCTGTGGATCATGCCTTAGAATGGTTTTTGTTTGAATTTTTGGGGATGGCTGCAGATGCGAACCACATACCAGTAATACGGGCCGTGGGTCACCCTACGGTCCGTAAGTAGCAACCGTGGGTTGAACCTGCAACTTCTGGAAATCTGCATTAAGTTTTGTTTTTGGATACGGGGTGTTATATAGACTCTGTAGAGGCAATGTATTTGTCAGTTAACATTGGCAGTTAGGGGTGTTCATGGTTTGGATAAAAACCAATCCAAACCGAAAAACCAAACCAAACCGATTAAATGAACCGATTTAATTTAGGTTTTTGGTTTGTTTTGCTTTTAGATTGTTAAAAACTGATAGTATTTGGTTTGGTTATGGTTTTGTTCGATAAAAATTGAAGAAATAACCGAACCGAACCAACAAGTTATATACATAAATTTTATTATTATACATACATAATATATTATATTCATAAACAATTTTAAAGATTTTATATATGTTTCATCAAAATTTATTTATAATTCACTTATGAAAGAAAAAATGTCTAAGGTGAAAACATTTTTCTTATTGGTTTCATGTATACGAGTGTCTATGGAAATTCTTTGTGAGATTGAAAATGTCATTATCTCTTCCTTTTATACCAAAATAGTGAATTTTGAAATTTTATTCAGTAAATTCAATGATCGAAAGTTCTGTAATGCCAGTCATTCTAACTACTTTTTTGTTTGAATGGATTGTTGTCACTTTTTTCATGTTTTGAATGAATTGTTTCTTTTTTTTATGTATGGTTAATAACTGAAAAACCGAACCAAACCGAACCAAAACCGAAAACAACCAAACCAATAAATGTATATTATATTTGGTTTGTTTTGGTTTTGATAATTTTAAAACTGATTAAGTTGATTTGGTTTTGGTTTTGACCAATAGCTGACTCAAACCAAACCGTGAACACCCCTATTGGCAGTAGGCATACAAAACTTATATCCCCTTATGGAGTGTGAGAAACTTTAACTCACTCTCTACGGTCTTTTGACCAGCAAAGCAATGCAAAATTGACCACCTCCTTATGGCTTGACTTTACAATTGCTTCAAATGTTGATGTTGACTTTAAGGAAATTTTGATACCCTTCAATACAACACCAGAGGAAGAATGGAACAAGCTCTTGGTAGATGGAAGAATGGTTTGAAAAGGTGATATTTTCCTTGAGGAATTTTTTGCAGTTATTAAGAAGAGAATGGAACGGACTTTGATACGTACGGTAGGGATTCAATAGTCGATATTTGTTTTCTGGCATTCATGGAGAAAATTGTTGATATAATTTACTCTCTTTGTTTCTCTCTCAGGAGGCCAGCTTGTACAGTAGCGCGTTCTAATTGAGTATCTGAAAGGTATTAAGTCAAGAGTAGGGGAGATTCTCAACGTACTCCAAGGGTGAGACATGGTAGTAAACTAGCAATTACACCTGGAGACTGGAGTTACCATAAGTTCACATTCTTTATATGAAAAGCATGATGATATGCAGACATATATTAGCATTTTTTTTACCATGCATTATAAAACAATAACCTTTGTAAAGCAATTTGAGATCCACAATCGACGTGCCTGACGTATAAGGTCTTTATCAGGTTTAACGTCTACCATGTTTGTATCATCCCTTTCTCCTCTCATGTCTTGCTTTTATCCATTTCCACATATCATGACTCCTAACTGGTCCATTGTACATTTAACTTTGTAAATTGAAATAGTTTTTCAGAGTGAAATATCGCAATGTGGCCTGCAATTTTGGAATTTTTGAATTGGATTTGCATGGCTTGCATTAATCGATTATAAACTGGTGGAAGCTCTACTTCCTGTCCTCTCTTAATGAAATCTATCAATTAGTCTTGCTTTCATAGTTAATGACTCAGCTTGTGACCTCACGACAACAAACTGCATGCTTGGATTATACCATTTTTCGTTGCGGAATTCATCTTTTTGGTAGGTGAGGGATTCATGATATTTTTGGTAGTGTGGTAGGTGAATAATCCATGACATTTTTGGTAGGAGTATCATTTTTGGTAGGTGAGGAATCCATTTTAAAGATTTTATTATAATATTCTTTTGCTAAGTGTCTTAATCTTGATATCTCTTTAATATTATTTATGATATATTCTACATATAACATATCTTGGGTTCTTAGGTATATATATAAATTATTTTCCATTAATTGTTCTAATAGTTTTATATTTTCCATAGCTTCTGTCCAATATCGTGAATATTCATAGTTCGTTTTAATCTGAATTTATTTCTAAATCATACCATTCTATTATTTCGAAGTCTAAATCATATAGGTCTATTTCATACTATTGTTGGTTTAATATATCTTCTGATTCGTTATCATTAAATATTTTTTCTCATATGATTCTTCTTAATTCAATTATCTTTATACCTTTAAGTATATATAGAATTAAAGTTTCATAGTTTTTTATTATTTCATCATGCATGTATGTAGTCATGTTCGTTGTTATGTACGTTTTTTATTTTCAATTATACCTTCCTATCATATTCATAATTGATTAAATTCATATTAGATTATTATGAACTAGATTATTTGTTTATCATGTTCTCCTGTCACTACTAGCATCATACTTCAGCGGATACTTTCTTCTTATCAGCGCCTCAACTTTGTTTACTCTCCTAAACGGCTTTCCTTGCCTACCGGTTTCAACATTAGGATGACATAGTATAAAAGTTTTCTCTCTGTTTTCAGTGTGCTAATAAACTAGAAATTATGATTCAAATAATTCTAATACATAATAACTAACATAAATTTATCCAATCATATATATGATATTTAGGAATATATGAACTTGGTTCTGCATATTTTTTGAACAATATACCTTTGCCTCTTGCTTATCCATGATATCTGAATGTTGTTCCATTATCTATTAAATATTAAATATTTGAGAGAGTGTTTTTAGGAAACTTGCTTCCTTTTATTGAAAGCTTGCTTATTATGTTACATATACATTCCTTTATATAGAAAGGAAATTCTACTGCACTCACACTTAGTTGCACACTACTTTAATAATGCACACCTACCACACTTACTTACTTTACACTTGTCCCTTAATAATGCTACCACACCTACCCACTTTACACTTATCTACTTACTATTCTACTTTGCTTTACACATATCCTATTCTACTTTACTTTACATTGCCCTTTATTACGTTACTTTACAATAATTTACACAACAAGTCAAAAACTTTGACTTTACTTTATCTTTCCACTATTTACTTTAGGACTTTTCATAACTTGTCTTCTTTTTCTTCCACTTATCTTCATAACTTGTCTGCCACTTCCTTTGTCTTTTCTCCTATCTTGTTTTTGCTTTTTCTTTTGTATCACTCTAGTTGGACATCTGGTATCACATTATCTTCTCCGTTGCATTTTGAACATATATGATCTGGATATTTGTGTCCAATTAGCTTACAATATCTGGTTAATAGTTAGTTTGAGATGAATCTCTTCTTTAATGCTCTGGTAATAGGTTGTTCTTCTGGTTTGAGTAGAGATAATATCTATTTTTGTACTTCGTTCATATCTGCTTGCCTTAGCTCCCTTGAGTTTGAATATATCATGAGTTGGTCTCGTGAATAATAACTCCATATTGCATTCCCATTTAGATAATTATTTGCTAGTTCTTGGATAATTGTTGACATACCAATTATTCTCTTATTAGCATAGAAACTTGGCATCTCAATTTCTTGTATCTCTGGTTGTTGTCCGATATCTTCTGGATTATCATATCTCTGGTTAATCCTATTTTTACAACTTGTATTATTGGTTTTATTTCATCATATAGTATCTCTGCCGAGGCCGCATAAAACTTTACATAAAATAGATTGCCTTTTGTTACTCTTTTATAGGTTATAAATGCTCTGTGAATCTCTGGTATACCGCTTAGTTCTTCTCCATCGTATGTATAGACTGTAATTAATAATCCATAGTTGTAACAGATTTTGACTAAATTTGCTTTAGTTCGTGGTTGAGCTATCAACTTATTGTACCCTTGTAACTTTTGGGTTAAATAATCTTGGGTTGGTTCTTTAGTAGTGGTGGATCTGGGATTAAGATTCAAATATGTTTGGATTTTGTGTATATTCCTAATATAGGTTTGTGTTATATGGTTATAAATCTTTTTGTCTTTGTTTAGGTTCTCTGCATACGTTGAGGTTTGTGGTGATATAATCAATGGGTCTTTGGTATTTTTGGTGTAAATGGTTTTTCAAACATTTTGTTTAAATTAGTGCTTGTATATTGTTTCCTAACTGTTTTGCTTGTACCTGTAGCTGCATTGAAACAATCATTATGGGTTTTTTGGAGTATCCCAACGTCTCTTTCTAGCTCTGGATTTTTAAAGTCTTCCGATCGACTTAGCTCCGCATTTTTATAGTTATGCTACTGACTTGCACTAGCTTTAGACTTCAGATTATCTTCATTAGTCTTTAACTTTTGTATCTCATTGTCTATACTGTCCACTTTGATACAAAGTGTAGTGATGGCTTTGAGTATCTCTTCAATTGTATTTCTTTTTCAGTTTGAGTAGCTTTGTCTTGATAAGTAATCTGCAATAACATTCTTGTCAGTTTTTATTACTTCAATAGTAAATGTAAAATTTAATATATTTAACCCCAATCTTCTCATTTCTTTTGTAGTTACTGAATCTTGTATTTTTCTTGTTGGCCACCATTTTACTTGTGTGTTATTTGTCCTTATAATAAATTTGTTATATACAATATATAGTTCAAATGATAGTAAACATTTATACACTGAATATAAATCTTTCCTATTTATTTCTCATCTTATTTCTGTATTAGTAAATGTTCCTGAATAGTATCTACAATGATGTTCTATTTTTTCTTTATCATACTTGTATTTTAAGACTCCTCCATAACCTTTTTCACTGGTGTCTGATTCTACTATATAAGTAAATTTTTTGTTTTCATCCGGAAAATATAGTTTAGGTAGGTTCTTACATAATAGTTTTACGTTTTGTATTTGTGTTTGGTCTTTTTTATCAAACTGGTATTCTATGTCTTTCTTTAATTTTTGTTGTAATGATTTTAAATTCTCTGTTAATTTTGGTATGTATTCTCTTACTTGATTTACTAGTCCTAAGAATGATTGTAATTTCTTTTTTGTGTCTAGTTGTTCATTTGAGTTAATTATTTTTTGTACTATATGTGTTTGCATTTTTATTCCATTTTTATCTATTTGTATTCCTAAGAATTCTATTTGCTTTTTCATTATATCTGCTTTCTTTTTACTTAGGCTTATACCTGAGTAATCTATGATATGTATAAATTTTTCTAATAACCTTATATGTTCATCTTGTGTTTTAGAGTATAATAATATATCATCAATATATACTACACAATTTTCTAGTTGTTTAAAGTAGTTATCCATAAAGTGTTGATATCTACCTGGTGCGTTTTCATATCTAAATGGTAATACATTTCATTCATAAAATCCTGTGGTATTGTAAATGCTGTAAGTTTTTTAGATTCTTCTTCTAACTTTAGGTAGTAAAATCCTGATTTACAGTCAAATTTACTAAAGTAATATCCTTGTATTTGTCTTATATTTAATATTTTATTTGGTATTGGGTAATTATATGTTTTAGTTTTTTGCATTTAAATTTCTATAATCAATAATCATTCTACTTTTTCCTCTTTTTTGTTCACTATGTTTATTTACTAGAAATGATGAGCTTGTATGCTTAATATTGTTTTCTTGTATATATCCTTTTTCTAGTAATTCACTTATATGTATCTTAAATTCTGTTAAATCATTAAAATTATACTTTAATGGTTTTTGGGTTATTATACTATTATTATCAATTAACTCAATTTTTACTTTTGTTTTATGTTTTTCTCATCCTTGTAAAGGATCTTCACTATATAATAATTCTAACTTATCTTGGATTAGTTTTACTTTATCTATAGAGAATATAATTAATTCTATTTTAGGTCTTCTTCTTTTATATTTTCTAATTTTTGTGTAATTTTCTCACTTCTTTTTATCCATTCTGTTATTTTTCGTTTTTTGTTATTTACTCTTTTTGCTCCTATTTTTTGTTTACATGGTATTGTGAACCACCAGTGTGTTTTTGTTATTATATGTGGGTATAATTTTTCTAAAAATGACATTCCTAATAGCATATCTTTTGTGGTCAATTCAAAGTTATATATTTCTTCTATAGTTAATATCTTATCCCATATTTATATTTTTATATTTTTTGCCTTATATGTGATCATGCTTCCTTCATTATTAAATCATGTTACTACTATCGGTGTTTTTAATTTTTCCCATTTATCTTCTGGTAAGCAATTGTATTTGCATATATTAGCTTCTGCTCTTGTGTCTATCATTGGTGTATAATATCTGTTGTAATATCCTTCTATTATTATCTTTGCAAGTATATATATTTTCATGTTTTTATCATAAGAAAGTTCTTTTTATTATTATCTTCTTATTATTATAATTTATTGTTAACTGTTTGTCTTCTAAATTATATGGATTTTACTTGTTCTAACCATTTTATTCCTAAAGTGATATTTTTATCTCCTTGATATACTTTAAACTTTATTACTATTGGTACTCTTCCAATGATTATTTCCTTTTCTGTAGTTTCTTCGGTATATATTAATACCTTTGGTAGTTCAGGACATGATTGTTCAGTAGTAATTATTTCATCTTCTGTTACTAGTTCTCTTGTAATATAATTTTCTTCTTGTCCTGTATTTATTAATATTAGATATTTTCGTTGTTCCATTACTCCCGTTATGCAGTAATGATATGGTTTTATTTCTTCTTCTATTGATTTTTGTGGAGTTTTATCTATTCTTCTTGAGGTACTCATTTTTTATGATATTTGGGGTATTTCATAGTTTATTCTTTTTGATGTGCTTAATCTTTCTTTTACTATTTCTAAATCTTATTCTATATCAATCTCATTATAACTATAATCATTATTATCTATGACTGTAACTATCCTTTCAAAAGAATTTTCTATTTTTATTTTATTTATTTTATTTTTTGCTGTTATTTTATGTTTCGTTGTTAAAACATATAAGTTTTTACATCTAGCTGTAAATATTTTACTTCCTGGGGCTAGTTTTGTCCCTGACATTTTCCAATATAATACTAGTGATTTATCTATATTTCTGTCATTTATTGCTACAGAGTATTTAGCACTTATTATGAATTTAAATTTTTGGTATATGAGGTTACCTTTTACTGCACTTATTATACTTTTTTCTATGGGTTGTATAATTCTATCATCCGCTAAGTATATTTCTATGGGTGTATCTATTCCTTCTCTAAAACATGATTTTATTAGTATTTCTGTTCCTCCTAAATGTACATATTTAATTGGATTTTTAGCCTTAATATCTTGTATTTCTTTATTTATTATTCGTTTGTTTATTATTGGTATTTTAGTCTTTCTTTTGGTGTATTTGCAATCTATGATATGTTCTCTTTGACTTACTACATAATATTCTTCTTTTTGTCGTTTAAACCAATTTCACATTGTTGGTATTTCGAATATTTTTTCTACGCTTAGGTCTAATTCTTTTTCTTTTATTTGTTTTTTTTTTTTTTTTTTTTTTTACCGTGGTTTCCGGGCGTCGCTTTGCGAACCCGACTAGCTATACCCATCGGGTCCCGCTGTTTCAAGGCGGGTCCACCACGGTTAGTTCCACGGGGCCCTGGAGACACGGCCGGTTTGTAATGCCTCCAGTGGCCCTGCTGGGGCTCGAACCGGCGACCTGAAGGACTTTGTCCCAGGCCTTTACCAGCTGAGCTACCCCTCAGGATTTCTTTTATTTGTTCAAATACATTATTATCAAATATTATTTTTTGTTCTGCCGATTCTTCATCTTGATATTTTTCTTTAGTTATTATTTGTATATCTGTTTCAGTCATTGATATATTATTCATTATCTGATTCTATTACTGAATTATTTTCCATTTCGTCTGTTTCGTTTTCTGATAATTCATATATACTATCTTCACTTTCTAATTCATAATCTACGTACTCTTTTTGTGTATATTTTTCATTGTCTACCAGTATTTCTGATATTTGTTTTTTCTTTGGATTTTTAGGTAATGTACAATTTTTAGCTATATGTCCTAATTTTCCACAATTGTAACAAGTACATTCTGTTAATTTTTTCTTTGGTCTATATGGTCTTTTAGTTTTATAGTTTTTTACATAGTATCTTCTTCTTGGTTTTTTATATTTATATTTTGATATGTATTTTTTATTATATTTCTTTTTATAGTATCTGTCTGTACAACCGAATTGGGGTGCTGTTTTATTTTTGCAACATGCTAAGTTTTTTACCAATATGTTTTCCATTTTTATTTCTTCTTTATGTTTTTCACATAGTTCTATAAACCATCGTTGTAAGAATTTCATTCTAGTTCCTAAGGTATCTGTTAATCCTGCTTCATTCCAACTTTTTATTACTTTTGAATTAAAAGGTTCTAATAATTTTGTAAAATATAATTTTCTTATTTTTTTACTTTCTTCTATGCTATATGTTCCTTTATAATAATATTCTCTAAATGCACATGTATATTCATCTATATAACACATGTTACATATTGCTAATTTTGTCATTAGATTCCGGTTTATGATTTTTTTTTTATTTTGTTCTTCTACTTCTGTTGTCATACTACTAAATTCGTTTCTTATAGCTACTTCGTATTTATATAATATTTTCATTGTTGTAGTAGCTATTTCACCATCAAATTTTTTATTACTTCTTAGAGTTTTTAAACTTTCATCCGATAAATTTTGTAGTCATAATTTTACTGTTCCTATAAGTGTTCTTTCTATATATCCTGGTGTTTCTGTCATTCCTATTTTGTTATCTATTAATTGTTTTGATATATATCTCATCCATAATTGAATTGTTTTATTTATATCTACTACATAGTCTAAATCTAAAAAATTATGTTGTTCAGTTATTGGTTTAGGTGTCCATTTTTTATTCAATCCTTTATCCACATAGTTTTTTCTCTATCATATTGTCCATAGTTTGTATTATAGTATCATGGATTTTTTGGATTTTTTTTATTCCTGATGTACTTGGTTTTTCATCCATGTCTACGTCTCTTGTATTTACTTCTAAATTCTTTGTATTATTTATGTTTGTTAAAAGTTTCGTATATGTTTCACTTGTTTCCGAATGTTGTTTATCTAGATCATCATTATTTATTTCATCAATTCTTATTTCAAGTAGATTATCTTGGTTATTTTCTTCTTTTTCTTCTAATTCATCTTCTAATTGTAATTTTTCTTTAAATTTAATTATCTCATTTGCTAATTTTGTTTTTTGTTCTTTTTCTTTTTGTTTCATTTCATACATTTCTTTTAACATTGCCAACTCTTTTTCTAGTTCTATTATTTTAGTATTTTTTACTTCTAATTGTTGTACTTCCTTTTTTGCCTGTTGTTTTATTTTTTCAATTTCCGTTTTTCTATCTATTTCTTCCTTTTCTTTTGTTATTCTCATCATAACAGTTAAACTATCTTCTAGTTTTACCGTTTCTTTTTCTAACATTAAACTTAGATTGTCACCTATTTTCTTATATCTTCTTCCTAGATTAGAAAATATTATTTTTATTTTTAATTCGTCATAGTTTTCATATGTTTTTTCATCTATTGCGTATTCTTCTTTATTAATTTATAGATTGTGTTGAAGTTTATATTCTAAACTTTTTATCTGTATCTGTAGATATAAAATAGTTTTTCTTTGTGCTATTATAGATTTTTTACAAGTTCCTGCGAATATATGACTGTTAAGTCTATTTTGTCTATGTCTTAATTCTTGTCTTTTTGCTATAATTATTTCAGCAAGTTTTTGCCTATATTCGTTATTCTCGTTATTCATTGTATTTTTAAATACTGAATATATTTATATTCTATTTTAGATATATTATCTATTAATTGATCTAATTTGTCGTTATCAGTTTTTGTGATATTGAGTTATTTGTATTCTGAATATAATTTGTTTAATTTTCTTATTTTTCTTAACTTTCTACTAGTATGTTTCTTCTTATTTTTCTTTTCATCCATAGTACTTTCTATATATTGTTTTTATGACTGCAAATATTTTGCTAAGGTGAGCAACTCCCCAGTTTCAAGAGTTAGCTGCCTCATTCCACATTGTTTTTGCTTAGGTTTGCTCCGTGTCTTTTTCCCTGAAGTCTTCTAGGTTTACTGATAGAATTGCTGATGGTTTGATCTGGAATTCTGTTTCTCTATTTGATCTTGCCTCTTAGTTTGATCTATTTCTCTTATGTGCAATTTGGCCTGTTGGGATATACGTATGTTTCTACTTGAGGTTTGTTTATAGTTCTGTATGTGTGAACTGAGTTTGGGACTTTTTGGTTCTTTATGCACTGTAGGAATTTGCGGTAGTGAGAATGTTTGTTTCAAAATTCAATTTTCATGTGCTTCGTGTGGACCATTTTAACAAAAGCAAGAAATCATCTATACATCTTTGGATTAGCTACAACAATTTTGCTCATAGATGTGACAGACAGATAGTATCTCCTTTGTCATAAATTCTTATGAATGGGTTTGGAATAAATTAATCAGCTAAGGAGTGCTTTTTTTTTATATCATTATCAAATAGGTAAACTTCAACTTCTCTAAAATCAATAAAGCTAACCTTTAGAATTCAAATTGAAAATTACATCAGTTGACAAACCATGTTATAAATCCAGTCATTTGGTTTTGTTTTAGGTTTATTTTAGATGGGACAATTCAAAAGAAGTGGTAGATCTTATTCGTACATAGATTTGGCCTTTTAATTTGTTGTTGTTTTGTTTCTTTTTCATTCAGTTATGTGGCCCTTGTGGCGGTTAGGGATAGTCTGTACCATGCTACTCATTCTTTTTGATTGATAAATATTGTGTTCTAGACAAAATTCAACTCATTTACTTGAACCTGTTATGGCTCGATATGTCATACAAACCAAAAATTCTATGCAAAACCAAAAAAAGTTAATAAGAGACAGTAAACTAAAACGGCTGAAACTTTAATAATGACATTTAGTGACAATATAATGTACAGACGTACAATAACTACAACACAGTTTACACAAAAAACAAGGGTGTTAAACAATCCTTTCTTACATTACTGTGTACATAACATTCACCTCCCCAACACAACCAGTGCCGGCTCAATGCTTATAAAAATTAGGCATATGCCTTAGGCCCCCAATTTTAGGGGGCCTCTAATTTTTATCGCGATAAATTATGTGTTAATTGTTTTTATAGAAAAAATTAATCATCTAAAACAAATGTATTTTTTTAAAATGTGTGTTTCTTTAAAAAATCTATATTATTTTATTCTTCTTAACCTCAATCAAATAGAAGAAATCAAGAAAAATGTTGTTTTGTCTTCTTACATTCTCTTCACTAACTCTCACGTTATAATTTTCTAGACCCCTTTTATACTATATGTAAGTTAGAGCTCTATCAAAAATATGAATCAATAGTAAAAAATCATGTTTTGGATAAAGTGAATTACAATCCTGTTTAGATTGACTTATTTCATGTATTTTTAAACAAAAAAAAAGTTTATAAGCAGTTTTGTCAACTTATTACTTATAGAATAATGTTAACAATTTATCTAATAATTGCCTCAGCTAAAAGATTTTAGGCCTTTAATTGAAATTTCGCTTTAGGCCTCCAAGTACGTTGAGCCGCCGCTGAACACAACTATATATATATTTTTGAGATTGCAGTCATATGCAAAGCAATATACAAATAATGCAAATACTGTAGGTACTCTAAATAATGAAAAAGAAATCTATGTCATATACTCTACATGTTTAGGGCTTGTGATGAGTCAAATCAAATCTATGTAGCTTGTACTCTACTAGCTTGTTATTGACCTGCACTTTACACATAAGATTTATACTGCATAGACACATAGATTTTTTATGCGTGACATATGACTCTACATGTGAACTGAATTTGGGAATTTTGGGTTCATTCCATCCTACGACTATTCTACTCAGTGCTTGTTGTGCTTTTGGGTGTGATGGTTTGATCTAGTGTTTTACTTCTGTGTTTAATCTTTACGATTGGTCGTATTTATTTCTTTTGGTGTGATTTGGCGTGTTGGGACGTATAAATACTCCTATTTGATTGTTGTTTTCTAATTCATGACATATGACTGTCCATGTAAACCAAGTTTTGGATTTTTGGTTCTTTTCGGGCTACGACAATTAGCAATGGTGAGATTTATTGTCTTATAATTCAACTTTTTCCTGTGTTTCATGTGGTTTATTATCAATTTATGCAACTTTTCCAAAGGGATTACTCTTAACTTCTTTTCTCTGTTTAGCTTGGCTGAGTAAGAATTAGGGTGCAACCGCAGTTAAATATGCACTTGAAGGGCATTTGCTCTCTACGAAGCAACATGTAGAAGGAGAAAAGAAAGAAAACTGGAGCTCCATAACTAATCTCTTTTGTTATTTTCCTCAGCGACAGGTAAATAAATGAGAGCAATAAGTTAATTCTACTTCTTTGAATAAAAATCCTTCAGAAATTTGAACTCGCAAGGTGTGAATGTGGAGATATTCTGCTACATTTTAAATGTCACTTCCATTGTATTGTTGTTTGCATGAGATGTTATTGTCTCTGTTCAACTGGAAGAATGATTTCTTATATCATTTTTTGTAGGATCAAAGACACATATTTTTGTAAATATTGTTGGCCTGGCTTAGTTTGTGTGGTTCACAATAGACCGTAACCACAACTTGATCTTCATTCAAAAAATTTGTGCACGTTAATTCAACAACTTATATTTGTGTTTGTTAAAACTTTTCTTTTTTCAACTATCTGATAAGGTTTAGCTTGTTTCCTGCATATTAGATCTCTCTCTAGTTCTTTTTGATCTTGATAGGATATGTTTTAAGGAGTAGACATACTTGTTAATAAAGTTGCATTAAACATGCATGATTTTGGTGCATCGACAAAAGTTGTTGAATTAATTTGTATCATCTTTGTCTTCTTTTGATCTTGCTAGTACGAGTAGTCATATAGAGCTTACATTCTTAAGTTGTATCTTCGGGTGTTTATCTGAACTACTCCATTCAATAATTTTTGATGGTGAAAGAGTTTAATCCCTTGCCTATTTCATTGATATCAATGGTTTATATACAATCAACACAAGGCTATAAGAGGAACTAAATATACACTTAACTAATGTGATATATACAAAGAATAAGAATATCTTTATCATATATTCTAACACGCCCCCTTAGTCGAAACGGGAGGTCGCCGAATGCTAAGACTGTCCCGAAAATCCTCAAATAACACCAACGGAAGACCCTTAATGAATATGTCTGCAATTTGATAACGCGAGGGGACATGTAACACTCGAACTTGACCGCGAGCCACCTTTTCTCATACAAAATGTATATCTATTTCAATATGCTTAGTGCATTGATGCTGAACATGATTACTAGCAAGATATATGGCACTCACATTGTCACAATACACCAATGTAGCCTGTTGGATACGACAATGAAGTTCCAAAGCAATTTCGCAACCAACATGACTCAGAAACCACATTGGCAACCCCTTGATATTCAGCCTTTGCACTAGAACGGGATAAAGTAGCCTGACGTTTAGCGGACCAAGAGATCAAGTTATCACCCAGAAAGACACAGTAACCCGACGTTGAACGTCGCGTGTCTGGGCATCCACCCCAATTAGCATCAGTGTATGAAATAAGAGTGGATGTGGATGAAGAAAATAGGTGAAGACCAAAGTCCATAGTACCCTGTATGTAGCGCAAAATGCGCTTAAGTGCGTGCATGTGTTCCTCCCTTGGGTCATGCATCAATAAGCATACCTGCTGCACTACATACATAATATCGGGTCTTGTGAATGTAAGGTACTGAAGTGCTCCAGCAAGACTCCTATAAAGAGATGGATCCTCAAACGGTTTGCTCGTAGTAGTACCGAGCTTCGATTTTGTATCAACCGGAGTGGGAGATGCCTTGCATGATGACATGCCAGCTCGTTCAATGATCTCAGTAGCATATTTCTTTTGTGATAAAAATAAACCACCTTCATGACGAGTGACTGCAATGCCCAGAAAATAGCTCAAATTGCCCAAGTCCTTCATAGCAAATTCCGAGCTAAGAAGGGAGATGATAGACTGACGAATCTTATTCGAGGAAGTAGTCAAAATGATGTCATCGACATACAGTAAAAGATAATCCATAGAAGTACCTCGAAGATAAATGAACAACAAATGATCCGAAGTACTTTGAGAAAACTCAAGAGTACGGACATAGTCAGCAAACCTCTTATACCAAGCCCTTAGAGCCTGTTTGAGCCCATAGAGAGATTTCTTCAGCAAACACACATGGTTAGGGCGAGCAGGATCCCGGTACCCCAAAGGTTGATACATGTACACAGTCTCCTTGATTTCCCCATGTAAGAAGGCATTTTTGATGTCAAGCTGATGAATCTACCAAGCCTTAGAGAGAGCCAAACTGAGTACCGTTAGTCACCGGTTTGACGACCGGACTAAATGTCTCACCACAATCCATGCCAACCTGTTGAGTTTTACCATCACCTACAAGACGGGATTTATGCCTCTCTAATGAACCATCAGATCGTTCTTTATGAGCAAAAATCCACATAGACCTAATTACATTAACATTTGGAGGACGGGGAACCAACTCCCACGTCTTATTTTCAATAAGAGCATTATATTCATCATCCATAGCCAATATCCAATTCAGGTCACGAAGAGCAGACACAGGGTTACGAGGGAGGGGTGATTTAGACGACGCTAATGTAAGAAGGCTGAAAGACTTCTTAGGCTTTGAAATCCCATGTTGACTCTTAGGAAGAGAGTTGGATGAGAGAGTGGAAGGAGTAGATGGGCTCGGTGTAGTCGACTGGGAAGGCCAGTGGTCAACTGGGGAAGGCCAGTGGTCAACTGGGGAAGGCCGTGCTGCACGCTGGGCACAGCGGAGCCACTCGCTAGGCTAGGCGAGGTGGGTGCGGGTGCGTTATGAACAGGTGCAACTTGTGGGTTAGGAGAGGTAGTGAAATGGTGGACCAGGTAGAGAGATGGCCCATCGTCTAGAAACCTATTAGTGTGAGTTTGAGGAGTATGAGACTTTGCATAGGGAAATTGCGTCTCATCAAATTTTACGTGACGGCTAATGATGATTTTCCTAGATAACAAATCAAAGCACTTATACCCACAATTATTTGACGGATACCCTAAAAAAACACAAGGAGTTGACCGGGGTTGGAGTTTGTTTATGGTTGTAGAGGGAATAAGAGGATAACATAAACACCCAAACACCCGAAGATGAGAATAAGACGGATCTTTTTGATAAAGGATGCGAAGAGGAGACTGATAATTTAATAGCTTATGAGGAAGGATATTGAGAAGGTAAGTCGCCATTTGCAACGCATGATGCCAAAAGGAAGGAGGAAGGGAAGCATGGGCCAATAAGGTACGAACAATGTTGTTGATCGTACGAATTTATCTTTCAGCTGTCCTATTTTGAGGGGATGTATGAGGACAAGAAAGACGAAACGAAAGATCAGTTGAAAAATCCCAAAAGGGGCCATTATCAAATTCCGTGCCATTATCACATTGTATATTCTTTATGTCCTGCTCAAATTGGGTTCGAATAAATGTCTTGAAACTCAAAAATGTGGAAAACGTTTGTGATTTGTGTGATACAGGAAAAGTCCACAAAATTTTTGAATAATTATCCACAAACAAGACATAATATCGATGACCCAATGAACTCAAAACAGGGGACGTCCAAAGACCACTATGGATAATATCAAATGGCATAACAGTGTGAGAATTTGAAGGATAAAAGGGCAACTTAACATGTTTTCCAAGAGGGCAAGAATGACAAATACAAGTGTCTTTAGTTTGATTACATTCAATCAATTTATTCTTCCTAAGAGAGTTCAAAACAGGTGTTCCCGAGTGACCCAGACGATCATGCCAAAGGGATGGTGCCAAAGCAGCAAAAGTAGATGGAGAAGTGGTTGGAGTAGTGATGGGATACAACTTGCCCCGACTTTCACACCTCATTACCGGTCTCCCCGTCCGAAAATCCTTCACAGAAAACCCACACGGATCAAATTCAATAGAGACAGAGTTATCAGTTGTAAATTTTCTAACTGACACCAAATTTCTAACCAGGTGAAGGGCATGAAGGACATTGTTTAATTGTAAGGGAGGATGCGGCGAAGATAATTTAGTGTGACCATAACCATGAATTGAAATTGATTAACCATTTCCAACTATTATACCACATTTATTGCTCATATTAAAATAAGACGTGAGGTTACCTTGTGCGGATGTCATATGTGAAGTGGCCCCGGTATCCATGTACCAATTCGCATTTGGAGGAGTGATTCCAAGAGTATGCATTGCAACTTCAATGTCGGTTGGAGATGAAGCTGCCGTGTAGGCCTGTTGCGGTCTGGGCCCAAGTATACCAGGTTGCTGTTTCGGCTGCTGTCCATAATTAGGCCTTGTCCATAAGTTTGACGGATATGGACAAGGAGGTATAGCCCAGGGAGCCCATGGTGCCATCCAAGGCCACGACTGACCTCCAACCCATGGAAAATTGGGTGGCGGATGCTGACTTGCTGGCTGTTGTCCGCCACCGTGGCTGTTGCCGCCCCCCATCTGACCACCACCTCCAGCCTTACCCCCGTCGCCGCTACCACCCTTGCTGCCTCCACGACCACCATTGTTGTTGCGATTATTGTTGCGGTATTGGTTCCTCTTCCCACCGTTAGTATTGTGGTGTGAAGAGGAATGATCAACAATATCATGCGAGCCAGTCGACTCACGAGCAACCATAGCTGATGAGAAGCTATGCGCCGCCTTCTTAGCAAGGCCGGCCTCTTCAAGAGTAAGCATCGAACGAGCCTAATAAAATTGGGATAAAGGATCACGTTGGCGAATGAGAGTGGCCACACCTTTTTGGGGTTTGGTGAGGCCAGCGACCAGTTGAAGAACTATCTATTGTTGTCGACGGGAGAGCTGACATTCTTGAGTTGGTCTGACAAAGATTTGAGGTGCTGACAATAGGCAGAGACACTTGGAAAATCTTCCATGTTCACATGAGTGAAATCGTACTCAAGAGTGACGGCATGAGAGTGTTTGTTATCTTGGAGTATGTCACGCAATCTATTCCAAGCCTCCATTGCCGTGGTGTCGGGCTCAAGAATCGTATGTAGAATATCATGAGATATAGTGGCATAGATCCACTGTAGAACATTAACATCAAGAGTCTACCAAAGTTCTTTCTCCTCCTCTGTTTTTGGCATTTTCTCCTTACCCTTTGCTGGAGGAATAATATGGTCAAGAACTCGAAGGGATCGTGCGTGAATCTTATATAGTTCCACCAATTTGGAATAATAGACGTTCTCCATCTCAAGAACGATAGGAACATGGTTCTTGATGTTGGATACAACAAGAGCAAGGTGAAAGGAAGATTTTGATTCTGACATGATGATAGAGAAGGGGCGAAGAAGAGAGGGGGGGGGGGGGGACGGTGTTGAAGAGGAAGCGAAAGGTTTTCCCCTAGAAATTTGATACCATGAAAGAGTTTAATCCCTTGACTATTTCATTGATATCAATGGTTTATATACAATCAATACAGGCCTATAATTAAGGAAACTAACTAGCTATAAGGGGAACTAAATATACACTTAATTAATGTGATATATACAAAGAATCATAATATCTTTATCATATATTATAACAGATGGAATTTAATTTTTTTCTAATGTGATGTTGCATTAGGTTGGTTGTCTTACCTACTCTAAGGGTGGTATCATATTTCTTTCTATTTGCTTATATCTTGATTGAAATTCATATGTTTGTAATATATGCTATTTGGTTAGGCAGAAATACATGTTTTGTCAAGCTGTAAAATGTGGATTTCTTATATTTCAAAATACTTACCACCTTACTAATTTGAATATCTTTATTTTGAACTAAATTAAGGTGTTTTTGTTATTCTTTTTGCAGTCTGTCTACACCCGATTGTTCAAAATAGTTAGCAAGAACCTATTCTTAAAGAAAGCACGAAGCAGATATAAGCGATGGAAATGTTTATGAACAAGTTGAAGAACAAGTTGAAGAACAAGAGAGTTTAGTTGTTTAAAGATGTCCCTTTAGGACATGTCACAATTCTTTTTTTTTTCTTTTGTAATGAGTTAGACAAATACAATATTTTACAAAGAGGAGTGGTAAATCATTAGGAAGTAATGCTTAGTTCTTTGTAATTAAATACAAATTTTTATATGAATATAGACTATTTTGTATATTTTCAGACGGATGAAACATATATAGACCGTTTTTAATGTTGTAATGAAATGTTCTTAACGATCGGAATGAAAATTAACGTAAGGAATATATGGTCGTTAAAAGAAAGTTGAACGACCGGATTTAAAATTCGGTCGTTAACTTTTAACAACGGAGCTTTTAGTGACCGGTGAGGACTGGGTTTATGTCAGTCGTTATTAGTCAATAACGACCAGTTCAAGGCGTTTAGCAACCACATTTCCTTTCATTAAAGACCAATTTTCTTGTAGATGGATTTGCACCATGAATCAATCCTTTGCTCATTTTTCTTGTCTTAATAATGGATAAATTGATGTGGCATATTGTTACCATTCAAAAACTGGGTCATTGTGACACCTACTAAATCTCATCAGTAGATAAGTTAAATCTTGATCCGAAACAAACAATAATGGCCTAGGGAGCAGAGGAAATAGACAAAAGCATACTAAAATAGGTTAATAGTAGAAACAACGTAAATAAGAGAATATATCTACAACATCGAACAAGAACAAAAATACAAGATTCATCTCAAAACCTAGTGGATGCTAGTGCAAAGCTACTTTTAAAAAATGAGTATAGAGTGGTCATATATAAGAACTATACAGGCTATCTCAAAATACAAAAGACTAATCACAAATATACAAAAAGAGATGAGTCAGCTACGGATGCCAATAAGATCACCCTTAGTCTGTGGAATATTAGCTACCGCAATAGGAGGAATAACGAGGTCAACTAGCACTCAAATCTACATCAAGAAAAAAGATGCAGAATGCAGTATGAGTACTAAAATAACATATGCTCAGTGGCATCATAGGCCGATCAAGCTCGCGTGCAATAACATAATAACAAGCGAGTAAATAAGGGGGTAATGATGCAACAGTAAATGCATAACTACACATGATTCATAAGAAAGATACTAAGATAAATGGTGAAAGCAATAAAGCTATCTAAATCTATTTGAAAACCCATAATCCCAGATGGCACAACCAAAACATCACAACAATAATCATACAATCAATAACCTGGCCAAACCCCCGTACAATCAATTACTACTCAGTTGACTTTATTTCAGCCTATCTTCAGAGGTCTTCATTTAGCTCATTATGTTCAATTTTAGTCAATTGTTTCATTCAACTATTTTACATACCGTATGTTCAATATATTGACGTCATTCGATGCTGCATCATTTTATGATGCAGTTTCAGATATTCATGATCTTAGTCAGGTAGATGATAGCTTCTAACCAATAGGTGATGAGCTTTTTATTCGAGGACTCTAGTCAATTTTTAGTTCCAATAGTTTATTTATATTCATATGTACTGATTAAGTGGAACATAATGTCATGTCCTAAATAACTATATTCAGTATTAGAGAGGCTTAATAGACAATTAGAGTTGTTATATTCAGTCTATTTAGTCCTAGTTAAGTATTAGAGAGGCTTAATAGACAATTAGAGTTGTTATATTCAGTCTATTTAGTCCTAGTTAATTTCATGATTATACTTCCGCTCAATAATTTTAGTTCTTATACATGCTTATATTTAGTTGTTTGTGACTTATGTCAGTATCAAAGTTAGCTTAGAGTCAATTGTGACTCTAAGCACCATATTACAATCAGGGTTAGTCTCAGATCGTTACAAGCATCTATATTCAAATTACTCTTATCTTTGATACAACCTTGTCATAATTTTGTTGCTACTCCTCTGCCTTTATATTCATGAAAAATTCTTGGCTTGAAATTTCCATGTCCGCTTTAGAATTTGACATCACTACTTCAGTTTCAAATTCTTCATCACTGTTGAAACATTAACTACTTCTCCTTTAACTACTCTATTTGGTACTTCTCCAATACATGATCTGTTGAATCCATGAAAGCTATGGAGCGGTGATGGATCAAAATTCAGTGTACTACTGTTAATTTCTTGAACGGACCTTTGTAGTGATATTATTTCGATGTTCTTGTACATTCACTGCTTAGATTCATAAAATTCCACCACAAACAAATTACAATTCTGTATGATAAAGATTAATTTATCGATGCAAATTTAGGATAATACTATAAATTTCTCTAAGAGGATTGCTGGCACTAATATTGGCCTCAAGATTAATGTTTTCATCACATTGTCTTTCTGAAATGGGACAACGTTTTTGACGACCTTTAATATGTTACCTGTTAGATCGAGAAAGATTTTGATAATTGACAAATAGAGGAACAAATGAAAAGAACCGGTTGCGCCAACATGTTCTTTTTAGACCGAATTCGACTAGGATAAGGAGAGCGTCAACCACGCGAATTAGAAGTTATAAAGTGGTGGAATGGTTACTTTTTCGACAAGAAACCAGTGCAAAAATGTTTCCTTTCATAAAAAGAATTCCTTCAAGGAAGAGGAAGCGTGCATAAAATTAGTTTACAAGAATTTCCAAATTCCACACGGATAAGGAAACAGAGTTGAAGTAGGAAAAGGATTCTTGGTCTACTTAGTCTATAAATAGAGCAAGAATCTTCCAACGAAACTTGAGCACTTAAACAGATAATTACAAGTAGAATACAATCAAATAGAGCGAGTTCATATTTGAGTGATTTCCGATTACGAAGTGTAGCCAATGCAAGGAAAAAAAAAACAAGAATTGAAGAACTGATTCATAGGCTTATGTTTTATAGTTCTTAAGTCAAGTTTGCTTGTATTGAGTTTTTATCGAGTTGTATCTTCAGTTCTTTCTATATCCAGTGAAGTATAAACTGGAGTAGGAAAAGAGTCTTCAAGTTGGGGTGACTTAAAGACTTGGGAACATAAACCTTGGGGGGTTTGTGTTGAAGTTTAGGAATTAGAGTTAGTTCCTAGGATTGCAAGAGTTGTAATCCGAATTCATAACTTGAAGTGGGTCGACGATCTAGTTGGTTGTTGGTGTCTAGGAATTAGAGTTTATAATTCCTTAGGTTACATAAGTTTGTAATATTTTGTTGAGACTCAAATTTTAATGAAGTAGAGTTAAATCCTACAGAGGTGTATGTCATGGTTTTTTACCCTTTATGAGTCGGGGTTTTCCGCGATAAAATATTGTGTCATTACTTTATTTGCTTTACATAACATAATTGTTGTAATCCGCAAAGGAACAAATAGACTATACATGTTCCTTAGGTAAATTTGGGGGTTACTATTTTAACAATTGGTATCAGATCAGGTTATCTTTGTAGAGTCTAATAACTCAAGATAAGATCACTATGAATTCTGCACCTTCTCTTGGACACAGTGAAGGTCAACACATAAACATACCACCATTATTCAATGGACATTACTACACATGGTGGAAGGTGAGAATGGAGGATTTTCTACAAGCCCATGACTATGAATTATGGATGAGAGTTACTGATGGTCCTCTTATTCCTATAATGAATGATGATGAAGGGAAAGGCATTCCAAAGCCCCAGGCTTAATATGGAGAAGCTGATTATAGAATTCTCGCAAAGAATGCTAAAGGTAAGTGCATTCTTGTATGTGGACTTGAACCTGACGAGTTCAATCGCATCTCTAGTTGTACTATAACAAAACAAATTTGGGACACACTACTCAATGCACATGAAGGAACTCCCCAAGTAAGAAAATTTAGAATTGTTAGACTGTGCACTGAATATGAAACATTTAAGATGGAGAATGGTGAATCACTTCAAGATATGATTACTAGATTCACTACTATTGTGAATGAACTGGTGTCTTTGGGAATGATATACACTACTGAGGAACTTATTGATAAAGTGCTAAAGACTCTACCTAAGTCGTGGGAGATCAAGGCCACTGCAATTAGAGAAGCAAAGAATTTGGCAACCATGAGTTTAGATGAACTTGTAGGAAATCTAAACACTTACGAGATAAGTGTTGATGAAACAAAAATGAGTGGAAGAAACAAATATATGATTTTTTCTTTCAAAGCAACTGAGATTGATGAATCTGATATGAATGATGAGGACATAGCCATGATCAACAAAAACCTCAAAATAACTCTTCAAGAAAGATGGAAACTATGAGAAAAAACTGCCCCCAAGCAAAGAAAAAGAATATGGAAAAGCTATGTATATTGCTTGGGGAATAAATTCAGACAACTCAAATAAAGATGATGCAGAAGATATGGCTTTGATGGCCATAGAGGACTCTGAACCAAACTCTGAATCAGACACTGAGAAAAGGGAGGAAAATCTTTGTGACCTTAAAAATAAACTAAAAATCTTTTCAAAGAAAAAATTATCTTCCCTTATTTTAACTCTCATAGATAATGTTCAAGAGTTGGATGAAAACAAAGATCAGTTATTCGCCTCCTTGGCCAGTTTAAAATTTGAATATACTGATCTTGAAAAAATTAACTCTGATCTCAAGAAATAAAATCAATTCCTAAAGGAACAAGTACAACAACTTGATTCCTGCACTTTGGCTCTCAAATCTGAAATTTTGAAACAAAGTGTTACTGGGAATGGAAAAGGAAAAAAACAGCGGTGACCAAATCAGATGTGACCAAAATCTAAAGAGGCTAAAAGATGAACTATTTTCTGAAAGGAAAAAAATCTAGATGAATAAATCTTGACCTAGATAGAACTAAGTATAAGCTTGAGAGGGCAAACTAATGGACTCAGTCCTCAATGATTGTGACTCAGCTCAATAATAGAACACATAACACTAAATCTGGAATAGGTTTTATTAAAGAAGTCCCTAAGAAAGCCTCTTATTTGTGCACACATTGTAGTAGTATTGGTCACTCAAGGGGTACCTGCCCAATACTTATAACTCACATGAATAAAAACTTCAAAGTTGCCTCAAATAGAAAAACCAACCCTGTTAAATGAAAGGAATCACGTCAAAGAAACAGGTTGGGGCAAAAGAAAAAATCTAAAAATGTTTCACCAATATGGATTAATAGAGATCTCATTCATCCTTTTTATCAATACAAAGGACCCAAGCTAGTATGTGTTCCTAAATCTAACCTTTGAATTTGAATGAAAAGTGAGAGGAAACAGGCAACATTCACCAATGAACACATATTGCTCCAGACGCATGATTGAAGCTAGAAAAAATTCCTCTCATTTGCAAAAGAAAAGGATGGAATAATAGCTTTGACAGTTAAAAAATTGAAAAAATGGGCAAGACTAAAGAACACAAATTGAAAGAAGGCATCATGTTAAAGGAATGAACCAAAATCCACTCAGTATATTACAACTTTGTAATAACAGAAATAAGCCCGCAGGATGATGATGAGTTGTCAATGGTATTTAAATCAATTATGAATAAATATGTGAAAGAAACAGGTCCAACCTATGCAGTATCTAGCAATAGGAACATGAAAAGCCATATGAGGCACACTCAGATGATCAGAGTGTGTAAACTGCGAGTCCAACAATCAAGAAGGATGATCAACCTCGAAAAACACTTTAAAAAGGAACAATTTAGAACTTTTGGCCGTGCTGTGAAGTGAAATTGTATCGTATGTTAGTTAGAGAGATTGGCGGGGATGATTAAGATCACGTGAGTATCCTTCAATGGCTAATGAACATTGCGCATACTGCCCTCTTATCTTGAATTTTATGCTCAATCTTGTACATTAAGTTGTATGTCTCTATACCACTTTTAAAGTCAAGTCACTCATGCACTATAACATTGTATTTGCATATGTTACAAGAGAGACTTGGTAAAATTGGAGCAAAATTAAGTATTATCCAGTGATCTAAGGTATGTATACTACAATTGTTCATGACTAAATATGGAATCAGTGCACTTGAACATGTTCTTACTACTTGTCCCAAAAGATACATCCATGTCCTATGCTCTATTTTCGATGTTGTCTAAAAGGAATCTAATCACGCTTTCTTGTGATAAAATATAATCATATCTCTACCCAAGATTAAACTCTTCATCTCAAAGGACTATAAATACCACTAAATAGATATCTTATTAAAAACCTATTTAAAGCCTTATCCTAGTGTGTTTCTCTACAACTCACACCCTTCTCTTTCATAAACTTCTTCACCAAGAAATCCTCTTTTTCTAAAATTGTTGAATAAATTGTTCTTAAAAAAAAACATGTTCACGCTTGATTAATTACAATTTATGGTTCTTAATGACATTCTTGGAGATTCTAAGTGTGATGGTCTATCTAATGTTATGATTGAGATGACTTCGGTGGATGACACCTCTACTTTGGTGCCTTATAAAATAGAGGTTGCGGGGTAGAGATTAGGTAGTACTGGTTGATGCTTATCGTGACCAATGACACTAACCTACGGTACGAGTGTCTACGATCGTCGATAATATAGTAACCCAACTAAAGGTTGGGGTCGTGTTCCAAGGGAGTGGTTTTGAGAATTGATAGAAAAATAAAATTTAGTTCTAATTAGTCGTAGCTAAGGATATTAACAATTAAAAACATAATAAATCAAAGGGAGTGACACAAAAGTGTCAAATATCGATTTGGGGGTTTAATCACAAGTAGTAAAAACAACAAAAATAACATGAAAATCAAGTATGGGGAAGAGTTCTTGGGGTGTGACCGCAATACAAGTTGAGATAAATCGTTGGGTACATGCCTTCGATAGGAAATTTGCAAGATAATAGTGACTAGGCTAAGCTTTAGATGGAAATAAGTTCCCTCTTGGGCAACTTACCCCGTTTTGAATGTGTTTCTCTCGGACACCCATTTGTTGCATGAAGGCCAGCTTGCGCCTTACCCCACTCACTCTCTCGAGCTGAGTGTTAGGATATGGGACTAGGGCTCACCCCTTCGGGCTGAACCTCATGTCGATCCGCTCTTTAGGCCATCAGTCTAGCGGTCTTGGTTTCGTGACCTCCCTCTCGGGCAAGCCGAAAACACATGGGTGGTTTTGTATTTGCAACTACAAACCCATTAAATAAAACCACAACCACTAGGTGAAATCACCATTAAAATCAACAACAATATCAACACATATTTGCTAAATCACACCCCAAGAATGGGATTTTTAGTCACACATCAAGAAATAACAAAATACACCTAAAATGATACTAAAATCAAATGGGTATAAGAAATTAAACCTTGATTTAAGCAGAGGAAGAAGAATGGAGAAGATCCACTTCCAACTTGGGGAAGATGAAATCTTCTTTCTTCAAGTCTCCCAAAACCCTCTCTAAACTTGAGAGAAAATATCCAAAAAGTATTATTATATTTTGGAAATTAAAATTAATGCTCGACTCCTTAAAAATTAATAACGAGTTTAGTATTTATAGACTTCAGAAAATAGTGATGGCAGATTTTTCGGCGAGGTTAGTCGGAATCACCGATTAACTCGGTGATTCACCCTTTGGTGTAGTTCATCGCTGTCTTGCACTAGCCTTCAGCGTCGCCGTGCTCTGTGTCATTGGGCGGTATAGTACTATTTTGCGAAACTATTCGGCAAAGCTCCGACTGCTCCTTTCATCGCCTTTTTGACCTTTCTCCTGCAGGGCTTCGCGTACCGGAACAAAGGGCGGAGTGCGTCCCTTCAACGAGTCGCCAAGTGTGCTTGGCGATAAGCATGCTTCAGCTTCTTCGTTCTTTTCAGTCTTTCTGTTCCTTTTTGCGCCTAAGTGTCCATGCTTCCACCAAAACTTCAAATACCTGAAACTTAAGAGTTTTCATCAGAAATTGAGACAAAATAAGCATTTGAGGACACTATTTCTATCAAAATAAAGCCCTAAATGAGTCCAATTTGTGGACTCATCACTGGTTCTTAGGGGGAATCTGTATATGATGTGTCTAAAATTACTGAGGAAGTTTTGAAGGATATACCATGTGAGGGGGAATATTTTGGGGATCCTACAGTTGAACAAAGTCAATTGTTAGGCTCAACTCAGGTGCATCTAGGCAGGGGGAATCTATGGGGGACCTTTCTGTTGAACCTAGTTTTTCTATTTTGGATCCATATCAACTTGAATTTGGGGTTGATGTAAAACAATAATTATAGTTGGTGCTGCACCTGATTATAGGGAACAGATTGAGAGAACATGTTCCTCTACAAATGATGCTGAAGAAAATTTGTTCTTCTTATTGACTCAATTTAAATTAAAGATGAATCTATTGAAATTAGAGTTGTGAACTTTGGGAAGCAGACAGTACTCTTAGGCAAGGTGAGTACTGATTTTGAGGGTTAGAGATGAGTGAACTATTGTTTCTCCGGAGGGTACAAAATTGATTGAACCAGTTCCTTAAAGGTGATACAAAATGGAAAAAAATAAGCTGAAATTGAAGTCATATGTATCACTCACCAGAATGCCATGGACCAGCTGCATATGAACTATGATCTTGAACATGTAGGCCTGCTAAAGAAAAATAAAACACAAAGCTCAAGGTTGAGCTTGCATGGACCAAGGCTACTTTTGAAATTGAGAAGACTACTAATTTTGGTAATCCAAAAGATGTTTTTTGTGTTGCTGAAAAAGGACTTTATTTACCCTCTCATGCCCGATCTTTTGCTATTACCTAGCCACTCTAGCCTTTGACTTCTCAATTTTTTTCTCATCACAAGTGCTTTATCTATCTTTAATTTTGATTACATTTGTGGTGTATATACTTTTTTATTAATGCTAATGTTGGGTTTGAGTTTCAGGTTCATGTCTATCTCCTATGTTTGTGCAAATGCTTTGCTATAGCTAACTGAGTTCTTGATTTTTAAGTGTTTGTGTAGGTGATAGCCCAGTGGCCATAAGTATCAAATTTGCTTCTCTTAGTGTGGTGTATGCCTTCACACTGTTTTATGATGTCAAAAGGGGGAAGTGTATACTTGTGTAATATTTATAACTCAATTGGTCTAACTTGATCATCTAATGTGTTTGCTTTGTGTATTGAGTTTTAAGAAACTGACATATAATATAGATTGATCTATTCACGCAAGAAGCAATGGTTTGTCATCATCAAAAAGGGGGAATTTGTTAGATCGAGAAAGATTTTGATAATTGACAAATAGAGGAACATATTAAAGGAATCGGTTGTGCCAACATGTTCCTTTCAGACCGAATCCGACTGGGATAAGGAAAACGTCAACCACGCGAATTAAAAGTTATAAAGCGGTGGAAGGGTTGCTTTTTCGACAAGAAACCCGTGCAAAAATGATTTCCTTTCATAAAAAGAATTCCTTCAAGGAAAAGGAAGCGTGCATAAAATTAGTTTACAAGAATTTCCAAATTCCACACGGATAAGGAAACAAAGTTGAAGTAGGAAAATGATTCTTGGTCTACTTAGTCTATAAATAGAGCAAGAATCTTCCAACGAAACTTGAGCACTTAAACAGAGAATTACAAGTAGAATACAATCAAATAGAGGGAGTTCATATTTGAGTGATTTTCGATTAGGAAGTGTAGCCAACGCAAGGAAACAAAAACAAGAATTGAAGAACTGATTCATAGGCTTATGTTTTATAGTTCTTAAGTCAAGTTTGCTTGTATTGAGTTTTTATCGAGTTGTATCTGTAGTTCTTTCTAGATCCAGTGAAGTATAAATTGGAGTAGGAATAAAGTCTTCAAGTTGGGGAGACTTAAAGACTTGGGAACATAAACCTTGGGGGGTTTGTGTTGGAGTTTAGGAATTAGAGTTAGTTCCTAGGATTGCAAGAGTTGTAATCTGAATTCATAACTTGAAGTGGGTCGACGATCTAGTTGGTTGTTGGCGTCTAGGAATTAGAGTTTATAATTCCTTAGGTTACATAGGTTTGTAATGTTTTGTTGAGGCTCAGAGTTTAATGAAGTAGAGTTAAATCCTACAGAGGTGTAGGTCGTGATTTTTTACCCTTTATAAGTCGGAGTTTTCTGCGATAAAATATTGTGTCATTACTTTATTTGCTTTATATAACGTAACTGATGTAATCTGCAAAGGAACAGATAGAATATACCTGTTCCTTAGGCAAATCTGGGAGTTATTATTCCAACATTACCAACACCAAAAAAATTATGAGCATTGAGAAAATCTTTTTATTTTTTGATTGAAAAATAAGGAGCTAGCAGACCATCCAACTCACACCTTCTCATTTGATATTTGCATATGGCATAAACTTATGAGCCATTTTCTCCACTTCCACCGCCTCCACCTCGAGAAGCAGAAGGGGGACGAGTGAGTCCAGAGGAGATACGTTTAGTGTTGTTGACAATATTTGTTATTGTTCATATCCCCTTTAGAGTTATTAGTGCAGGTGCAAAACATCCGTTGTTTTTTCAAAAAAATGCTAGAATGTTGTATTAGAGTGAAAATTTCACTTATAAAAAATATTTAAACATGATTTTTGACCTAAAATCTACTCTCTTTTTTCGAAGAGGAGGAGAAGGAGGGGAGTTGATTTGTGGAAATTGATTAAAGTTTTGATCTTAATTATCGTGATTGAATGTAGAGGTATTATTGTTAGAACGTTGAGGAATTGAGGTAAAGATGACTAAAGTGCTGGAAAATTTAAAAATAAAAATAATAGTACTCAATAGATTTTATTATAATATATTAATAATAAAAATGTGAAGAGGAAGCGGGTATATATGAGATGAGATAAGGTGACAAAACTTAGCTTCTCTCTGTCCTCTCTCCATCAAATTATACTCAACATACTCCCTTCATACTCTGCTGCCATGGCGGTGGCAGAGTTTATTCCTTCTTCTTCTTCTTCACTCACTAAAACCATATCTCTTTATTCTTCACAACTTTTACATGTATCAACCCACAAGCCTCGATTATTACTAACTCCTCTCCGAAGAAGTAAAATATGCTGCTCTGTTATCTCTAAGTAAGTATGTTCATTTTTCTTCACCCCTTACTACTTGTGTTAGAGAAAACCTTTTTGAACACCCTTTTTTTTATATTGTCCCAGTGAAGTTCAAGCACCAGTGCCGGTGGCGAAGGAGCCAATTAAAAAAACAGAATGCTTTGGTGTTTTCTGTCTTACTTATGATCTCAAAGCTGTAAGTTACCTTCGTAATAATGAAATTCAGGTCACCCTGGACCATTTCACTTTCTTACATCTATCATTTTGTCTCTCTAATATATACTATGCGCAAAACATATGAAAAAGAAATCACCTACTAACATTCTTTATCGACTCTAATCAGTGGGCGGAGCGAGAATTTTCATTAAGGAGGGTTAATAGTTAAGTCCCTAATGGTCCAAAAACAATATGTAGAGTTTCTTATTAAAAGAAGAAGGAAAGACACTGTACAACTGTTGTATGTGAATAGTCGAGCAGAAACTATCTTCGGCATTTAGTTTGTATTGTATTTTAAGAATAATTTTTTTCAACAGGAAGAAGAGACAAGTTCTTGGAAGAAGCTGATAAATGTCTCTGTTTCTGGTGCTGCCGGAATGATCGCTAATCATCTTCTTTTTAAAGTAAGAAGAAGCCCTTTTTTCCATTATTTTTAATGAGTTTTAGCTTTTTTTACTTCAACCACAACGCAATAATGTACAAATTTCTTCGTTAAGAGCGCAACTGTAACAAAATATTGAGCATATTACTTGATTAATTTTCCAGACTGTATCATTTAGACAGTAATAGATCAGTCATGTGATTATTAGAGTCAAAATTAATATGCATCCGCACACCAGCATCAGTAAAGCGTGACCACGTTCTTGGGATACTATAGTTGCAGAAACTCATTTATTATCTAAAGTCAGTTCTCACCATGTAGAGAATCTTTCTTTTCAATTAACTTCTTGGCTTGAATGCATCTGTGACCGGACCGGATTCTTTATGTTATCTAATATCCTTTCAAATGGATCAAGCTGATTGCTGGACTCACAGTTCATCTATTAATGACCTTAAAGTATGAATTAACGGTTTGAACTTATGCTATCTAGCACCATTATGTTTGTTCTTATGAACCATTTCTTCATAGGTGAAATTCCAGAAGCTTTTTAATCAGTACTCATAAAGCCTCGGAAAGTATGTAATGGTTTCAATTTTTCCAGCTTGCATCAGGTGAAGTTTTTGGGCCAGATCAACCAGTTGCATTAAAATTATTGGGGTCTGAGCGGTCGATCCAAGCCCTTGAAGGTAGGTATTTTCCCTGTACCATCAGCATCTACATTTTTGGAGGATCCTTCACGGACATAAATATGTTGTTTCCTCTTTTCTCTTATCTAATTCCTTTCATTTTTTGTGGGTGTGGGGGTGGACGGGCGGTATGTTTGTAACTTAAATGTAGGATGAACTGTTTTAGCTATCTTTATATGGTCAGATGATTTAAGCACTTCCAAACAAGCATTATTAAAATAAAATTAAAATGTGCTTGTTGTCTGACATTCGATAAAGAATGTTCATTTTCTTATTTATAGTAGTTTATATGGGTTTCGCAACTTTCAGCTCTTTGCTCCACTTGCTTTCTATGATATTCATTCTCACTAACTGTAGGAAAAGGATGGAATTCCTACTTCTGTTGGTAACAGTTGATGAATTTCTGCTTTACTAACGGTTAGATGTCACCATTCAGGAGTTGCTATGGAACTAGAGGATTCCTTGTTTCCGTTGCTTAGGGAGGTCAGCATAGGCATAGATCCTTATGAGGTGTTCCAGGATGCTGAATGGGCACTTCTCATTGGAGCAAAGCCTCGAGGTCCTGGAATGGAACGAGCTGGCTTATTGGATATAAATGGGCAAATCTTTGCTGAGCAGGTATCTTCTTCTAGTTGTTATCCTCATAAGCTAGAGTTAACATGTTGAGTAAAGTTTTTCATATCTTTTTCCAAATCATTACAGGGAAAAGCTCTCAATGCTGTTGCATCTCGTAATGTCAAAGTTATAGTGGTGGGAAACCCTTGTAATACCAAGTAATATACTATTTCACTGAATGCCAAATCTCCTTTTATACCCCTCTCTGTTCATTGCTAATATCTTCCTATTCCTCTCTAGTGCATTGATTTGTTTGAAAAATGCTCCAGACATACCTGCAAAAAATTTTCATGCATTAACAAGATTAGATGAAAATCGAGCAAAATGCCAGGTAAGCCATCATATGGTTTAGCATGCTCTTTTACACGGTGAACACAAAAGGTAAGATACAGTTTTATGGTTGTGCAGCTTGCTCTGAAAGCTGGAGTCTTCTATGACAAAGTATCTAATATGACCATCTGGGGAAACCATTCGACTACTCAGGTTTCTCATAAGATTCTCATTCACTGGTGCCAAAGCTATTTTCACTTGCTTACTGTTCCTGCTATAAGTTAGATCAGTTTCTTGCTATCAGGTTCCAGACTTCTTAAATGCAAAAATTAATGGTTTTCCGGTCAAAGACGTCATTAGAGATTCTAAATGGTTAGAGGAAGAGTTCACTGAAAAGATTCAAAAGGTATGGTTTCAAACTTCAGAGTTTTCTTTTGTGCCTGTCATGTGTTTTTGTCAAAAGAGTCTAATGCTTAGGCATTGATCTCCAGAGAGGTGGTGTACTTATTCAGAAATGGGGAAGATCTTCTGCTGCGTCGACTGCTGTATCAGTTGTTGATGCAATGAGGTCTCTTGTGACTCCTACACCAGAAGGCGATTGGTTCTCCACTGGCGTAAGCTTATGAATTCTTCTTTGTAAGAGAATTAAGTTGTCTATTAGTGCCTTCAATGATCTATTATAGGAAATGAGCATTCTAAACATTGATTCCCCCCAACCCACCCACCTTCCCGCCCGGGTTTCAGGAGATACTGTTATTAGAAGGTGTTCACTTTGTTCATTTTTTAATTCCACGTGGAGGTTTATCAACTTATATACTGGACACAATGTGCGGATACACCCACCTTTTGTGTTGTGTGTGTGTATTTATACCAAATCTTTTACTCATTATCACAAAGGAGCTCAGTGGCATCCCACAGCCACAGACTTTATCCTGATCAAATAGGCATAATTTTCTGAAATGGAAGCCATATTTTTATTGTATAAACTTATAAACATTTAATCCAACCATATCTGTTATGATATAGAGTAACTAGTTTTATGGCTCCTTATTTTCCGGTTGCATGGTATATGATGGTTATTTATGAGTTTCCTAGTAACTAGATCTGATAATGTAGGTGTACACCAATGGAAATCCTTATGGGATAGCAGAGGATATAGTTTTCAGCATGCCATGCAGATCAAAAGTTAGTTATTTATCTCAGTTCCCAGTTTCATCTGGTGTTTTTTGTGCAAATCAATATCGGGTCTAATATACTTATTGCTTGCAGGGTGATGGTGACTATGAACTTGTCAAGGATGTATTAATGGATGACTACCTCCGAAGCCGAATAAAGAAGGTTATCTCCCTTTTCTCTTAGATTTTGGAACACTTTTTTCCCTTCTTAAGTAAAATGTCATTTCATTGGCCATGGAGCATGTCGAACATATAAAGCCAAAAAGCTCCAATTCCGTGCTTTCGCATAGACATTCATGAAGCAGTTAATTAATCTGGTGTTTGTCTACGATTTTGCAGTCAGAAGATGAATTGCTTGCTGAGAAGAGATGTGTTGCGCATCTTACAGGAGAGGTGAGATTTTGTTTTACTTTGTTTTTACCCCTCTCCTCAGGGTGGTGAGTACTAAGCCACTGGTATTAGTCATTTAAATTTTGTGTTTTTCCAGTGGACTGAGTCTATATTTTCTCTTTTTAGGGTATTGCTGTATGTGATCTGCCAGGAGACACAATGCTCCCTGGAGAAATGTGAAACTATAGAGCCAGGTTATCAACGGCTTTTGACCTTTGCAGAACGGGTTTAGATCCTATGAACACAAAGGTATATGAAAATGTAATATGTATGCAAATGATCTTTGAAGTTGACTAGATCTGATTGCTGCTAGGGGTGGGCGTTAAGGCAATACAGATTGGATATGAAAGCTTCGGCTTGGAATTTTTGATTTTCAGTTGAGAAATGACAATCCAAATCCAAACAAAATAGTTCGGATTTGTTCGGTTTTGGAATGATCTGTTTGGCATTTTGGGCAATTTGGCTTTAATTTACTGATGTCCTTCATCGTCAAGAGTCTACAGACGGCATTTGCAGCAGCCTCAGTCTACTACCTACAGTAAATGAAAATTTTGAACTAAATATATAGGTGTACGTATTGGAATTTTTGTCAAGAGTAATAGTGAGGTGCTGAGAATTATTTTTGAGAAGAAAAAAACTTTGAACCCTTGTGTTGATTTGACTTGCTAGACTTTACCTAGCACAAATCGAAGTCCCAATTCTGAAGCTCATGGAAAGAAGTAGGACTCGAAAGAATAAAGAACAGAAGCAGCCCCTGGATACCATAAATGTTTGCTTTTACAAGAAAGCTAGCAACTGATTCCAAAGTGGCAGAATTATCATTACCTGGAGACATGCCAAAAGATAGGATAATGTTGCAATAAAGATGACCAGTCTGTCATGTTCCTTATTTGAAACATGCACTGAACTTCAGAACATCCTTTGTAGGTAACTCCAAAGCAAACGCAGGAATACTCCCCAACATCTGGCTTGCCTGCTTCATAAATCGATGCCCACTGTATCCATTATCCAATTAGGACTCAAGGATCAAAACCCAAATTCTTATTTGCATCAAAGTACATAAGGTACTCCTCAAGCAACGTCAAACCCTGAGTTTGAAAGATCGTAGGAGTGCTCCATCTTTAAATTGCAAGTTATCACTTGTATCATTTAGTGGCCTGTTTCTTGCTTGATTCAGTATCGCAGTCATGCTTGACTGGATCAAGGGACTTATTTGCTTCCTCACTGTTAGTGCCATTTCTGCCATCAGATCAGTTTGTACCAATAGGTGCACTGTCACTGTGACTCTGTGAGTTCCAAGAATCTTGTGCAAGATATTAAGAAGAAGTTAGTACCGGTTGCCTTGTGCCAATTTTAGTGAAATTAAGCCAGCCATTGATTTTATTTGATCTGGAAACTAAAGATATTATGAAAGCTTCATCAATGCAGATGTTGGCCTGGAAGATGATATGGAGAGTAAAATTTCCTGATGAAATAGCATGCTTTACATGAATACCGGAAAGAGAGGCTCGAGACAATCTTATGAAAAGAGGAACAACTGTGCTACATGAGGCAGAGATATCAATCATCTCTTTTTTCACTGCGAAGTAACAAATGAAGGTTGGAAGATTTTGATCAGCTCAAGGGGAAGCTGACTAGGAGAGTTCAACAAGTGTTATCTTGCTGGAACAGAGATGGGAACCTGTCAGGACACAGAGAGAGATTTGTAGATTATCCCGACTTGCATTTGATGAACAATTTGGAAGATCAGAGGAGGATAATGGTAGCTCTATCCGAAAGATAAAGATGAACTGTCTAGTCCTTTTCTATTTTTGGTGTACACAAGAATATCTTCATGAAGCATGCACATAAAAGATGAAATACCTGCTCAAGGTCATATCCATCTGGGTGCACCAATATTATGAGTTGATAAAAACAATAAAATGTGGTTTTAGCTGGGATCAAACCGTGGCAGCATGGGAAATCGCGCTAGCTTGTACCAGCAACACTAACTGGATCCCTACTAACTGCCCTTTTATGCTTTTCATGAGGACACTATTAGTTATTTTTATTTCTTTCAATTTTTCAAAATAGATATACATATAAAAAAATTAAAGTTAACCGGTGCACCTACACCCCACCTATACATGTGGGTCCACCTCTGCATAGCACAAATACATCCTTTTCACCAAAAAAGAAGTGTGAAAACTAAGAAAAAGAGGAAAATAAACTGGAAGGTAATTTAAACATCAAGGATGAAAACACCTTGGATAATAAACTATTTCAATTTGATATTTTAATCTTAGTGGTGGTAGTGGGAGGTGCAACTCTTGCTAGATTTCTGATAAACAACCAGAAATAATAGCTGTCTGTTTACCTATAGGGGCAGTTTGGGGGATGCTTCAAAAAATTTACTTCATAAATATCTTATTCAAGGAGAAGCAAAAACACCAACCTGATGTTAGAAAAGATCTATACAAAGTCATAGCTCTATCATGCTCGAAATATCATTACAGTTCTCCATCAATAATTCAATCATATCAAAATGTAATATAAACTTAACTATAAAGAGGCTTACGAAATTTAGAAGGTGTCTAGATTAACTTATTTTTAAGTGCTTTTGCCTTTTAAGCAAGTGTTTGGCAAAGATACAAATTAAAAAGTATAAAAAGAAGAGTCAAAAATCAAAAGTAGGTCTACATACTTTTGACTTTTAAATCACTTTAAAAAAATCTTATCCAAACACCCCCTTAAACTTGTTGGTTATTGAGTTTAAATCGTGGGTTACTGCAACACCTCGGATTTCGAAAATGGAATAGATTGCATGAATTTTGGCTACTGGTTCAGGTCTACGAGACCAGTCTACGGTTTGTAGAACTTTCTACGGGTCGTAGACCAGTCTCGTAGAAAAGGGGGAAATAATTTTTGAAAATCAAGTCCCAGACTTCATCCTACAATTGACCAAGACGGTCCTTCGTATGGTCTATGGGTCGTAGATGTGTTCCGTAGAAGCTATCCAGACTTAAGTAAAATTTTGGAGTTAAAGTTGAATTCTACAGTTAGGGTCTAAGATCCGAAGGAAGTCCTACGAGCCGTAGAAGGGTCCCATCAAAAGTTGAGTAATTTTAAGGCCCAGTACTTGGTCTACGGTTGATCCAATACGGACTGTAGAAAGTTGTACGGTCCGTAAGTTTGACCCGTAGTCCAGCTCAACAATTAATTTTTAGGGGCTTTTGGGTTTTTTTTTTCTAAATGTTTTAAGCCAATACTATGTCGTTTTGACATCTATCTTAAGCCCTATATAAAAATTTTAAGTCCTAAATCTACCCACTTTAAACCCATTCACCTATTTCCCCAAAACTTAGCCAAATTCATTCTCTTAAATTCCCTCTCAACCTAAGGAAGAAAAATAAGTTAGGGTTCACTCCAAGGTCTTCCATTCACCATTCATCTTGGGCTTGAGTAGCAAGGTATGTGGGTATTGACCCATGGAGTCCATTCCTTCATGGGGTCCCCAAGGTTTTCAAATTCTCAATTCAATTTCAATTGATCAAATTAGTGTTTTTCTTAGTTCTATATGAGTCTTATTCGATTATGATATTTATTGTTGTTTAAATCTTTTATTGCATGATTTAATGTAAATTACATGATATCTAGTTGAAGTTATATGAACCCAAGCATGATCCATGACTTCCAACTATGAACTTATGAAAAATCCATGAACCTATGAACTATGAATTTTGAAAGAATATGCATGTCTTGTGAAAATGATGTTTATGATGATATGGTGCTTTTAAATGAAAGTATTAATGATATATTGTTGTGAAAGGTTTTTTCACATACCAATATGATCATGATTGTGCAAGGTGTTTACATTGGTGAAAGGTTTTTTCACCTACGTTTGAATTGTAATTTAAGGAGCTATTCTATGATATGGTCTTTAAGATGTGGATTGGTATTGAATATCGTCTTTCCTATGTAATAATGATATTTGGACTTTTATCTATTCCGTTGGATTTAGACTTAGCACCGAGAGGGCTATCTTTGAGGTGGAGACTCAAATAGGGTAGTCTCTAGTAGCAACCTCTAGTCCCAAACTACGTGTCCCTGTAGGATTGTCTTAAATGACCTATCTAGTGGATCCACTTTAGCAAAAGATGATGTGTACTGATTCTACTTTGGCAAGTAGAATCCCCTTATTTCGATATGAGAGAGATATTGGATTCCATGATATAACTCTTATGGTCTTATTGTCGGTTAAACCTAATATCCCACAAAAAACGATTATGCTTCTTCAAAGCTTTCTTATGTCTCTTCTTTTAAATGTGTTGACCATATCTTATGATTTACATGTCATTGCTTCTTTAAAGCTTTAAATGTTCAAATGTTAGTCATGAATTACATGTTTAAGCTGTGTCATCATGTATATTTATGCATAGTGCCTCATATTTACTACATTCCATGTACTAATGCATACTTATGCCTACATTATCTTATTAATGTAGGATCCGACGTTCCTACCTCTCACACTCGTGGCTAGTTGATCATTCTACCGGATTCAAGAATTGGTGAGTCCTTATGTTTTGAGGATCGAGACACATTTACTTGTTTTATGTATTTTTAGTTTACGGATGATATATGTGGTGTATGGGTTATGTCTGAACCACTTTTTTTTATGTTTAGATGGCTTGTTGAGATTATGTGTCACGACCCGAGCCTACACCCTGGACGTGGTCGGCACTCGAGAACCATTGTTGGTCCCCAAGCGAACCCTCATCCTGACTAACTACAAGCGGAAGACTAACTCAAGCATACAAAGCTTAAAAACTAAATAAAAATTCATGAAACTCAATTACAAAGCTTTAACTCAAATGAAAAATTCTGAATAAAAATAAATTATTCAATTCGCCATAAAATAGGCAACTTAAGTTTTTAAAACATTTAATAAAATAAATAAAAAGACTTTTGAAACTCTACAGTCTATCTTTGAAGCCTCTAAATGACAAAGATGGAAGTCTAGACAAGACCACGACCTCCTAACAATTGATATAACTGAAAGTAAAAGTGGAACCCTCCGGAAGCAAGGAGGCTCACCATAGCTAACTCAAACTCCATGTGGTATCAACGAAGCTCCTGTTGATGACCCTGAATACCTGTATCTGCATCATGAAATAATGCAGGCCAAATGACTCAGTACGTGGAATGTACAAGCATGTAAGGGGAATTCTAAAGCATAAACATAAGCTTGGATTTGATAAAAAGGAAACATACTTACCTCTTTTCAAACTTACTCAACTCAAGGAATATTCAAGGATACTCAAAACTACTCAAACTTACTCAACTCAGAAGTACTCAAGGATAAGATACTCAACTCGAAATACTCAACTCATGATACTCAAGGATAAAGCAATAGTAAAAGATGCAATATATATATGGAAAGCTTTAAAACTGTAGATAGCAACTCAATGTATTGAAAAAATACAATAATACTCGATGTGTATATAAAAACACAATATAACTCTCTAGGAGTTTCTCTAACCGACAATCATTACTATGAGCTATGTGATGATATATCGTCTTGTCCACACTGCCAGAACTGTCATATACTTTGTCAAGGTATAAGACCTCTCAACTAAGTGGATCCACTAGTCTGTGCTAAAAAGCACTAAGGAATCATCTAGAAAGTATGACCCTTTCTACCCACGTCGGCTACATGGTTTATGGAGACTTGAGTTATCTGAACTCGTCCCCATATTGGTGCTCAATACTACTCCCAAAATATACTCAGTTCATATGTTTTAAAAACATAACTCTTTCTATGGTTTGAGATTATTACTCAAAATCTTTCTGTAAAAAAATAGATGTTACTCAACTGCTCAAAACTCTTTTGGAAATCTCAGTTTCCTCCTCTTTTATATGTGAAAACATTTACTCTTGGGAATACTTAGTTCCCATATATCATTTTAAAGAAAATGACTCGACTCTACTCTTTCTCAACTCAAGTGCTCAAGTCTTAAAACAAGTTTGGAAAAAATTGTAAAAGACTTCTCAGAATAAAGTTCATGCCGAATTATGGACGTGAACGACTCAATTCAAGGTTTTCAATAATCATATATATAGAACTCAATAGTCGAAACTCAACAACTCAGAACTCAAGAACTTCAATGATAATACTCGTTTCAAGAATGCTCGACTCAGAGAATTCATGCGGAATTATGGACATGAACTACTCAACTCAAGGACTCAAAGATACTTCTCATCTCCAGACTACTCAACTTATAGGGTTCATGCGGAATTATGGGCATGAACTACTCAACTCAAGGACTTCATGAGTAACATGTAATAGTCCCATGATTAGGAATATAATCTCAAAAGGGATTAGGAACTCAAGACTCAAGACTTAGAACTTGAAGATACTACTCTTCTCAAAGATGCTCAACTTATGAAGTTCATGTGGAATTTATGGGCATGAACGACTCGACTCGAGGGTCTACAGAAAATTATGGAACTCATGCATACGACTTTCCTCATTCTCATACTTACTTCCTCAAAACTTAGCTCAAATCGATAGTTGATCTCAAAGGATTCACAATTGAACTCAAAGACTTTCTTGAACTCTACTCTTAACTCTCTCTCTTGAATGTGAATTATGAATTCAAGAGTTATGGTTCATGATATGAAGGATCTCGATGGTAGTGTAGACTCATGAATACATTCCTCTCACTTTCATGCTCACTTACTCGAGTCTCGAAACAAGTTATTAGAAATTGTAGAAGACTCTTCAAAAAGACTCAAAGGGACTTTCTCAAAAATGTTCGAAAGAACTCTCAAAACTTGACTCTCAACTCTACCTTGAATTTGATTTATGAATTCAAGGTTGTTATTTGTGATAGGAAAGATCTCGTGATGTTTAGAAGTGTTTTTAGATAGTTAAACATGAGAAACGATGGAAGCAAGTTAGCGACGCGGAGATGCATTTAAATATTTGGTCGCGAAATAAATTTTGAGGCAGAAGGGTCTGTGACCTCTCCGCGACGCGGAGAAAAAAATTCCCATCCTAAGGAATAGGTCCGCGACGTACCCAGATTTACTCGACTTTTTCCTTCTTCATTTTCTAACCCCAATTCGCCTAAATTTGATTATTTTTTTCAATTCCTCTTTAGATTCAGATACCCCATAGATGAACACAA
Organism: Solanum verrucosum; assembly: GCF_900185275.1. Lineage (NCBI taxonomy): Eukaryota > Viridiplantae > Streptophyta > Magnoliopsida > Solanales > Solanaceae > Solanum > Solanum verrucosum. The sequence continues at coordinate 4,467,890 of NW_026019930.1, read as the reverse complement.
GATTCTAATCAAACACAACTCTAAAATCGACACGATTTTATCAAGAACTCATCAATCTCATCTAAACTCAAGAACGAAAGCCAATTTCAAGAACACAATTCAAGAATACCAAACTTTCAACTTTCTAGAACGAATTTCGCTGAAATTAACATGATTGGTGTGTGGGTGAACAAACCCAACACTATGGAAGCTTACATACCTCTTAGGGATCACACCCATGGCGAAAATCCGCGACAAAACTCAAGAACCTCGACGAACGTCTTGATCCTCTCCTTTTTTCTCCTCTTCTTTTCTCTTCTCTCAAAACCCTAACTTATTTTTATGAAGAGTAAACTGAATCCAATTAGTTTTGTCCCCAACTTAATTATCAAAAACGAATTTAATTAATTGGGTAGTGAAAAGACCATAATACCCTTCTAAAATTCGGGTAACTTTCCTTATTCGGACAGCCCGACTTCAAATGGGCATATCTCCCTCATACGAACTCGAAATTTATCAAACTCGGTGGCGTTGGAAAGATAATTCAAAGATCTTTCCTACAGTATCTGGTAGCACACCTAAATCATCCTGATCTAGGAGTTATGGTCGTTTAAATTCGACCCAAAACTCATACTTAGCTTAACTTTGTCAAACTTTCCAAATTTGATTATTTTCAAAAATAGTTTCTTTCCAATTCCAAGTCTTACTAGTTCTTTCAAAAAGCGAGGTGTTACACTATGTTAGACTTCCGCTTTGTCAAACTCTTTTGTAATATGAAAATACGACTTTTGAAATTTTTATTATATTATTTTGTATGATGTATGTTAAGTGGCTTGTATAGATCCTTTCGGAGTTCTATACATCATGTTACACCTAGGGTATACTTTGGGTCGTGACAGTTACCCATGTGGACTGGTCCGACTCGATTCATTTAGAGGAGATCAAATTGAAGAAAGCTACTGGAGAAAAACTAAAGTAATAAGTTTTTCAGTTCGCACTAACTTCTTAGGAATGTTTTTCTATGTTATATCAAAAGTGCAGAAGGGCTTTTCTCTAGAATCATTTTTTTGCATAACCAAATTTTTTATAGATCTCTCTTCTTCGCAAAGGAAAAGACACAAGACTTTTAGTTTGTGGAATCATAATTTTATTTTTTAGTGATTAAATGTGGGCTTGGGACAAATTAGGTTGATAACCAAATCAGCGATTTCCGCTACGATTATAAGTACACAATCCATTGTCCGTTCTCCTTTAATTAATCAATAATGACAGCATAGCCTAGATTGTGTATTCTGATTTGAATACACTATCGAATCATGTTTTTGTTATTTCAATGTTGTTGTGTTTTGTTGAGTCTATTTTTCCTTTTGGGATGAATTTCATATTTGTGAGTTTGACATATTTTTTGGCTTCATAGTCAGTCCGAAAATAAATAGGAAATCTATTAACGACATTATGTCACATTGCTATCCTTGGTGATTTTGAGATTTTTTTTTATATTTCTTGGTTTTATTCTTTGTAATGATTCTCGTGGCTATTTGCTTGTTTTTGCGTGTTTTACTGTTTTTCCTTCTTGTAGCTTCTGTTTTGTGTTTTGTAGCTTGTCGGGGTAAATGGATTGGTTTCTGTGGTATTTGAGAGAGTTTTGAGTGAGTTTTTCCCAGTTTGGAGTTTGGAGTTTTTGTGTTGAAAGGGTTGACTTTTGTCAACACGATTGGTAAACGGACTCAAACTAGATTTATGTCAGCACCATTACCTCCAGAATATTGATTTTGATCTACTAGGACCAATGGTTTGAGTCTCAAGGTTGTTGCTTTGATTGGAGCGCTTGGTTGTTTCTTTGTTTTTAGTTGCTTTTAATTGAAGTATTGACTTTGATCAACATTTTGTCAAGACGATTCACAATGATTGTTTTCTCGAATTTGTTGAGTCGAAAATATCATTTATGCTTGGATAGCATGTCTGATTTACATTCACAGGACTCCAAATGAATACTGAGAGTTCGTTCGAGGACATTGAAAATTAGTTGCAATTGTTGATGCAACCACTTCCTCGGAGCTTGGTTCGTTCCTATGGATCTGCTAATTGGATTAAGAACTCCTACTTGGATTATTTTTGTTGGCATCTGTGTTTTCAAAAATATTTTTAGGGCGAGATGTATCAAAAATGTTTTGTGGTGTAAATTGAAGGCTTAGATTCATAGGACATAAGTCCTAAAAATATAACTTCTTGGCGTAAAAACGTACGCCACATACATTATTATTTATTTATTTTGGTTTTTGAACCATTTTTGCTTTAATTATATTTATATATTATTGATGTAATGATACTTATATTTGATGCTATCGTGTTTTTTTTAGGTTGTAGTTATTTTTTTTCTTTCTAAAATGTATAATTAAACTCTCATAGAAAATAATATTGCTATAAACAATTTTTTAGATAATCATGTCTTAAATGATAGGAAAGAGCTTTCATAGCACTATGTTTCTAAGATAACTTTATTCAATTTTTTGTTATTCTTACACTTTTTATCCTTCTAGTTTAAAATATATAAACAATAATCAGTGCAAATAATAATTGAGGATGAGAAGGACTAGTATGCGAATAAAGATTATTTTAACTATTATCATTTTGTGTTGTTAGTTGTTGCCTTTCTCAAATTATAATTATAATACTTTTTTATATTATTGGTTATTTATTAAAATTTATTAGTAAAATCATCGAAAGTCTTACTTTTCCTTATTTTCTTAGTTATAAAATTGTAGAATTGAATATACATGAGATGTACTCCCCCCGTAGATTCATGAAACTTACACCCTGTAGATTCATGGGACTTATGCCTCGTATCTCGAGGATTACGCCTCATCCTATATTGTATAAAATGCCTCGCCTCGTGCCCCCACCCTTGTCACGATGCAAAGTACACCCTAGACGTGACATGACATATACGGCCATGACAGGCCCTACACAAGTCACTTGACATATATACAACATAACATAATAGAAAATGTGAGAGTTTAAGTAAATAGTATCATATCATGAAATAGTTTGACATGAAAGCGAAAGTCTAATCATAGTCTAGACAAGCCAATCTAATACATTAAGAGTGATTGAGACGTAACCCATACACCACATACAATGCCGAAAAACTAAAGACATAAAAGAATGTAAACATAAGTGACAAGGTCCTCAGAACATGAGGACTCACCAAGTCTTCAATCTACAAAGCAATCCACTAGCCACGAACGGGGGGAGGAAGATCGTCGGACCCTACATTATTTAAACAATGCATGCATAAGTATGAATTAGTACATGAAATGTACTAAGCATAAGGGATATGCATAAAATGTAAAACATGATCATAAGGGGACATAAAGGAAAACATGATATGCATGACCAAGCTAAAACATAGTAACAACCTTTAAAGGAGAATCATAAATCATGAACATGGTCCATGCATTTTAAAATCATAAGAAAAGCTTCATAAAAACCTTGAAGTAACTTTAGTTTGTTTTGTGGGATTTTTACAACCGACATAGACCATGTGAGCTATAACATGGAATCCGTTGACTTACTCCCACACTGAAAAGAAATGTCCTTACTTGCCAAGGCAAGGACCTTACACTTTTAGCTTAGGTGGATCCACGAGTTATGTCTTTCTAAGACAAATCTTATGGGGCCACGCAGTTAGAGACAAAGAGATTGCTACTAGAGACCCAACCTCTACTAACATGAGAGCCTCCATCTCAATATCCTCTTGGTGCTAAGTAAAATTCCAATGGAATAGTCATATTCATAAACATATCATCATACATGGAAAGCACATTAAATTACTAATCCAAGCTTAAAACATCATAGAGTAACTCCTTAAATCATGAATCATGCATGTGTGAGAAAACCTTTCACCAATCATGATTCCTTAATATGTGAGGAAATCTTTTAACAATTTCATTGATGTTTATCTTAAATCAACCCTAGATCATAAAACATTTATTTTCACCAATTATGTATAACTTTCATGAAAACAACGTTCATAGATTCATAACTTTTTCATAAATTCACGTCTATAAGAGTTCATAGTCAAAATCATGAATAATGCATGGGTTCATATGAAATCGATTGAAAAACATGCCATTGAGTCAAAAAATCATAATAAGATCAAAATCAACCAATTGAATAAACACAATTAAAAGCCATGAAGAATTGAATGAAAACCTAATCAATTTGATGAAATTGAACTTGGAGAATTGAAAAATTATTGGGGCTCAATGGGTGAATGGAACCCATTGATGAAACTCTACATACCTTGATAATCAAAGCTCAAAATCAATGGAGGAAAAAGGAGACTTGAATCTTGAAACCCTAGATTTGGGGTAATTTTAGGAGTAGAAGGGTAGTTGTATGACTTAAAATTAGGATCAAAACGACATACTATATGTATTAAATGCATAAAAAAAGACTCAAATACCCTTACGAAATAACTGTTGGAGGGCCCTACGATATGGACCTACGGACCGTACTGGTCAACGGTAGGTCGAGTTACTGGGCCTAAAATACTTCCTATGACACCATTCTACGGACCGTTTTACTTTCTACGGTCTGTAGACCCTAACCGTAGACCTCAATTTTAACTTGAAATTTTTACGAAGTCTGGAGTACCCCTACGAGATCCATCTACGACTCGTCTAAATTTCTACGGTTCGTCCTATACATTCGTAGGCCAAACTTCAAAAACTTGAAATTTCAAAAACTCAACTCTAGGTCTACAGTTCCCTTCCTACGGTCCGTAGGATTTCATACGATCCATAGATTTGTTTCGTAGACCACTGAATTAGTACAAAAATTCTTTCCTTTTCAACTTTCCAATTTTTGAGGTGTTACAATCCTAACTTTTAGAACACTGATTAGCACCATCTATATTACATTTAAAAATAAATATTAGATGTACTGAAAATAAAAATTCAATCGAATATAGAATTGAATAATTTCAAGTACGACTATCCTAAGTTGTTATCCTATATCTATGAATTAAACGACCCTTTACTTTTTTAATACGGTAGAATCTTTATAAATTAATACTCGGTCAATTAATTAGTTCCTTTGGAATTGTATTGTCTTCAACTTCATTTTCGACATTATTTTCTCCGATAGTATCCACAATTCCTTCTAAGCTTTGAATCTCTAAACATATATAATTTTCATCCGGATAATCTAACGGGTCATTGACATCCATTTTATTGAAATAATCAAGATTATTAATCATAACCTCAAAATCATGAATGTTGTTTTTCACAAGAAGGATCATTTAAATTCCTTGAGGATTCATCCCCAAATGATATAATCAAAATTAACTTTTATTGAATTTCGAAACACTTTTTAAATTGATAAATATTAATTTACTAATTATATAATTTTTTTATAAAATAATAATATTTCATGTTTTCACGATACTAATTTAAAAAGATTTTAATGAATGGAGCAATGGTGGATAACAACGGACCAAATGTATCAAAGAGAAAAACTGCAAAAAGTCAAATAGTGTTAAAGAAGGATTCTTTCGTTAAACGAAGAGAAGGGTCGTTGCCATTCTACAGTGTGGAAGCCAGCTAATCCACAATACACACGGTGTATAGAAAAAAGCTAAATCATATTTAAAATTTCTATTTCATGTTCCTAAAAAAAGATTTTAACCAAAAAAAAAAAAAAAAAGATTTTTCATTTACTTGTCAAACATCTAACAAACAGGTAGAGCACAATTACAAATGTCTAAGGGCGGAGTCGAGTAGAACTAAAGCAGTTTATTTAAATCCTTTTTGACAAAAAATTATAATATATATATAGTTAGTTTTTTTTTAATTATAAATATTTACTTCTTCATATTTTAAACACTTTTTTATGTGTCCACAGAGTAGTGCACAAACTGAAGTACCAAATGCCCTTAACCTTGACTTTTATTAAATCAGATTAATTTTTAAATTATTTAAATAAGATAAAATTAAACCAATAAAAGTTGGATTTTTATCTCATTTTCCCTCGGTTTGATTTCTTTTATTTTTATTTTTAATTCTTTTGTAAGGTCTCTGCAACACAAAATATATAACAAGTGTTTCGAAGTATCTTTTTTATATTTTAGTAAAATTTTATAACATATCTAGTGAAATTTTATAAGTGAGGATTGGAGAAGGTAAAATGTATGTTAATCTTACCATTACCTCGTGCATGTAGAGAGATTTGTTCTGAAAAAGCCTCTATAGTAAATCCATGTACAACAAAGATAGTGAAGAAAATATAGTGTAACACATAGGTAGTGCAAAGTCTATCAAAAAAAGGAAAAAATAATAATACGATAGCGCGATAATCAAAAGACACTAATCAATAATAATTCCACTAGTATAATTACAAACACCAACTAGTATAAGCAAGACAATACTACACTACTTTATAACATTTTGCCCTAATACATATCCTTCACACTCTTCTATTTAAGATCATGTGTGATATAAGTATCATATTTTATCACCTCTGCTCAATACTCTTTCAGCTTATACTGCATCTCCTCGTACCCTCTATTATTAACATCTCGCACCTCCTCACTAGTGTGATAAGTGGTTACATTATAGTACTAAATTAACATAAAATCAAATTAAACCAAATCACAAGTAATTTGTTTTTCTTTTTAAAAATTTGATTGGACACATCCATTTTGTTTGAAGACCCCTAAATAGAGAGTGAGGGAGCTACTAAAGAAAAGTGCTCTGTCCTCCATCCTTCAATGTAGTGTGAACATCACAGTCATCATCCCCAATATTTATCATAGTATTAGTAGAGTATGTCCAAAACCCTAATTACTGACACTACTCCATTATTATTATTATTATAGTAGTATTCTATTAGTTTTCCCAGAATGTGCAGCAAGCATTCTAAAGAACTAGATATGTCTTCCCAGAGTTTGTTTTACAGGGCAAGGATGAAGCTGAGGATGCCTCCTGCCACTGCCATTCTCTTATTTATCTACCTCATTGTCTCCTTCTCACATCTAGTTAATGCCCAACTCAATCTTACCCTTCCTAACCAACACCCTTATCCTGAATCTGTTGTTCACCAACTACAAAGGTAACCAAATATCTGCATTATTTCTCTTAAATTCCCACTTAATTTCATGTTTATGCATCCATAGCTTGTTTCTGTTACAGGAAAGTCAATGAGTCCAGATTACTACTCCAGACAGTTGTAAGAGATAACAAATGTCAGAGTACAGGAAACCCAATAGACGATTGCTGGCAATGCGACCCAAACTGGGCCAAAGACCGGCAAAGGCTAGCAGACTGCTCCATTGGTTTCGGTCAGGGTGCAATGGGTGGAAAAGGAGGTCAGATCTACGTAGTCAGAGACTCCTCCGACAAAGACACCGTCAACCCAACTCCGGGCACTCTCCGGTACGCCGTAGTTCAAGAGGAACCTCTCTGGATCGTGTTTGCAGCAGACATGGTCATAAAGCTAAAGCACGAGCTTATTATCAACAACTACAAGACCATCGACGGACGGGGAGCAAATGTTCACATCACCGGCAATGGGTGTATTACATTACAGTATGTGAGCAATGTGATTATACATAATGTTCATATTTACAATTGTGTCCCTTCGGGTAATACTAACATACGGTCGAGCCCTACGCATGTTGGGTGGAGAGGCAAATCGGATGGTGATGGTATATCCATCTTTGGATCTCATAATATCTGGATTGATCACTGTGCATTATCTCATTGTACCGACGGCTTGATTGATGCGATCATGGGGTCTACTGCTATTACCATATCGAATAACTATTTTAGTCATCATGATGATGTTATGCTCTTGGGACATGATGATAAATACTTGCCTGATTCAGGAATGCAGGTTGATTACTGATTTTTCTCTTTCTTTGTTTTTTCTTTCTAGTTTTAGTAAGTAATTGCGAGATGGATCTATGTTGTTTAGGTGACAATTGCATTCAATCATTTCGGAGAAGGATTAGTACAAAGAATGCCAAGAATTAGAAGAGGATATGTACATGTGGTGAACAACGATTTCACACACTGGCAAATGTATGCAATTGGTGGAAGTGCTAATCCTACCATTAACAGTCAAGGCAATCGATATACTGCTCCTGATGATCCAAATTTGAAGGAGGTAAATTTCTCAATCCTTCTTGTCGTTACCTCTCGTATGTGGTTTGTGAGCTATTGCATAAGATCGGGGTTTTATCATGTGTGCTTCCTTTCTCATCCAAAAAAAAAATTTCTCAATCCCTTTTAATTTGGGGCTACTGGGAAAAAGTTGTTTTTTCTCTCTTTCTGTAGGACATATTTTGGTGATAATTGTTGCATTTGGAACCTAAATTATTTTGAGCCTTGTCATGTTTAATAAACTACTCTCTCCGTCTCAATTTATTTATGTGATACTGATTAATTTGACATAAAGTTTAATAGTTTTAGTGCAGAAGACTCTTGGCCATTTGTGTTCTAATTATTTATAATTACAGAAGACTAAAAAAATGTATGTGACATATATTGGGACGGAGGGAATATTATATATTTAATCAGAAACCTGAATATGATGATATGATTGTTACTCCATTAAAGTTGAAACTTGAAACTATAATTGAGAATAATAATTACTCCTGAATAAGAAGTTGTAAAGGTAATAAAAGCTGAAAAGTGAATCCCTTTAACTTAATATTTCAAGCAGTGAAATTGATTTGTGATTATATATGTGGGATGAACGAACAGGTGACGAAGCGGGAGGACACGGACAATGGGCAGTGGGATGAATGGAATTGGAGGACGGACGGGGACACTATGGTTAATGGCGCATTTTTTGTGCCTTCAGGGCAAGGCCTTACCAACCAGTATATCAAAGCCTACAGCGTCGATCCCAAATCCGCCCTTCTCATCAACCAGCTCACCGCCAATGCTGGTGTCCTTGGTGGCCCCAGGTACTTCTCCCATATTTCTACTTTTTTTCTTGAAAATTATTATAAGAAGTGAGTCAATTTCAAATGATTCATACACACCACCTGAGCAAATTTAAAAGTACCTCTAAACTAATAGCTGACTTTAGAGGCAGATAGAAAGTAATTGCACCATAAAGACAGCTAAAAAGTAGCTGGACTCATCTTTCTCATTACATATATATATATATATACATAAGTACTAAATTATCCATGATTATGGGGTTGATCGACTCATAAACTCTGACAATAATTAAATTGACAAACCTAAACAAATAAGAGAAAATCAGCTCTTCAAATGGCCTTCATAGACTCAAAACAACAATTAGGTTATGATTCAAATCATGATATGAAATGACGTAATTTGTTTTTTTCAAAAGAGTGTTAAAGTGTAGTATTAAAGGTAGGTTCTTCACGTGATTATGTGGGACAGTGAAAGCTGATGTAAAACCCTTCAGTAGGGCCCCGCCGGCCACTACATGCTCAGCCCCTTGTATACCTAGATTAAAAACTCGTATATTATTAACATCATAATTTGTTATGTATTAATTATGCACTTATAATACTGAATAAATTATGAAATAAAAAATTACTAAATAATATTTTGCCTAAACATGATACATCCTACCAAACGACACAACCCGGTGGAAATTGGAATCTTTCATTTTTCTGGCTAATAAGAGTTGTAGGACAGGGGAAAAAAAAAGGACAGATGAGGACCACATCACTGTTTAGCATGTGAGAGCTCTGCTGCTCCAAAGCTTTCCAGCAATACGAAGGACGCCCTTATTTTTTATACTTTCTCCGTTCCAAAAAAATATATATGATAATTCAGCATGAAGTTTAATAAAATAAATGAAACTTTTTAATCTAGCGGTTCTAGTTTAAAGTTATGTCAAATATATCAAACTATCATCTAACCTTGTGGCCTTAAATATGTCACATGAAAAATTGAAATTAAAATATTACTAAAAAAAGGAAAGAGTTCATTTTTTTTAATAGACTAAAAAGGAAAGAATTTCATTTTTTTTTTTTGGCAACCGGAGAGTAGTATGTCATTCTACTCTAGTCACATCATTACAAATAATTTTAAAGTCTCTGTAAGTTTAAAAAATGAGAATTTATTTATATTATTATACTAATATAGAGGCAGCTAAAAATAATAATTGTACTTAGGTTGTTGTTTGGACGTACAATTTCAAACTCAACAGATTTTAAATTTGTGGTTGCTTCTCAAACTTTGAATGGAACTTCTACTTTTTAGTTTAAAATTTTGATTTCACATTTCAAATTCTCCTCCAATGAGAAAAAATAAATATAACTTTTGATATTTAGATTGCATGTCTAAGACACAATTTCAACATCTATTCAAATCAATGTTTTAAATCATAATTCAAAGTCTATACCAAAAAGCACGAAAATCTTAATCTCATCATGCTACTCATCACTCATCAATTAGTGCTTGTCATAGAATTTTACTTGCTAGCATTATCAATTCATGTTAGATAAAACTTAAAACTGATGCAAAATTTTATCATACCAGCTGCATTTTCTTTCCTACTTGTAAAGGGATTAATATATATATAGAACAGGGACAACAGCATAAGCATCTCACCCCAAGGTGGCGCTACTGAAGGAAGCGGTAGGGGTCACGCCCAGTCCAATAGCGGCAGTGTCGACTTGTTCGGAATGATATTCAGCGGTACTGGTGCATCTGCAGCACCACCAACAACCACCCCCATCTTACTCTCTTTTTTCATTCTTCTGACTTTGTACATAACTATCACCAATCAAGATGCTCAACTATCAATACCATTCTTACACTTACTATAGCATTATAGGTCACCAGACTTAATATTATTATTCAACGAAACTCGCGATTAATTGTATTTATGAACGTCCCACATTTTGTACATTGGTAGGGATAGATATCAGAGATTGGTTGTTGCCTTCATGCATTTTTGTTTATCTTGCAAGTTTTGGTCACCGCTCCTCCAGCTGTTTATTGCTTCATATTATAAGTGGAAACACCATAATGCATTCCAATAGAGGAAGCTCCCTCTTTTATCAAGCATACAATATTCACTGAAAAAACATAGCTCTACTGATTTACTCTACTTGTCAATACTCATGCATAGTCACTACTAACTGCTTCCAAACAGAGCGACATACATTTATCCTAGTGTGCTCCGTACCACTATACTACTACAGAGATCAACTAAAATTCAACATGGATGTGCTTATTCATCTCAGTAACGGTCAAAGGAAGGCTGCCCGCCTCCCCTTCGAGGGCGATCATAAGGTCCTGCTCTATCTCTGTAGTTTCTTCCCTCATATCGTGCTGGCCCTCCAGCTTCATATCTGTCACCCACATCTCTGTCAAACCCTCTTTCTTTGCCATAGTCATTCTGGGGGTAGCGGTCAGAACCCCCATACCTGTTGCCCAAGCGATCACCACCAGGAGGGTACCTAGGATAAGAATACAAGTTATTTTGGTGAGAAAACAAGCGACCACTTCACAATTTTAAAACTAGACAAGAAATGAAGAAGAGGGCAAAAAAAGATTTAAATGCAGCGACACCTCAAACAATTACTCCATTATTTTTCGGGGGAGTTGGGGTTAAAATCTTAAAGCTAAGCAGGCTTGCTAACAAACTTCCCCTCAAAATTGTGATACCACTGCATTTCATTCAGTTCTTACAAGGACATACCTGTCACTAGTGTATCGATCACGACTCTCATATCTGCTGTCATAGCGCTCCCTATCAGCATGGTTCCCTCTATCATATCGGTCATCCATGTACCTATCACAGTCACTTCCAAACCTATCCCCACGTGCGCCACCATACCTAGAACGAATCGGGGGTGTTAGTGGTCGAGCACCCCGGCCACCTCCTTCCAATGGGCAGTCTCTAGCCCAATGGCCAGGGCGACCACAGCTGAAGCAAGTGTCTTGCCCAACTGACCTATTACCCCCACCATAGCTCGCCCTGCCACCTGATACGTAACCTCCACCATAGCCATGGTCAGGATCCTCACTTCCCATCTTTGGTTGGGCCTTGTTCACTGATATCACCCTATCACCAACCTCCGCACCATCCATTTCTCTTATTGCATCCTCCATTGCTCGGCGGTCTGCAAATGTTAAAAACCCAAATCCACGAGGTCGGCCCGTGTCTCTGTCCAGCATAACCTACAGGGCAAAAAACTCAGAACCTAATGCCAGAAAACATACATCAAACAGAAGAGCTGAGTTCTTCGAACCCCCTGTAATATGCAAGTGTGAATTAATCAAACTGATGGTGAGCATTATATTGCCAGGATATTATCATTTACTTTTTTCACTACATATCTAGAACATCAAATGGAAAAACTAAATATCTGAAAGACCAGAAATGTTTTGAGCTCCTTCATTTTAATACTAGTAGAAATTGTTCAACCTGTTTGGGATTTGAGGCATAGCTAATACATTGTGGATCAATACATGTATAATGGAAACTGTCTCAACCAGCATAATAAGACAGCTTCCTTTCAGAATGATACTGCGGAAAAACATTGCTCAACCAAGCCAGTTTTTTAACACGGGAACTCAAATTCTGAGGAAAACAAACTGCTCAACATAGCCAATTTAAACACAGGAACTCAATCTTATCACAGTGAACCATCACAAAAATTCAGAAAAGAAGAGGCAGTATCATTAACCTTTTTACTCCTCCCCATATTCACAAAATAATAACCTATCTCCTACACAAATATACCAAGACATGATTGGACCAAGATAGAATCAAAGAAATCAAAGCTATTTGAAGACTGTTACTCTGAGTCAATAAATAGGCAAGAAACGTTAAGAATGACACAACTTTCAAGAATTTAGAATAGTTCATGTTGGGGCCCCTCATAATTGGTGTTAATTTTTTTTTTGATAACTTAGGTGTTCGGGCCAGCTTGCGCGTAGCTCGACTAATTCCACGGGATATCTGTCACCTCCCACCAACAATAGGGTATCAAAATATAAGTCTTGGGACAAAAAGAAAAAGGTTTTTTGACACCCATGCATCAACCTTCATATACTGATCTGAAGACATAGACAAATTTCACAGTTTTTTTGTTTACACGAAAGGGAATAATTGCCTTTCCTAGGTAAGTTTTTCAAATTTTTGCCATTGCTACAAAATCCACAATCATTCATAACTTAAAGTTTTTTTCCTTATGACTGAGAAAAGCCATAAATTGAGAAATCCTTATGGCTTCTTATGACCGAGAAATCCGTCTGGGGCCATCATTGAGGACCAGCGGCAGCCTTCGAAACTCGGGGAAAATGGGTTGCCCCTCCACACTTCCCCATTTAAATACCAGGCTTAGTTCGCATGGCGCATGGCGCAGGGCTCGAACTTGTGACCTAAGTTATAAATCCCTCAACCTTTTCCCCTTTAACTAATCCCTCAGGTCATCCTCAATCTATGAGTTTTCATTTGTAAAACTTATACCTATACTTTTTGCTGATGTAGAAACGCTGCATATGATTTAGATCATGTATTGAGATTCCTTGCATTTTTGAAAGACATGAAGTCCTTGATACTTTTGTAGTAGGAAACTACCTTCTTGGAGATGAAATATCAGCAAAATTATTTTTGCTTACCAAAAATAAATTATCTACAATTCGTCCATAAAGCTTACTCTATGATGCTCCCTTCCCTCCTAACCACGCTTAACAACCAGACCAAATACAAGGTATTATGAGTGATTAGAGTTAAACATTCTCAATTATTCTACTGGAAATAACTATGTTGCTTGGACTCTTCAAAAATGTCATCAGGTGTGTGTCGGATCCTTCAAAACTAGTGCATTTTTGGAGGATCAACACGGGTGCGGCAACATTTTTGGAGAGTCCGAGCAACTTAGGGAAATAAGACTTATGCTATCAGGTAGCACCTCAATTTTTGGTTTTGCTTGGGATCTTCAGCATTCAACTTCAAAATACTTTGTTAACTTACTTCATGATAGGGACTTCAGGTCTCAAGTCAAATACAATTTTATAATTGTGCGTGCAACAATGGCACAAATGGAGGCAATTAAAATAAAGTGCGTAAAATAGACGGCAACACGTTTTCTTAATCATATCACAAGATGAGAATGGAGGATCTTGAATCAACATGTTTTTGAGCAAGGCCTAGGAATTTAAAAGTATTTTTTTAAGAGGAACTTAAAAGTAGTTTTTTTTTTTTTGGAACTGGTAAATGTGTATTCCTCAGCATTAAGGACATGCTGGACACCATCAAAAAGTGTTAGATAAAAAAAAACAAATAGAAAAGAAGATACTTAAAGAGATCTTAATAAATCTACAAACTGATCTATATCCTCTAAACCTACTTCTTTACACCAAAAGTAGAAAGATATTATATATGACAATACATTTAAAACAGCAAAGGAGTCTTACTTGGGCAGCAGAATCTGCAGTCCTGCAGATTTCAATCATCTGACCCCAATCCCCATTAGGTTGACTCGAATCAAATGCACCCAATGAAGTCGGTACCATTAACAGCAAACATAAAACAACAAATATGAAGGCATTTTAACATCTCAGGTAAATTCTTGACAATGCCAATTGATCTGATTTAAAGCCATATACTTTTCTTCACTTACTTCAACCATGAGTTCCGAGTAAATGTATGGAAGAAGTATATCTAAGCCATAGGTGATTGATCATACTGAGAAAATCTCACAGCTGCAAGATACCTTTTTTTGAGGCGCTCTTCGCGTTAGATTTCCCACAAACATTTAATTTCGGTTATTATGCAACACACTGATCTTCATTCAGCTACCTTTTCCAGCATCAATTCAACTAATTTATATTATGAACATCCACCAACTAGGGACATTTCAACTTCCCCCTCTTCAACTGTTGACTAGAAAGCCACCAAAGAAGATGAAGCCAACCTTCACAATCAGCATATTAAATACAATGCAAAGGGAGTGGACAACTAAGATGCCAAAGAACTAATCTAACACAATATATCATCAACCACAAAAATCTGATAAGTAAGATACTTCATTGTTTTCACTAGGTTGTTTGAAGAACTACTACTCTTCTGTCTTCAGAAGTATGTCCTCTTCTGATGGTCCAAAGTATGAAGACCTCAGACACTGAAGCAACAAACCAACCTTCAAATAAACAGAACAAGCTATCTAGATCATATGGCTTTCCAAAAGGTCAAGAATCGAGTTCCCTCTTGATTGTGGCACATGTTTAGAGAGTCAGGGTGTTTGATAAGTGCCACCATAGCTTCAAAACAAACTCAAAAAGAACGTGTAGTCTATGAACACCCCAAACATAAGGCGGTGAAATGGACATCCTCATAGAAAGCTAGAGGTCTCAATATTTTAATAGCATCTAAGCAGAAGCATGAAAGTCATTTATGTTTCTCCTGTGAACTTCGTGCACCAGATCTTATGCAGCTTACAGTACAAAGAATCTATTGATGGGACAAAATCCAAGGACCTCAGAGATCACAAATTAGAAAATAAATAGCACATTTGAAAAATTAACTTAAAAAGAGAAAATGATACTTCCATGTTCCTGCCAAAGTACTTAGATAATCATGTCTAACATCTGGCCCCTTGAACTAGGGAATATGACACCCAAATTCTAGTAAGAAGAGCAGACGATATTTTCCAAATCAGATTCATTTCGAAGGATGCCAAGACCAAGAGGTGCCATTCTCAGAAGCTGTCTGCCAACTCAACTTGAAGAAATGTTTGAACTGACGACTGAGCTTAGTTTATGTATTTGAAATTCATCTCTTGATGGAACCTTTTCAGTAGGGGAATTCACACTAGACTTTCTTAATAGAGAAAGAACCAGTACCCTCCTTCTTAGAGCAGAAAAATGTATGCCCACATACAACTTATACACATAATCAAAGCATCTTACATCTAATGTTATGAATACCCTCTCTATAACCACATTTGATGCATCTCAGAAGGTAAACCGGTTTACTGGACATTAATGTAAGTTGACTGCTATGCATCTAAATCAGAATGAAGAATGTCTTCAATCCAAGGCCAACATCCAGATGATGCAATGAAGTCTAGAAAGAAAAAGGATATTAATAATTCAAGCAGTTAATCACACCAGAGCACAATTTGTGAATCGCTGCAATCTGCATCAAAGAGCACACTTCCAAACAAGTTTTTTCCGAAATTGAATCTGATCTCAGTTCAACTACTTTCAAATGTTTCTTTAAAGCAAACCACTGTTCATTGTTACATGGAATTGAAAGTCAACTGCCTTTTGTGAATAGTCTAGCGAGTGAATTCAAAACAAGCTGCTGAACAGATTCTAGTATCTCAAATGTGGCACCCAGCAAACTTTGCACATCCCAATGAACTAACAACTTCCTCATACAAGTCCATTTAAGGCATCAAATCTATAAGAAGCTTGATCCACAGAAAATTGAGGGAAGTTATCAATACGTAATCAAATTAGACAAAAATATAGAATATAACAAGACTATAGTTCTCAACATCAGGCAATCTAGTAAATGCAAACACCAAAGACTGTCCCAGCCACATTCCCACAGAACACAAATCATAAAGAAATGAAGAAAAAAGAATTTGAAAACAAAAGCAGTTTGATCCACGGTTTATCTTTAAAAAACGTTTCCATTGCTTAAGCAGATGCATACCTCACCAAAAGTTCTCAACTCAAAGGACAACCTACAAGGAGTAACATGCAATCTGTTTCCATTGGATAGCGCTTATCAGATTAAGATAAAGAAGCAAAAATTAGGCATCCGGGTACAAAAGGCTGTTAATATACCATTGATAAAAATGGATTTGGATCCTCTCTAGTAGAGGATCCTGCAGACCTGCAGCAATTCTCAATACACTCTTTTAAAGAAGCCACATGTCCTCCCAGAAAATTAATGGTCCAGATTGTTATCCTCTTGTTTATTCTCCGTCACCTTGGTTTTCCACCATAAGCCCACTTCCCCAACACTTCATAGACTTCATATTTTACCCTGCTTCTTCACTATCATTCATTTCCTTGCACTTTTTCTCTTTGTGTGAATATATTCAATTTCTCTTTATATTACAGTAACAATAGTATAATTTGAATTGTACTCTTCAAAGATTAAAAACTTGGGGTTGGGGATGAGAACCTGATTTCCAAAGCTCCATTGCAGATGAAGATAAAGAACTTGGGATGTGAATTTGGTTTTTGAATAGCTTGGTTGCACACCCAATTGATGAAGACAAAAAGCTTTTTACTCTTCTTCTCCAATGAATTTCACTATCCAAATTCTCTATATTATGTACTGTGATATTCCCTAGTTCACTTTTACTTGTCCACTTTGGACTTTGCATGCCACTTAAAAGACAATGATTGGTATGCGCATTTTATCACAAGATCCATATTAATTGATGCTTAGTCTTAGGTATTGAAAAATGATTTGGGGAATACGTAATCAATGTTGATTCTTCTCTTGATATGCTAAAAGTAGAAATATATATTTAGTATAGTGGAATCAAAGGGAGTGGGAAAACTGCAGTAATTCTTTGGAAAAGCCCGGTTCTCTTTGTACAGGTAAAAGTGAACGAATATACTATAATATTTATATGGAGAAAGTCATATAAACAAAATACCGAAGTAAGTAATGAACTTGAAATCACAATTTTTATTGTAATCACATAGAAACAAAGTGATACGTTTAGTGAAAGAAAGAAAACACATTGGGAAGTAGAGTGCTGGTGGAAAACCAAGGTGACAATCTGGACCATTAATTTACTGGGAGTACATGGAGCTTCATTAAAGGAGGACATTGAGAATTAACCCCAACCAGTTAAAAATATCTTGTCTTAATTTAACTAAGCAACAAGAACAACCACATATCCCGTGTAATCACACAAATGGGGTCTAGAGAAGGTGGTGTGTATGCAGCAGTAACCCTTCCCTCGGTTAATATAACTAAGCCCATTAATATATGATATCAAGCAAATATTATAGTTTCAACAATATAAATGACTATATGATATTTTTGAATATGTTTGAGCCTAAGTTATAAATACCCTAGAAAAGTGGACTTGTTATAATAAACAAGAAAAAAATGCTCCATATAGTTGCTAGAACAAAAGGTGAATAAAATGAAGTAAACTCAGCATCAAGCAGGACGGCTTACAACATTCAACTACAGGGTCCTTAGTTGAACACCGATCAAAATTGTTCGAGATTTATATGCTCTTCCAATATAACTAACATTTTTTTTAAATCATCAAATATATGAACAACAGCTAACATCTTCAACTTTTCCATATCAAAGAAGAAATTGCGCTAATTTACGTTAAGAAATTGGAAGAAATATAAGAGTGAATTAAGGAAAACAGCGAACCTGACAATCAACAATTTTACCGAAAGGGCTAAAGGCGTCTTCGAGCTGACGTTCAGTTACGTCCCAAGATAACCCACCAACAAAAATTCGATAATCTTGAACCTTCCCTGACATCTTTTCAATTCAACCAGTACCCTAAAACTGCCGAAACCCTACGCAAATTCTCAAAACACCGTCGGAGATTCACAGAGAGGAAAAAAAACTACCTCCAGCGTTTTCTCTTTGCGAATTGTTTCATCTGCTACCTCTTCTTAATATATTTATATATTTCACCAGCATGTCCTCCTATTTTTTGGAGAAAAACAAATAAGCCCCTACCTACCTTTTTAATTATTTCAAATTTGAAACCTCTTGGTTCATTTTTTTCTTTGTTTGGTCATACCGGAGATTTATAAATTAACTTAGGGATCGTTTGGTGTGAGTGATAAAATAAATAGTTTTGGGATAAAAAAAATAGTCTAGGGATAAAATTTTGGTGTCTTATTTGATTGTCATGTTTGAGATAACTTATCTCACTATTTATACCATAGTGATAGGATAAGTTATCCTAAGATAGTTCATTTCAGGATGATTAATCCTGGGATAACTTCTTCCCCACCAAATTAGCTCATTACATAGTTGAGGGGAATTCCCCACTTGGAAACTAATGTTGTGTATAGCCGTTTGTTCTGCCATTATGGCTTGTAATTATTCTTACAAAAAAAGCTCCTAGCGTGTCTGCTTCTAATGATGTTATGGCATACATGGGGGAAACTTCAAAAAGGGTAGGGTTTCCCGTAACTACCTGCCTAGCTCCTCCTTCACCAGTGCATCTGCCACCTTGTTCTGCTCCTGAAATACATGTGTTAGCGTTGCTCTCATATGCCACATCAAGGACCTGCATTCAGAAATTAAGTTAGTGTGAGGAAGGTGTGTTGACACCCAATTTTGAACCTCCACATATAGATTAATTATCGAACTTCTTCAATTTCAAACTATTTAAAATAATTAGTCTAGAAAAATTCAAAAAAAATAATATAGTTTGCAAGTTATTTTAAATAGTTTGTCACTTTTTATAATAATATGTCTTTTATATAGTTTTGTATATAATTAGTATATTTTATAAATATTCAAAAATCGTCTAATTTTTTTTTTAATTCTACTTAATTAGTTGATTAATTGGTTTAGTTAATTAATATTTATATTTTTGAGTTATTAGTTTACAATTAAGTTAATTATTTTATTTCGTTAAAATTAAGAAGCTTGCTAATTAATCATATTAATTCATCTTATTTAATTATTAGCCAAGCTTACTAAATTTGATCAATTTGGCTAAGTCCTTAACTTCCATCGGTTATAGTTGCAATTCATTCTTTTCTCAATTGCATTATTAGCCAATCCTCACCTCCAATTTTATACTCCCTCCGTCCCTTTTTAGTTGTCCACTTTAGAAATGGCACACAGATTAAGACAACAATGATTAGCACAGTGAAGTTACAATTTTACCCTTATGACAATTTTTCACTTCAAAATTACAATCACTTATTTGAATTCAAGTGAAATAAATTGGAGGGAAACAACATACACTTTTACAATTTTCAAGAAATGTAAATAAGGGTATAATAGGAAAAAATTGTTGTCCTTTCTTGATTTGTCAAAATGGACAACTAAATAGGGACAACCAAATAAGGAAATATGGACAAGTAAATAGGGACGGAGGGAGTATCATTTTGGGCCCTTTTGATGTATTTTCAGACAACCCAATTCAACAAATAACCCAGGCCCAACTCTTATAACAAATACCCAGTCAAATACACACACCAGCATACGTACAACAATACATACATCGATGCATAGCAACCCGACCCCTCTGGTCATCTCTTTCAACGCGTAAACCCAAAAAATTCGACCCAAACTCCAGCAAATTCCCAGCCCAAAATCACAACCCAGTACAAACGCAAGCAGCAGCTCACGCGTTTTTTTCCCTCTCGTTCTTATTCGCTCGTACTTGATCTTTCCAGGTATCGTGATCGAGTTGCTCCTTCGTCCTTCTCTCCGAAATCAGCAACCCTCGCCATTTTTCTGTTGAAGGATGGTACAAGAATCTGTTGCCCAGCCTTATCCTAAAGAAAAATTTGAATTTCAAATTTAAAGTTCCCCAATTTCTGCCCTAATTCGATTCTATAAATACATCTCTCTTATTCACTGTTGGAAAAGAAGAAGAAGAAATTATTGGGAAAAAAATCGTTGAAAAGATATATTGGGAGGAAACATAGGAATCGGCTAGTTTATTTTTTAGGACAAGAAAAATTCACTGACATTTCCAGCAACACTATTCTATACATATATTTAAGATAGTCTCTAGGAATTCAGATTTTGGTTTAGCTTTTGTTCCGTTGTTTCTTGCTGCTTATTGGACTTCTAGGAATCGCATTTCGGTGGTGAAGTCACTACTGTTTCGAGCTCGTTCTGTCCCAATCGCTACCCGAAAAAAGGTAATATCATTTTCCATTTGTTAAGTTCCTCTTCATTTCGTGTTTTCATTGTTTGAAGTTTTCGATTTCAATTATGTTGTTGTTGTTCGCTTTCTGCTTCCTTTAATAGTGATACCGAGTTGTCGTTTTAGCATTTGAATATAGCTAAATGTTACTCCTCTTGCTGATAGAATGTGTTATTGATTTAGTTTAAGCTTTGTTTTGATCAAATCTTCCCATGTTTAGTCTAAGATTACTTATTGTTTGAATCCTTTGATGTTGTCTGGGTTAATTTCTTTGCATCTTCTTAGGCTTAGTTAAGGTCAGGGTCTGTTCGATTGTTAGTGTTGGCTTACGCAAATGGTTATGTGCCTTGTTCTTTTCTTTGTAACATTAGAGTCTTCATTGTTTTGTCATGTCTACAGGTAACCATTAGAGTCTCAATTTGACTAATATAATTTAGTAGAAAGATGTATTGTCTATGCATAGATCACTTTATTACTGCTCAAGTTTTGTTTAAATAGTTTCTTTATACATTTGTTGAGTCTGGTTTAGGGGACATTTGATATGTTCAAGTGCAAGTTTAGTAGCTTATGATAAGTTTTTCATCTTTATTTGGGTTTGATGTTGGAGTTAAATCTTTGTGTTGAAAGACTCTAGAGGTTTATTTCGTTATCATTACTATATTTGCTGAGTTGAACTTGTTATCGATTTTGTATTAACCCGCTTTATTCTATCTAAGTGACAGTTCCTCTTCTATTTGTTGTGAGTTGTTACTTGTTATTGATCTTTAGATATTTTAAAGGATAAATTAGTTGAGGTAGCAGCAGAATGTTGTCTTTGGGGGCTGTCCGTATTTATTTTTAGCTTAAGATAGAGTCAAGTGTCCTTCGCCTCTCCGTTTAGGTCGATTCAACTTGTTTTTCCCCGTTTCATATTTAAATCACTTGTCTTGCTGCTACTAGTAGAGATAAGCCAATTTTAGTTGAAGATCCTAGTTTGGACAATGATTGAGCATGTTATGTCTAGGTTTGCATTTTTGTTGATTTGTCCCTTGTAATTTTTAAACTCACCCATTTTTTTGTTGATATATTATATCATGTGGGTTATAAATTTTCCAGCATGCTTCCATTTCCTGAGATTCCATTTCATGTTCACTTTGAAAAGACTTTTCTTATTCATTCTTGTCTTAGTACCTGGGAATTGTTGAATTGTTGAATTTTTATGGTTTGTAATGTTAACCGTCCATCTTCATCATATAATATATTAAGCGGGCCCCATTTCATTTTCTTACTGTATAAGATTTTGGCTTTCTGTTTGAAAGTAGTAGCTTGATTGATCAACATTTAATCAGCAATATGATTTAGGGCTATTTTGTGAACTTGCATTCTTTTCCAGTTTGTGAGTTTGCTGTAATAAGTTGCCATTAGGCACATCATTGATTTTATCATTGTCGGCACTAATACTTTGTCAGTTTTGTTCACATGTAAAATCTGTCCAAGTCCTTATGGACTTCATCTCCTGTACTTGCATTTCGAGAGCCATAAAAGGCTCAAATTCCACCTTCTTTGAGTCAGCCAACTATTAGAGTTGACGTACAGGTCCTGAAAAGTAGAAAAGAGGATTGTACACACTTGGTATACAATCCAATATACAAGAAAATGGGTCAAAATACAATCCGTATGCAAAGTTATACACTAGTTGTATACATGGTTCTTCCAGCGAAATTGGCCCAAAAGGAGGCCCAAATTCAATTTCTCCCTTACTCTTTAATTATATAATTATGATTATTTGTTGTTTGTTGTTTAACTCTAACTTTTAAATTCGTTAATTAACTTAATTAAATCCCCAAAAGATGAATCATATTCTTTCTGTTAGTATACTTTAATAAAATTTCATTTTTATCAACTCTTGTACTTTTATTGAAAATTTTTACTTAATCTTCGATTAATTTAAAATAATTTCCATGCTTTAATTGACTAAATGGGTCTAAATTATTATTTTTTAAGAGATTCAAAATAAAATTCTAATTAACCTAGATTTGCCGAAATTTTAATCGCTTGCAAATTAATTCGAATATTTCAATCAAGGTTCAATTTTCTTTTAAAAAAAATAAAATTAAAAATTGTTCTTTTTAACTATCTTCTCAAAGTTAATCAAATATTGCAAATTATTTTTTTATGTCAAATCATTTTCTCAAAATTAGTCAAAGTCAATTTAGTCAAATCGCCGGTCAACTGCAAGTTAGCGGACTTTCGAGGGCCTAACACCTTCTCGGAATGTACATTTGAACTCAAACCCTTTTATTTTCAATTGATTTTATATGTTTAATCTTTTGAAATTTTATAAGTTTTTTCTTGACTTTTACTAAAAATTAAGTGACGACTCTATTCCTTTGGAAATTCGATTTCTCTTAAGTCATAAGTTTAATCGATTTTTCAAAACTTAGTCATTTTTCTTTTATTTACCTTTTTTGAGTAAAACAGAAATGACGACTCTGCTGGGGACTTAATTAAGTTTTAACCATAAGATTTGACTTATTTGACTGATTGTTATTAATTGTTGATTTGTTTATCTACGCTTAATGTGTTTAAACTGCTATAACTGTCATTGCATTTCATGACATCTTCTCTTATATGTATAGTATATTAAAAGATGGTTTTGCGGAACAGCAACTGGACTTTTTTATACTTAACCCTTTTTCGGAATGATCGGTAATTTATTGGTTCATCATGCGTCCAATGGTTGTCATGAATTTCAGCATAAGTTGTCCACTTAGGTTCCCGGTCTTTCAAAAACCACTTTTAGTCAACTAGCGTAGAGCGAAACCAAATCTCGATTTTTAGCGCATTTTGAACTAAGTCGACCTAACACCCAAGGCGTGTTGGGCCCATTAGAAGACTACCTTGTGTCGATTTGACCCGTTGGTCAATAAAAGACAACCATGCTTATGTGTTTAAATTTGAAGGATGTAAACGTCATTTGACAAAACATTGTCTTTTGAGGTTGGGAGTTAATAGTTTGTTTGAGTCGAAGAAGGATCAAGTTACCATTTCATCCAAAAACATGGACATTTGGAGACGACAAGAAATAAAAAAGAGGGACCGTCCATGGAAGCATAGTTTAGGATTGTACCCCTGCGTGAGATTGATCATTTGTATCCCTTTTCCCTATTGTGTATCCCCTTTCAGTTTTATTCGTAAAATTTGTATAAATTTGTGTTTCGAGGCAATGCAATGCTTCAAATGACGTTATACATCCTTCGAATCGCTAGGCCTATCATTGGCACAAAAGGGTCACATATTTGTTTAGAACGCGCAATATTTGCTTATGTGTTATAACTGTTTGTGTGAACATGTCGCTTTATTTGAAGATATTCTAGCTCACTCCTCTTCAAATTATTTTTTAGAATCCTTTAAGAACAAATATCAAGTCACTATCAAAAGTACGTCCAAATACTCTTCGAGTCTTTAGTTTCACAAAAATTTCGAACTTCATTTTTCAAAATTCACAAAAAAAAAGAGTTAACCCCTTATCTCAAATCGAAGGAGATTCAAGATGGTCGAACTACATAGGACCTGAATTCTCCCCCGTGAGATACGTAGGCAGCCTTTCAAGGCTCGGTCCCCACCTTTGGGAAATTATACTTTTCCAACTCTCTCTTAAGGAGATCGAAACTTCAAAAATCAGATACATCAAAAGGACCTTAGCTCCACAAAAGTCGACTTCTTTGATTCACTAATCCCAAAGTCAAATAGACAAATTCTTGTCTATATATGTATTTTTCTATATACATGGGCTCGTCTATCTTCAAATGAAACAACTCTTGTGTGTTTGCACCAATGAGTGATATCTTTCACTATTTATCACCTTCAAGCACTAACACATTTACCTTTTGCGTTATTTTTCTTCTACCAGGTGTTTAGAACTTATCTGTGTTGATAAGCTGGCTAAACACCCTTATTTTACAAGATCTAGGGCTCCCAAAGATTCCTTCCCCGATCAAAATTCACAAAAAGGAAACAGTAATGGGTGATAACAATGAAAAAATTGGCCTAACTGATGCAGTTGTGGCTCAGCCCACTGTCGCTGATCAAAATGAGTTAATTATGCAATTGATACAACAGATTGCCGAAATGAGGGTTGAAATGCAAAGAAGACAAGATCTATCGAATCTAATTTTTTCGGTTAACCCTCCAGGAGATGAAAGACCTCCACTCCATTCTCCTCCTCCAAGAGCGGAACAAGTTAAGAATCCACCCTCTAACCCACTCAAAATTCCCTAATCATCGACCTAACCGTTCCAAATCTCCATCATGCCTCCATTTGTTACCAAACGCCATCTCTTCCTCAAGCTATCGACCCCCAAACCTTCCCTCCTCATCAAAATGCCAACCCGCAAGCTTGCCCTCCCCCTCAAAATCAAAATGTTAACAATCCCCAAACCTTCCCTATCACCAAAATCAGCATACCAACCCCCAAAATTTCCCCCAAAATACCCAGAGTCCCTCAATTGTTCTGCAATTACCTCAAAAGACTACTTTCCAAATTCCAATCCCAAATGAGCCCTATGTGAACTGTTCCGAGCTTGATCACTATGAGGAACATGAGAGAGATTGGAGGTCAAAGGAAGATGCAACCAAGCTGAATATGAAATAAGAGATCAGGAAAGCCATGAAGGAGATGCACTATATTCTTGAAGTCGATGGGTTGAGTTATAAGGATTTGTGCATCCATCCGAATCTGGACCTCCTAGAAGGATTTAAAGTGCCAAAATTTGACACTTTCGAAGGAACAGGGAATCCATTGGCGCACCTGAGAGCCTACTGTGACTAACTCATAGGAGTTGGCAGGAATGAAGCTTTGTTAATGCGGCTCGTTAGTCAAAGTTTAAGTGGGGAAGCATTGGAATGGTTTACCTCTCATGAGATAAAGCAATGGTCTAGTTGGAATGCACTAGCTAAGGATTTTGTCGAACGGTTCGCCTATAATGTGGAGATCGTTCCGGATCGCTATTCTTTGGAGAGAATTAAGCAGATATCCATTGAAAGCTATCATGAAATGCGTATAGGTGGAGGAAAGAGGCCGCCTGAGTTCGACCCACTATGTCTGAGAAGGAGATCGTTGAAGTGTTCATACGTATTCAAAAGCCAGAGTATTATGACAGGATAAAGTTGCTCATTGGATCAAAATATGCTGAGATAGTCAAGGTAATTGTGATTATTTGTTGTTTCTAACTATTAAATTTGTTAATTAACTTAATTAAATCCCCAAAAGATGAATCATATTCTTTATGTTAGTATACTTTAATAAAATTTCATTTTTATCAACTCTTGTACTTTTATTGAAAATTTTTACTTAATCTTCGATTAATTAAAAATAATTCCATGCTTTAATTGACTAAATGGGTCTAAATTATTATTTTTTAAGAGATTCAAAATAAAATTCTAATTAACCTAGATTTGCCGAAATTCTAATCGCTTGCAAATTAATTTGAATATTTCAATCAAGGTTCAATTTTCTTTAAAAAAAAATATTAAAAATTGTTCTTTTTAACTATCTTCTGAAAGTTAATCAAATATTGCAAATTATTTTTTTATGTCAAATCATTTTCTCAAAATTAGTCAAAGTCAATTTAGTCAAATCGCCGGTCAACCGCAAGTTAGTGGACATTTCGAGGGCCTAACACCTTCTCGGAATGTACATTTGAACTCAAACCCTTTTATTTTTAATTGATTTTATCTGTTTAAATCTTTTGAAATTTTATAAGCTTTTTCTTGATTTTTACTAAAAATTAAGTGGCGACTCTGTTCTTTTGAAAATTCGATTTCTCTTAAATCATAGGTTTAATTGATTTTTTAAAACTTAGTCATTCTTCTTTTATTTACCTTTTTCGAGTAAAACAAGGTGACCTTTTAAAATCATTTGAACTGCTACTCAAAGTCCATGGAGGATTGTTATAATTCCGACAGTAGTTGCATCTGTGTGGGGTAGCCTTTTAGTGAAGCCCATATCCACTCTCCATTGTGATTTATGATTACTCCCCCCAATGCCCCTAGGCCCTGGAGAGGTTCATATTGAGCCATTTATGTGGAGTTGGTATGTGCCCTATGGTGGGGTGTCCCATTTGACTTGAATGTGTTTTTCTTGATTTTTGTCATTATTATGTTGATAAGAAGGTGGTACTCAGTAGCACTAGCGATCACAAGGTTTGTTTTGATCATGTATTTATTCTCATTAAATACATTATCTTTCCTTCCTAGCCACATATGCCATAAGCTTAAGAGGATTACTAATTTTCCTGGTATTTACCTGTTGAAATGCTTATCCTTAAGGAATTTTTCGGCCTATTTTATGTTAGTTGCATTCATGTTTGAAAGATCTATCTCCATCCTGGGTTGTTCTAGAGGGAGAGTTCCTTGCTTTGGGGCAGTGGAAGAGGATGTGAGATATGTCTTCACTTTGATTCCCATAATAATGATATTATGGGTTGATGTTGATACCTATGTTGTGGAGGTAGCCATTGGTGGGTAATCTTTTATGCTGGAGGATCCACATGAAAGTTTTGATTTTATTGGGGATTTCTTGTTTTCAAATCCATCCAAACTCTTTTTGATTGATTTTCCCAAGCTCCTTATGCTTCTTGTCAAGTACGTAGTAGGTACTTTTTATAGAAAAAAAGGTCATCTTTGATAAGGCCCCAAGTAAGATCATCTTATTTCCCATTCAGGGGGGTGAAGTGATTATCTTGGATGATGTTAGTGATGCCTGGCAGGTTGAAAGATAGCACCCCTATTTTTCATTCTCTCTCTCACATCATTGATTCAGTATTACCTTATCCTCGTTTTGTTTAGGGGGACCATGAATGAGGTTTCTTATTGGATTTAGGTTTGGGATTTAGATATCTTCAAAGAACCTTATTGTTCTGACATTGTTGGCTATCCGTTTAGACCCTTTTTTGCAAGCATTCCAACCTCGCATTACACAGTTTCCATGTCCTTTAAACTACTTTTTGGTTTTTGTAGCTGGGATCTTGTTGTGGAAGTATTTAAAATACATTATCCTCGCCCAAATGGTTTAGGGTTTCTTGGATGCTTTCCAAGCCAGGGAGGCTTGCAACATTTTGTTTCTGGTTTCACTTTTTTTGCATGGTTATTATGTATTGTTTCATAATATATCGTATTGTATTATATTGTATCGTATTATAATGTTCATTACATAATGTCACATATTTATAATTTGAATGATAAACCTACAAGTAATTATAGGATACAGGATAGAACTACAATGAGAAAGTACGGTAAATAAAAAAATAGAATTACTAAATAATAAGTAAAGATAAAATGAGAAAAAAATATTAAGGTAACGATGCGATCTCACCAAATCGATCGTTAGACAAAATGAGTCTTTTCATTGTTACCTAACGATGAATTTAAACGATACTCCCTTTATTTCACAATAGTTGAATTGTTGGGGTGTTTCACACCCTTAAAGAAAAGAAGACCAGGACAATAAATGTAACATCCCGAGTAAAAATCATAAAATGACTCCCCGTATATTAATAGACATCTAGGGGTGACATAAGAAGTATAAGAGTCGAGGTCAAGAGGAAAGTTCCAAGGCAAAGGGGCCAAGCCAAAGCCAAAGGCCAAGGCTGCCCCTAGCTTGGAGCATACTGCCTCACCCTTCACCAGTGGGACAACAGATCGTGGTCCTCACCATAGCTCTTGAAGGTGGCTCGTGGACTTGCCTTGTCCATGGTAGAATGGCCACCCAATAACCTAGCTATTGCCTCAACTTCACGAAATGGACCACGAATTGTGGTCTTGACGATGGCTTGTCGAGCCCTTCGTGAAGATGACTTAGACAAGGTGGCTTGTGGCACAAAGTAGCCTAGCTATTGCCTTAAGGACCAAGAGAAGGACCATGGCTCGTGAAGCCCCTCGTGGGAATGCCTTGGGCAAGTTAGACTCATGCACCCTTTTCCTAGCTACTGCCCAACCTTCACGAGGGGGACCACGGATCGTGGTCCTCACCACGACTCGTAAAGGTCCCTCGTGGTGTCTGGGTGTGGTCACTTAGTAAGGGTCAAATAAGTAATTTCCTTTTGAAGTCCAATTAAAGTGGGGTCGTTTTGGGTATTTTTAGGGGTACTATATAAGTTGTTTTAAGTCCAAATACACCCAAAACAAGTCATTACACTCAAACACCCAAATCAAACCAAAACTTCATCTTCCTCACAATATTTCTCTCTCTAAAACTCAAAGAATAAGAAAGGTGGAATTGAAGCTAGGGTTTGGAGGATTCAAGGTTTCTACCTCAAATTTCTTGGAAATTCTTAAGCAAGGTATGGTGGCTTTTCATCTATGGGTAGTTTCCACCCATAGAGTCCCTTCAAAACTTGATTTCAAAGCTTCCAATTTCCCCAAAACCTAGGGTTTCAATCTAAGTCATGGGTTCTCTTTCAAAATGTTTTCAATTATTGATTTATGGTTGATTATGGTTGAATTGATGATTAATTGTTGATTTATGATAAAAATCCCCCCAAGAACCCATGAATCCCCCATATTACTAAATTGTGAATTCATGATGTCTGTTGATTGATTATAAAAGCATGTTAATTGATTATGTTTATGTTGAATGAGTTATTGAATCATTATATTCCCCTATCTAATGTAGAAATTCTAGATGTTTGGGTTGAGTTTGATTCATGGTCTTGAAGGGCAAATTATGTGGGTTTGTACATGTTGATGAGAATTGTGTATGAGTTTATGATTCACTTAGATGGTGAAGATCCTATGACTATTGTGTAAGTGTGGTATTGTTGCAAGATCATTCTCCCCATACCCTTACACATGACTATGCATAAAATGTCTATGAATATGATAATGTTGTGGTGTTGATTGAAAGGTTGTTCTCATGAACACTATGAATATGATATGAAAGGTTTACTCACATATTGATGATTCTAAGGTTGAAAGGACATTCTCACCTAATGGATCTATGAGCTATTATGATGCTATGTTGGTTTGATTGCCTAGTGCACTCTTTCATGAACGTGAACTTAAGTAAAGACTTAATATGAATTTTAAAGGGAATTATGCTTAGCACCTAGTGGATATGAATATGAGATGGAAGCTTTTACGTTAGAAAGTCCAGCTTCCCAAAGTAAGTTATCTCATGAGATGGAAACCTTTTACGTTAGAAAGTCCGGGTTTCTAGTAGCAATCTCCTTATCCCATAACTATGTGCCCACATAGGTCTTTAGCTAGTAGATCCACCTAAAAACTAATATATGAGTTCTACCTTAGGCAAGTAGGACACCTATTTTCGGTGTGGGGGGTAAGACACCAGATTCCATGTATCTCACATGGTCTATGTCGGTTAAGACTATATTTCCCTATATGATAAAAATATGAGTTATGACAAGAACATGAACAATAACTATGACTTCTTAAGAGGTACTACTAGGTATGAGTGGGGGTATGCGACACCATTTGTGCATTGCACAAGTAGGCTTTAAGAGTGGTTGTGGTAATGTTCTCTTATGCTATGAAAACTTATGAATTATGCATGTATGATATGTATTGTTGTTAAGAATGACTTTACTTGCTACAAGTTATGAATATGAATATTTCCTTGTCTATGAATGTTGAATAATGATGAGGTCAAGGTATGAGATGTATGATGTTGGTGACCTAAAGGTGGTACTTAGTATTAGGTAGGATTATGGGATCTTACCTATGCATTGCACAAGTATAGCCTTGGGTTGCTTATGATATGGTATGACTTATGTTTCTTCACAAATGTTCATGATGGCTTTTAAACTTGACAAATGCATGATTTGAACTAAATGTCCCTTTTAAGCATGTTTTAAGGATTTTTATGCATGGCTTCCATACTTAGTACATTTTTGTGCTAACCCATATTTTCTACATTTTTCTATAAATGTAGGTCCCGGTTGTTGAGGTTGCTTCTCTTTGATTGAAGGCTTGGATTGATTCTCTCCTTGCCTTGGTGAGTCCTCATGGTTCGAGGACAAGAGCTATTCTTCCTAGTTTCCTTTCGTATGTTCTACTTTGAGACTTTATTATAAAGGGCTATGACCCTATTGATTCTCGATTGTATTAGATGGTTTATGAAGATGATGTCTAGACTTCTATTTCAATTTTATGAAAAGATTTTGATTGTAAAAACGTTTTAATTCTGCATCATTTCTATTACTTATGTTTATGATTATGCTAAGGGCTTGTGTGAGACCCCTTTGGGGTCGAGTACGCCGTGTTACATCTAGGGGATACCCCTGGGTCGTGACAATAAATTAGACATTACTTTTCATTTTTGCCCTTATTAATTATTGTCAAATTAATCTTTAGAATAATTCAAGCAATTAAAGTTTCTTGAACTTATCACATAGAAAATCCAAATGAAAGATAAAAATGAAAGAATATTCTAAAAGTAGTCTTGAAGATTGAACAATTAAGTTAATTTGGAATATGGAAAATGTCTCAACAATTCATTTATTTGAAATAGAGGGAGTACGATACAATAGAATTTAAGTAACAATCAAAACAAACACTGTATTTAGACTAAGAGCCTATTTGACATTGCTGCTAAAAACTGCTTATTTTCAGAAGTCTTTTTTTTTAAAAAAAAATAGCTTTTTCGGAAAAATGGTTTTGAAAAAAAGCAATCTGTGTTTGGTTAATTCATTTGGAAAGTGTCTTTGATAAGTGGATTGTGGTTGACTATTTTTTTTTTAAAAATAAAATACTTTTGAGAATCAAATTACTAAAAAAGACACGTATCAATTCAATTCTAATATTAAAGATTATTTAAAATATCTATTATAAAATTTATAATTAAATTTTTATTTTTTAAATTAGAATATACATGTTCAAAATTTTGATCAATATTATACATAGATGAATAAAAAATAAATTAAATATTAATAAAATATTAACATGATGATTATATAATTTAAAATATCAAGCAAAATAAGTTTAAAAATCATTTCACAAATTAAATCACTACATACAAAAAACTCGTTAATAAATATATATATATAAGAGATATATTATTAAATATGTATATATAGGCTATAACAGAGATATTTTGGTCTTGAAATAAATAACTTTTTGGTTTTGCTCCTTATTTCTTTTTAGAAACAAAATTTTTTAGCTTCTCTTCAACAACCAAAAAAAATGCTTCTACTTCTATTTAAAAACATTTTCAGTGATTAGCCAAACACCATATTACTCAAAATAAGTGTTTTTGGTCTTCCAACAACAATGCCAAATATGCTATAACTAGAGTTGTCAATATGGCTAAGCCTAAACTGTGATTTAATAGGGTTGAAATAAGATTTTTGGAGCCCATTTACGAAAATTTTTTTATAGCCTAACCTGAATAAACTTGCTGATTTGTGGGTCTTGAGAAATATGGGTAGGGTAGACCCATGGGCTAAATAAAAATTAATTAAAAAAATAAAAATAAAATAGAGTATTAAAAATAACAAGAGTCCAAACTCAAAATCTATTTAAAGTTTCAAATATAAAAATTTAAATACAACTTATGTTTATAAAATATGTAATACATAAAATAAAAAATTTCCTAACATTCCTAGGAAATTACTACGTAGGCCGTACTCCTAGCCTATTTATTCACCATTTTATGGATGAAATATTGTCATTTTTTTGTGTTTTATTGTGATCATCGAAAACCAATTATGTTAGTATTTCTATTTAACTATTTATACTTTTACTTGAAATCAAACTTAATAAATATTATAAAGATAATTTTATTTATGGATATGATTAACAATAGTAATACTAACACCATATAATATTATCTTATTGATATTTATGATAATATTTTAAAAATAACTTAAATTAAAAAATATAAAGAAATATTTTTTTTAAAAATAGGCTAGACCGACATAGTCCACAGTCCACCTACTTGTGAGTTGAACTGACAACTTTTTAGGCCAAAAAATCAACCCGACCTAATTCGTCAAATTTCAAAGCCCGTATAAATTAACCCAAATTAAATAATGGGCCAATCCAATTTGACTGCTCTAGCTGAGTAGCTTAACAATAAAAATACAAATACAATACAATAATAAAGGGTATCTTTTGTTAATACGGTACTTCTCACAATTAAATAATATTTTACATCGCCTTCATTGGTTCTCTTTTATAGGTATGTAATCTTCTTCTTCTGTCTGCTCAGTGCTTTTGGTTCTTCGTTTAATCTTGCCTCTTGGTCGAATTTGTTTCTTTTTTTTTTGTGCATCTTCGGTATGTTTTCGTATTAGAGCGAACTGAATTTGGTTTTTTTTTGGGTGGCCTTGGGTTGAGCCGCCATTGTCAGTGAACTGGTTGAATTTAATCTTGAAGGGAGCATAAATTTTTAATTGAATGAATTCATCCTTATGCCAATGTAATCAGTGAATTGGTTGAATTAAATCTTGAAGGGAACATGAATTTTTAATTGAATGAATTCATCCTTATGCCAATGTAATCAGTGAATAGGTTGAATTAAATCTTGAAGGGAACGTGAGTTTTTAATTGAATGAATTCATCCTTATGCCAATGTAATCAGTGAATAGGTTGAATTTAATCTTGAAGGGAACATACATTTTTAATTGAATGAATTCATTCTTACGCCAATGTAATCAGAGAATTGGCTGAATTAAATCTTGAAGGGAACATGAATTTTTAATTGAATGAATTCATTCTTATGCCACTGTAATCAGTGAATTGGTTGAATTTAATCTTGAAGGAACATGAATTTTTAATTGAATGAAGAATTTTACCATAAAAAAATTCAGTTACTTCATGAAAGCTAAATTCTTGAATTTTTTCTTCAGGAAACTTCAAGAACATGATAAGAAAGCTGAAGCACTGGTTTAGTGGCTTTTAGGATTGATAGAATTTGTAGAGGAGGCAATTGATAGAATTTTCATCAAGCTATACTCAAGGTTGAAACATATTTTGATAACTCAGCCATGGTACCTTTTATTGAAGCCACATGCAATTCGGTTAGTGGGGAGATGCTGTGTGTGGATCCGTATGTATCATGTCTTCAGCCTGTAGAAAAACAACTTGTTTCGGAGGGTTTTGCACCAATCTCAGAGGATGTTCCAATGAGTGGTAGTGTTATGTTTAACTCAGTTCTGTCAAGCCAAGAACAACAACCAGCTATATCACCTAATGCTTTGTCAGTTTTACATCCCCCTAAAAATGAAATTTCCGGTACTTTGTCAATTACTAAGAGTGAGAGACTGAACTTTCAGTCTTCCAATAAGAAACATTCTAGAAAGAGGAAGCGACTTGAATGGAAGACCATCTCCCATGAAACTGAGCTCTGTCCTGATGCAGTTTCCGAGTGCAATGATAATTATATGTCGAACCATAGGTCCTTAGAGTCCTTGCAAGAACTTAAGGAACATTTGTCTTACTTAGGATGGAAAATTGAGCAAGCAAAGGATTACAACATCATTAGGACACGGTATGTGGCTCCTGATGGGAAGATATTTCAATCACTTCGTAAAGTTTGTAAGATGTTGGAAAAGTCAGAAACTTGGGTAGAAGGCCAAAAAACATCATATGATGGTTCATCTGATGATCTCAACCTTTCTACTTGCCTGGCAAAAGCACAGACATGCAGTGAGGTGTCTGAGCTGCAATATACTTCTCAAGAACCAATCGTTCCTCCTGAAATCTGCCCTGAAGCTGTAATTGACTATTGTTTACTGGGATCAACAGACAATCCTGCCTATAAGAAGTTGAACAGTGGGGAAAAGAAGTCTATGATCACGAAAGCTAAGAAACACCTCGCTGCAATAGGATGGAAATTTTCTTATTGTCAGAAAGGGGACAGGAGAGAACTGCGGTATTGTCCTCCTCATGGGAGGAAAAAATTCATCTCTCTTTGAACGGCATGCATATGGTGTATGCAGCAGTGGAAAGCTGAGGGACAGATGCCTGAATTATTTTCCCGGTCAAATGTTCTGGAATTTCAGGGGAATTTGGCACCTCAGAGGACCTCATGTAAGAAATTATCAATAGCGACATTTTCTGTCTTGCCACTTCCGAAAGAACCTGCTCAACTTAATAAAGTCACAGTTTGTGAAATCAGCAAAACAAGAAAGAAGAGTAACCACGCAGGTGGCTGGAATATGTTGAAAGAAGGAAAATCCAGATCTTCAAGAACAGTAGTAGATGGTACAGAATTTCAGTCTTCAGCTCGTCAGTTGCGATCAAGTAAAAGAGCTCGGCAGGCAATAGTTTCTTCTTCCTTGCATCATACACCTCGAACAGTTTTATCTTGGTTGATTGACAATAATGTGGTTCTGCCCCGTGCCAAAGTGCAGTATCGTGTGAAAAAAGATGGTCATCCAATGGCAGAAGGGTGGATCACTCGTGCAGGGATCAAATGCAAGTGCTGCCAAAAAGTTTATGGAATTAGCAATTTTGAGGTGCATGCTGGAAGCAGTTATCACAGACCTTCAGCAAATATATTTTTGGAAGATGGACGATCCCTTCTTGATTGTCAACTGCAGATGAAAGAAAAGAGTATTGTAAGAAACACGAGGAAGAGATCACCTTTGTTGAAGAAGCGCAGCCATCTGGGCACAAATGATAATGTGTGTTCTGTGTGCCATTACGGTGGTGAATTACTTCTGTGTGATGAATGCCCATCTTCCTTTCATACTGGTTGCCTTGGAATGAAGGTGTCTTTCTCTCTGTCGCTCTTATCGTACCTTTGTTTCTTTCTTCTCCCATCTCCAACCCAACAACAATTCTTGCACTATTTTAGTGTGTAAATTGTGTTACACCAAATTTGGTGTTATACTATTCATCAACACCAAATCTCTTTTTGATTATTTTATTATTATTTGTATTATATAAAACTTTTGAAAATATAAATGAAATAAAAAATAATAATTTAATATTGAAGAGAGGGAATAATATAAAGTGAATATTCTTTTTAGTGTAGTGGGTTGGAGCCGTTGGAGTTGGTTTATACTAAAATAGTGTTGGTGTTATGGGTTGCAGATGCCCTGTGATTCATATTGTCAATTACATTGGTTAGGCAGTGTGAGAGAGAGAGAGAGAGAGAGAGAGAGAGCATTTTGCATATTGGTTCTACACCTGTTTGATACCAACTGCATTCCATTGCTTAAACAGGAGGTTCCCGATGGCGAGTGGTTTTGCCCATCATGCTGTTGTGAAATGTGTGGCGAGAGCAGATTTGATAAAAACAAAGACCACTTTACAGACAGCAGTCTACTTATCTGTTGTCAGTGTGAGCACAAGTGTAAGAAGCCCTTTTGACCATTTTTTATGTTCCTACAGCAGCTTATACAGGATTATGTGGATGTTTGGCATTATTGATGTTGATCAATTATGTACAGATCATGCTCGGTGCGTGAGAGATAAGGGTCTTCAAAAGCTGGATTGTTATCCTGTAGGAAAATGGTTTTGCAATAAGAGATGTGAGCAGGTATTTGGATTCATGCCTAACACAGAATAGAAAGCATTTGCATCTTGAGTAGAGTGCACAGCTTCCATTTCTTGTCAATTGTCTCATTGAGAGGTTATTTTCAGTGTAGAATGCAGTTGACCGGTCGGATCTTAAAAGAATTTCTTATTGATTATTCCCATGTTATCAATCCTAGGGATATGTTAAATGAGTCTCCTCTTCTGTCTATTGAAGTTTACTTTTAAGAAACAGTTTGTCTAAGTCAACTTAATATCTGTTGCAGATATGTTTGGGTATCCACCAACTCATGGCAAAGCCAGTTATGGTGGGGATTGATAACCTCACTTGGACTTTATTGAAATACGTAAAACCTGATGATTTTGATTCGGATGCTGCTAAAGATGAGTTCGTCTTGGAGACTTATAGTAAACTTGGTGTCGCTTTGGATGTGATGCATGAGTGCTTTGAGCCTGTCGAAGAACCTTACACAAGGAGGGATCTTATGGAAGATGTTATCTTTAATAGATGGTAATATCCAGCTTTATAAATTCTTGAGTAACCTTTGTTGAATTTTGTGCAAATATTCTTGTTGAATTGCATAATTTATGGAAAACAAAGTTATGCATATCATATGACACTTTCATTGTTGACACTCTTTTATCAAAGGTTAGATTAGAGCTTCTACCATTCATGAACTTAATCAGCCTTGATTTTAGACTTGCCATAAATAGAAGTTGATAGTGCCTTTAGTACTTGTAACTATAGATAACATGGTACTCTGTGTAAAAAAACTGTAGATGACATGGTTTATCTCAACTTGAACACGTATTAGTTTCTAAGCTGCAGTACCTAGCTGATGTTTGAGTATGGTATTCGATTCTAACCAGATGTTTTGACAGCAAATTGTTGTGGGTTTACTTAGCAAGTGTAGTCTTTAACTCTCGAGTTGCTTAAACACTACTTTCAAAGACTTGTATCTATATGTTTTAATTATTTATGCTCTGAAAAGAGTTGTAATTCGAAATTGCAGGTCAGAGCTGAATCGCTTAAATTTTCAGGGTTTCTATACTGTGCTTCTGGAAAGAAATGATGAAGTGATTACAGTAGCGACTGTGAGGTATCCAACCATTATATATTAGTATATTATTCATTGAAGTAAACTTTTCTCAACCTATCATTTTAGTATAAATCTCTTTAGTATGAAAACTTAGTTGAATAATGTGACTGAATCTTAGATAGTAAGCTAACAATTTTCATGCTCATAGGATTTATGGAGAAAAGGTAGCTGAGGTTCCTCTCGTGGCAACAAGATTTCAGTACCGCAGACTTGGAATGTGTCGCATCTTAATGAATGAGCTTGAAAAGGTATGCAAATCTACTTTTTCTTTCATTTTCCTTCTTCAGGGAGCGGAAGGAAGAGTTGTTGCTAAGGATGTATCTAATGTCTGTTTTTAAAAGATCACCAATAATTACTTTATTAAGCAGGGATGTTCATGAAAGCTATAATTTATAGGAGATATCTTTGAATTTTATTTTTTAGTCATGTGTTTCTTTCATTCCATGGTTATATAATTAACATTTTCGAGGCTATGCATTTGAGTTGACTGTTTGGGGACATTGGCTTGCTCTCCTTATCGGAAGCATAAACATGCATTTTATAAGAGAAAAACCTTTGGACATGGTTATTTTGGTTCTCTAGATGTCATATTAAGCAGCAGTCTTAGGGCTTTTTTTTTTGGTTGGCTTCAATGCTCAGTTATGCTACATCGATGTCAAGTTATGGTTACCTATCAAAACAAAAGGACTTCAATTCTAGTTAAGAATAAGTGATTGTATGGTGCACATATATGGTTTTCTTTCTTTGTCGCTACGTACGTGGGATAATGATGAGCATGCTTTGACATAGATTGAATATGCTTGTCATCTGATCTGCTTGCCTTTCAACTAATGCAATTTTGTTATTCTTTCCAGAAACTAATGGAATTAGGAGTTGAGAGGCTAGTTTTGCCTGCTGCCCCCACCGTGCTAAACACATGGACCACTTCATTTGGTTTTACAATGGTGAAAGAATCTCAGAGGCTAAACTTCTTGAATTACACTTTCCTTGATTTCCAGGGTACAGTAATGTGTCAGAAACTCCTCCAGGATATCCCTCCAGAGGTATCAAGTGAATCAACAGGTATGTAAAACTCCTCATTTACTGTGGAGGGAGATGGAGATTTGATATGGATGGACTAAAACTTCATTTTTATCCAGAAGCTTATCAAACTCAACTTGACCACATAAAAAGCAAGGAGACTGTTGAGTTGGATGGAAACAGTGCGCTTTCTGAGGTCTTCCAAGCTGAGCAAATTGAAGGGAGTGAAATTGTGGATCAAGGATATGCAGAGTATGTTTCCCTTTTGTTTTCTCTGTTTTTTAAGGACTGAAGAAGGGAGTAATCAGAGAGATATAACATTCAAATTATGCAGAACGTAACATGAAAATTGTAATATGACTTTGATAACCTATTCAAGCTTGATAATTATGTCTTTAGGAGACCAATGACATGCAGAATATAGCTTTACCCCACAAATTATCAGGAGCATTAGAACTAATTAAGATGGGATTCATCATAAAAGAATTGGCAGAACTCCTTATGAGTTGTGGAAAGGTTATAAACCTAACTTGAAATATTTTAAGTCTGGGAGTGCCATGTTAAAGTTCTTTTCCCTAAACCTAAAAAAAGTAAAATAGGTTCTAAAACTGTTGATTGCATGCTTTTTAACTATGCTGAAGATAGAGATCTGCATATAGATTTCTTGTCTTAAAGAGTGATGCGCTTGATTGCAATACTATTATTGAGACAAAGAATGCTGAATTTTTTGAATATATTTTTTCATTGTGATACAATTTCTCATGCACCTGTTGAAATAAATAGCGAGTCTTTCTAATATTGAGGAACAGCGAAGGAGTAAAAGGTCTAGGAAAGAGTGTTTTTCTTATGAAAATGATTTTCAAACTGTTCTGGTTGACAATGAACCATCAAATTATTTTGAAGTTATATCTTCCTTTGATGCTAAATTTTGGAAAGAGGCAATGAAATTGAAATTGATTCAATAATGAAAACTAATACATGGATTTTGACAGATTCACCTCCTGGTGCAAAACCTATTGGTTGTAAATAAATTTTCAAAAAAGAAACTTATTCTTGATAGATCTATAGATACATATAAAGCTTGTTAAGTAGCAAAAGAATTTTCTCAAAAACAAAAAATTGATTATTTTGATACATTTACATCAATGACTAGAATCTCTTTTATTCGAATTTTAATTGCCTTAACATCAATTCACTAGCCTTTTCATTCATCTAATAGATGTAAAAACAACTTCTCAAATGGTGATTTAGAAGAAATTTATATGGTTCAACCTGAGGGATGTATTATTCTTGGACAAGAAAATTTAAGTTAGTAAATCAATTAAATCTCTTTCTGGCCTCAAACAAGCTCCTAAACAGTGATGTGGAAAATTTGATCAAGTCTTTCTAAAAGACAACTTTTCTTCTATTGAAGTGGATAAATGTGTTTATCCTCCTAAATTGGTAGACATTGATTATGTGATAATATGCCTATATGTTGATGACATGCTTATATTTGGTACAAGTTCAAATATTGTGAAAAGTACCAAACTATTTTTGTCTACTAATTTTGATATGAAAAATTTGGGTGAAGTAAATATGATATTCAGAGTTGAAGTTATAAGGAATGGATTTGATATAATGTTGTCACAAGAACGTTATGTGGAGAGGCTTCTTAAAAAGTTTAAATATTTAAGGTGACACCTGTGACCACTCCTTACAATTCTAACTCTCAATTGAAAAAGAATAATGGTGACCAGTGCTCAGTCTAAATATGCACAAATTATTTGGAGTTTGATGCACTTAATATTTTTTCTAGGCCTGATAGCCTATGCTGTGGTAGATTGAGTAGATATCCTCATAATCCAATATGGAGCATTGGTCTGCATTAATTAGATTGATGAAGTATCTGAGAGGAACCATGAATTATAGTATCCTGTATAGTGGATTTCCTTCAGCTTTAGAAGGGTATTATGATGCAAATTGGATCTCTAATTCTTTCTCAAAAAAAAAAGGATCTCTAATATAGATGAGATAAAATCCACTAGTGAATATGTGTTCACCTTAGTTGGTGGTGAAATATCATGGAAATTAGCTAAACAAACGATCATTGCTAGTTCAACTATTGAGTCAAAGTTTGTAGTTGTGGAGTTAGCTGGTTTCGAGGCCGAGTGACTAAGAAATTTCTGAGTGAATTTCCCTTTAATAAAGGATGTATTACATCATGTGTCTATGCACTGTGATTGTCAAGCCACAATTGCTATTGTGAAGAATAAATCTTATAATTACAGGAGCGCACACATGAAATTGAAACATAATGTCATAAAACAACTATTGAGAGATGGAATAATTTTCATTGATTATGTGAAGTCAACTGAATTCGGCCAATTCACTAACTAGACCTGTGGGAAGAAAATTAATTCTTCAAACCTCAAAAGTGATGGTATTTAAGGCCAATATGAATGTCAATAAATATGGTAACCCAACCTTTGTGATTGGAGGTTCCATGAAGTAGGTTCATATGGTTAATAACAAGTCGATATTAATGCACACTAATTTAGAGTGGTTGAACTGTTACTAATTGTGAGGGATGAGTTATAACTTTTAATGAATTTTAGTCCTTAAGGATGGTGTATTCAAAACAATATACATTTGACGAATTCACCTATATGTGAAGTGGAGCGAGGCTGCTCCTATGAGATTTTGGCCTAATTTCTAGAGCTCTCATGAATAACTAGGCACGCTCAGGGCCTATTGGCACAAAATCGTGTTGAACAACAAAATTACGGAGGTCTAAATGTGATTAATATAATCTCTGACTTACAATAAGAATTATTGGTTCATAGAAATATATTATTTCACCCGTAATTCTGTAAGTTAAATTTTATCGGTCTAAGTTTGGTTCATAGTTCAAAAGACACCAAAACCTATTGCATTAAGGCCATGCAAATCCAACAATCTTTTTGCTCTTTGATTTAGTACTTTTTCGTTGAAGAATCTTGAAATAGTGGGGGATTGTAATGATATTTCAATATTTTTAATGGGCAAATGGCCCACTAAGTGAAAAGGTGGCAAGAGAAATATCATTAGTCAAGCCAGTTCCCACCTAACATTACTGGAATGAAGGAATGAAAAACTGCATTATTACAGGAAAATAACTACTACTAACTATTGGATGACTAAGGAGTGATAACATATAATGGATAGGGGATTAGGAAGTTCAGCAAATGAACATCTTACTTATTGATCTATTTTTATTGTATAGGAATGTTGGTTGCAGAGGCTGTTTGTAGTCTTATATTAGGTTGTTCAGTCTTGATTGTCCTTTGGAACAGTGAACACGTTTAGGATCCAAATGCACACTTAGAATTTGATTGTGTTCTTGTCCTGTTTGTTGTGTTCAAACTCTGCAATTTCTTTCCTAGCTGATAAAAACTAAACTGTTTTACTACTTCTCAGTGCACCCGGAGGATGTGAAAGCAATGATACGGATGCTCCAACTCCTCTCATTACTATGGTACATTTCCTTTGCTCATAACATCTCAGCTGATTTTCTTTACTTAGATCCTCATGTTAAGTATTATCGTTTGTGGTCTTTGAACAGGCGAACCAACAAGCTCCTCTTGGTTGCCAGGATGAGACTAGTCTGCAATACCAAGCTGAAGTTACTGATAGTAAGGTTATAGAAAAAATAGGTGTTGTCTAATACTAATGTTACAAGCGGAGAAAAAAGATATCAGTCTGTGGATAATAAGCTAGTTTTGGAAGGAGTATCTAGTAAGCTGGTAAATTATTAGAAAAAGACAACACAACTATGGAATTTTTATGGCCAAATTATTTTTTCTCCGTTAACCTTATTTTTTCGTAGTTAAAGGAGAGAATTTAAGGGCTGTTACTCATGTATATTTTCATGTACAACTATCTCTAGGTAGCATTAGCTAATAAAGATGTTTTCTAATCCTGAAAGTACAAATGTATAGAATCACAGTCTACGGTTTGCAAAGTATTCAATGTCCAGAGCCAATTCATATATTAAAGCAGAATGTTTGAGAAATTTCCATGATGGGTTTCGTGGCCAGCAAATGAAAGAACATAGGGATGGTTGATGGCCATGGACAAGGGGATGCTTACTATTGGTATCTGATTCACCCACAGATAGAATGAAACAAAGGCAATTTGGTACAGTAGAGTCTTATAGTTATGCAAATGATTGAAAGAAACATTTTGCTTGATAAAACTTGATACGTCTTCATCTGCACTCTTGCAACATCTTCAATTCTCATGAGCTCTTGATGTGCATCTTCCCCTTAATAATAACTCATATGTTGATAATATTCCTTTTAAGCAAGAAGCTATAAGGCAAATATTCTCTTCAGTTGCTTTCCCCATATTTATCTTATTTTCTTTCTTAATTAATAGCTCCATAAAATTCATGTCTCTAAAATTGGCCTCCTCTCTTTATTTGTACTTGAGAATGATCATTCTTTTTCTCAACATATCAAACATGAGCTTATGTATATGGGTGTCATTTCCTCATATTACACTTTTCTGGCCTCTTCAACACTCACCCTTTGTGAGCATTTGGCAATCAAAAACCTTCTCCTTTGTCTAGATACCTCTTCATCGCACTTATATGTCCCATAATGATCAACACCCACATATGGCACCGTAACACCCTGTAGCTTATAGTACATGCACGACCAAGTTGATGTCGATAAAATTCATAATAATTTGAGCCTTTAAGGCTAAGAACACAAATGTAAAAAGGTTATCCCAAGAGATGAGTAAGTTTAGGAGTCAAACAAATGAGGCCAACCCAAGATGCATGTGATTCACGACTGTATGTGGTACATACGATCCATGCCTTGACATATGAATTAATACTACTATTTAAGGCCTACGTATTTGACATATCAATATGGTGTGGTTCACAACTGTGAAATAAAGATACCTTCGTACATCTCCAATATATATAAAAGCACCTCCATAAACAGTGGACATTACTAAGGACAAGCTCAACCACGATGGCTTTCATAGTCCATAAAGTTGATCTACGACTGTGAAGATAGATGTGCTTGAGGGAGAGATAAGGTGAAATTCTAAATAAGGAAACCTCCACAACTTATGGTGAGTATCACAGATATAGATGGCATTTCACGACCACTTTCATGATCGTGAATGGTTCTGTGAGTTTGAGGTGATGAAAAGTTTATATATTGATCAAAAGTCATGAGTTATGTATATCTATTTGAGCATAGTAGGGTCTGTACATTATGGAATAAGTAAATGGAGTAATATTCACCTTATTTTAGGGTCATATGATCATTTAGGTGATGGGGAAGAAGGGTTTGGTGATACACCTTGTTTATAGTATTTGATGAGCTTGGAACTTGTTGAGATAATTACTATATTTTCGGCATGGCCGTGCTTGTTATATAGCCCTTATATTTCTATTCGCTAAATATAGATATTGTAGCTTGGAGGGCAACTTTGGTATGTCATAAGGGATCAAATGAAGGAGTAAGCTATATAAAGCTGATTTAGTTTGGGGTGTATTTACTCATTTAAACACGACATTTTACCCATATTTT
Organism: Solanum verrucosum; assembly: GCF_900185275.1. Classification (NCBI taxonomy): domain Eukaryota; kingdom Viridiplantae; phylum Streptophyta; class Magnoliopsida; order Solanales; family Solanaceae; genus Solanum; species Solanum verrucosum. The sequence goes on along the minus strand of NW_026019930.1, from coordinate 4,423,884 downwards.
AGCCTAGTTCTAAGTATAATCTTGTGAAATTTTTGTGTTTATTAATGATATGCTGTGATGAACTAATGGATATGTTATGTTTAATTTCAGGCCAAAGATAGCAACAAAAGACCCATGTGATGGATAAAAAACATAAAGCAAAGTGATTTAGGCAAAAATGAAGGAAGATTGCTCCAGAAAGGATCATGAGATAAACCTCGCGCCGCACTTATCAAGAAACTAAACTTCAAAGACTCCACAAAAGGTGGACAAGTGCGAGATGAGCCTTGCACTGCGAGGCAGGGCTCCTCTCAATGCCCCTCACATTGCGACACTCTTGTCTTTTAGACTAGGTTTGACCCAGTCAACGCAGAGTCCAACTGGGATTAGGATTTCGATTCCCTATATATATCCCTATATATATATATATATATATATATATATATATATATATATATATATAAATTGATGATGGTTTTAAAGAGGAACAAATTCTTAGAATAGCTATTAGGACTTGAAATTAAATATTAGAAATTATTGTTTTTAGTTTCTAGGGTTTACTTCATAGTTTTAGACGATTATTGTGGAACTAACAAGATTAACTTGCAAGTGGTGCTTTAATCAAAGGTTTTCTTATTATCTCTTACATTCATATTTTTCAGTAGTTTAATTATTATAATTGTTATTGTACACTAGCTGAGTAGCTAGAGTTATGAAACTTAGGGTAGAGATGATGATAATGAATGCTTTACAGTAAAACAACCGTTTATAAAAGAGTGATTATTGTGTACTAAGTTCCTTTCATTCATGACATTTTCTCTAAAGTTGATTGGCAATAATTAATGTATTCTCACATGCTTGACCATAGAGGTATAAACTAGGAAAATTATTCATTAACATGGATTTGGTACTACCAACCACCATCTAATAACTTGAGATAGAGAGAAGATAGTTAACTTGAAAATTATGACAATATGAACAAATTAATTCGACACTCAAGTGATTGAGAATGACTTTGGGTGAGATTCTCTTAATTGAGTTGAGACGCTTTAAGAGACTTATAGATTAGTTGTGCACAATGAACACACTTGAATGACTGTATAGTAAAGAATTTTGGAGTTTTGATATCTAAGAACTTTAGCCCTAGTTTGTGAAACACCCGAAGGTTCCTAAGACCAGACATGACCTTGGAAACAAGAAGAACTGAAATGTTGCAGAAAAATGGGCTTGTACAGACCCATTCACAGATCGTGAAAGGAACCATGAGCCATGAAGGACCTGTGGACTTGAACTTAGAAATTGGAACTTTTGGAGGTAAGTTTCACAGATGGATTCACGGACTGTGAAAGACAAAACCCCCTAGGACTCAGGAATCTTGCCCTTCACGGACGCTTGTGTGGACTGTGGAGTGTTGTACGTCGTATAGGGGCTTCTGTATAAGTTAGCCCTCAGAACCCAGACTCCTCTACATTCATGGACACCTTCGCGAACCGTGAAGTGTTGAAATGTCCGTGGAGGGCTCCTGTAGAAGTTGTTCGACATTTATAAGTCAAGATTATTTTAGTCTTTTCCCACTGTTTTAATCCCTATACTATGTCATTTTGGCCTATTCTAAGTGGGTATAACTGATTCCTTAAGATCCTAACCTCTTGATTCCCTCTCATTCTCCCAAGTTATTGTTTCTTCTCTCCCAAGTTTCCTCTTAAGGCAAGAATACATGATTCAAGCTTCAATCCCCTTTTTCCAAGATTTAAGCTAGGGTTTCATTCAAGGTATGTTGGAACTTCATCAATGGGTTCGTTTTCACCCATTCAAGCTACAAGCCCCTTTTTCCAAGATTCAAGCTAGGGTTTCATTCAAGGTATGTTGGAACTTCATCGGTGGCAAGAGAAATATCATTAGTCAAGCTAGTTCCCACCTAACATTACTGGAATGAAAAACCGCACTATTACAAGAAAATAACTACTACTAAAAAGAAATAATTACTGTTGTAACTATTGGATGACTAAGGAGTGATAACATATAATGGATAAGGGATTGAGAAGTTCAGTAAATGAACATCTTACTTATTGATCTAGTTTTATTGTATAAGAATATTGGTTGCAGAGGCTGTTTGTAGTCTTATATTAGGTTGTTCAGTCTTGATTGTCCTTTGGAACAGTGAACACGTTTAGGATCCAAATGCACACTTAGAATTTGATTGTGTTCTTGTCCTGTTTGTTGTGTTCAAACTCTGCAATTTCTTTCCTAGCTGATAAAAACTAAACTGTTTTACTACTTCTCAGTGCACCCGGAGGATGTGAAAGCAATGATACGGATGCTCCAACTCCTCTCATTACTATGGTACATTTCCTTTGCTCATAACATCTCAGCTGATTTTCTTTACTTAGATCCTCATGTTAAGTATTATCGTTTGTGGTCTTTGAACAGGCGAACCAACAAGCTCCTCTTGGTTGCCAGGATGAGACTAGTCTGCAATACCAAGCTGAAGTTACTGATAGTAAGGTTATAGAAAAAATAGGTGTTGTCTAATACTAATGTTACAAGCGGAGAAAAAAGATATCAGTCTGTGGATAATAAGCTAGTTTTGGAAGGAGTATCTAGTAAGCTGGTAAATTATTAGAAAAAGACAACACAACTATGGAATTTTTATGGCCAAATTATTTTTTCTCCGTTAACCTTATTTTTTCGTAGTTAAAGGAGATAATTTAAGGGCTGTTACTCATGTATATTTTCATGTACTGCTATCTATGTTAGAAAATGAGATATTTCTAGATGTCTTTTGTTTAATTTTTATTTTCTTAAATATTATGTTAAGTATGTAAAGGAAAGGTAGTCCTTGTTTTATGGAATATGTTTTGTAAGAAAGTCAATAGTGGTTGGATATGTATGATCCTCTACTAACTTTGGAAAAACTTATGTAGATATATGTGTGTGTTTTTTAAAAGCTGAATATGAACGAAAATTTCCTCTGCTGAACCTTATCTCTTTTTTCTCTAAAAGTTTCAAATCCTAACAGTGGTATCAAGAGCCTTTCTTCTTGAGAGATCTGTGAAGGCAAGAAGGCTAAGGTTTTTTCTCATTCTAAGGTGAGAGCTGAGCAGCAGCAACATGGCATCCAACAGCTTCTTGGGTGCAGGCCCTCCATGTTTACAGGAGAAAATTATCACATATGGGTGATAAAGATGAAGGCTTATCTCAAAGCTCTTAGTCTATGGGAAACAATTGAAAGTGAAGATGATCCTCTTCCACTTGGACCAAATCCAACAGTTGCACAAATGAAGATTTATGAAGATGCGAAGTCAAGGAAACCCAAGGCTCTCACATGTCTTCATTCAACACTTTCAGATATGATTTTCACAAGAATAATGGCTTGTGAAACACCTAAAGAAGTATGGGAGAAGGTAAAAGAGGAGTTTGATGGAAGTGACAGAGTGAGGACTGTCAAACTCTTAACTCTCAAAAGAGAATTTGAGGTGTTAAGGATGAAAGAAGGAGATACTGTGAAAGAGTATTCTGCCAAACTTGTGGAGATTGTAAACAAAGTAAGGCTGTTTGGTGAAACCTTTCCAGATTTAAGGGTGGTGGAGAAGATGATGATAAGCTTACTTGCAAGGTTTGAGTCCAAGATTTCAGCAATAGAAGAATCTTGTGATTTGAAGACTTTATCTGTGGCAGAACTGATCAGCAAGTTGCAAGCCCAAGAACAAAGATCAAGTATAAGAGATGAAAAAGTAGCAGAAGTGGCATTTCAAGCACAACATAAAGGCAAACAACCTATGAAGGACAATAGAAGGATGGACGGAAATAAATTAGAAAAGGGAAAACCAAGGAAGGAATCTTCAAAGAGAGGGAAGTTTCCACCTTGCAGCCAGGTAGAATCAACCACAACAAAACCATGTGCAACAGGCAAAATTTGTTGAAAAGTCCGAAAATGAAGAAGAAATCTTGTTTATGGCTTCTCATGTAGAAAACACAGCCAATAAATCCTCATGGTTCATAGATAGTGGATGTACGAGTCATATGTCACACAATGAGTTCTTGTTTCAGACACTTGACAAGTCATTCAAAGCTAAAGTTAGGATGGAAAATGGTGAAATGGTTGATGCACATGGAAATGGTTCAGTTTCCTTTCAGACTATACAAGGTACAAAGTTTATACATGATGTGTTGTATGTTCCTTCTTTAGTATGTAACTTGTTAAGTGAGGCTCAAATGATGTCTAAAGGCTATTCCTTATTTTTTAAGGACAAACATTGTTTGATTTTTGACTTCGAAGATAGTTTGATTGTTAAAGTAAGAATGGTGGATAAAACTTTTCCTTTAGATGGGAGGTTTGATAGTGCAAATTTTGCAAGTAAGGATGAGTCATGGTTGTGGCACAAAAGATATGGTCATTTTAACTATGCCACTTTAAAGTCTATGTATGAAAAGGGCTTGACTAAGGATTTACCTAAGATTTCACTGTCTAAAGAAGTTTGTGAGTCATGTCAGATGGGTAAGGTACACATGAAATCATTTCCTAAAAGTGCTACCTGGAGGGCAACTGAAAAACTTGAACTAGTTCACACTGATGTGTGTGGACCTATGCAGGCATCATCTTTGGGACACAATAAATATTTTGTGCTCTTTATTGATGCTTAACAAGGATGACTTGGGTGTATTTTCTGAGTAACAAGTCTCAAGTATTTTTAGTTTTCAAGAAATTTAGAGCTTTTGCGGAAAGACAAAGTGGTTGTAAGCTAAAGGCTTTGATACAATGGTGGCGAATACACTTCAAATGAGTTCAATAAGTATTGTGAAGATATGGGGATTGATCACAAGTTGACAGTAAGCTATTCGCCCGAACAAAATGGAGTCTCGGAGAGGAAGAACAAAATAGTAGTTGAAATAGCAAGATGTTTGTTGCTGGAAAAGAAACTGCCACAAAGCTTTTGGGCGGAAGCTATTCATACTTCAGTGTATTTGTTAAATAGGCTGCCAACAAAAGCTGTGGATGAAAAGATTCCTATTGAGGCATGGAGTGGAATACAACCATCTGCCAAACATCTAAAAGTTTTTGGTTCGATATGCTATTCTCATGTTCCTTCTGTCAAAAGAAGCAAACTTGAACCAAAAGGTGAATTGGGGACCTTTATTGGTTATTCATCACAAGCCAAGGGTTATAGAGTTTTCAACTTGCAAACAAAAAGTATTTCAATCCGAAGAGATGTAGTCGTGTATGAGCATGCTTATTGGAACTGGGATAAGTTGCAGATTGAGAAAGATAATACAGTTTTTCAGAACTTGAGTCCGTTGCCTGAAATCAAATCATTTGGGTCTGAAACTCTGGAAGAAGACGAAGAATCAGATGGGGAATCCTCACTTGATTCGCCAATTTTGAAGACAAGGTCTCTTTCCGAGATATATGAAAGATGTAATATTGCAATCTCGGAACCAAATAGCTATCAAGAAGCATCAAGACATGAAGTTTGGATTGAAGCCATGAAGGAGGAGATTGGTATGATAGAAAATAATGATACTTGGAAGTTGGTTGATAAACCCAAAAACAGAAATGTGATGGGGTGAAGTGGGTTTATAGAACCAAACTTAATCTAGATACCTCAGTTTATAAATACAAAGCAAGTCTTGTTGTGGAAAGTTATGCGCAAGTTGCAGGTCTGGATTATGGGGACACGTTTGCACCTGTTGCACGACATGATACAATAAGGTTGCTATTTGCTTTGGCAACTCAATCAAATTGGAAGCTGTATCATTTGGATGTGAAGTCTGCATTCTTAAATGGATTGTTGTTGCAGGAGGAGATATATGTTGATCAACCAGAAGGCTTTCAAGTTGCAGGAAAGGATAAAGTCTACCGACTTCATAATGCATTGTATGGATTAAATCAGGCTCCTCGATCATGGTACAGTAAGATTGATGATCATCTCATTCATTGTGGCTTCAAGAGAAGTGAAAATGAAGCCACTTTATATGTGAAGAAGGCTAAAGGAGGAGATGTGTTTGTGGTGTCACTCTATGTTGATGATCTTCTGGTAACATGAAACAATAAAGCAATGGTGAATCAGTTCATGCAAGAAATGGAGACCAAGTTTGAAATGTCAGATTTGGGTGAAATGAGTTGCTTTCTGGGAATGGAGATTCATCAAGCTACTGCTGGAATCTTTATTTCTTCGAGAAAATATGCATGGGATATTCTTAAAAGGTTCAAGATGGAGAGGTGCAAGTCTGTACTGACTCCACTGGTTCACAATGAAAGGATTTCAAAGTTTGAAGGAGGTGACTGGGCTAATCCAACAGTTTATAGAAGCCTGATTGGTAGTTTGCTGTATTTGACAGCAACAAGACCCGATCTCATGTTCGCGATAAGTTTACTGTCGAGGTTTATGCAAGCTCCAAGTCAAGTTCATCTTGGTGTTGCTAAACGAATGTTGAGATATATCAAAGGAACTGCTGATTATGGTATTTTGTTTAAAAGGGAAGAGCAAGGGCAACTGATGGGTTATTCAGATAGTGATTAGGCAGGAAGCGTTGATGATATGAAAAACACTTCTGGATATGCTTTTACACTTGGTTTAGGCATGTTATCATGGAATTCAAAGAAGCAAGAGGTGGTAGCTCAATCTTCTGCAGAAGCAGAATACATCGCCGCTGCTGGTGCAACTAATCAGGCTCTATGGTTAAGAAAGATTCTACGTGATCTGGAGCAAAATGACATTGAAGCTACTGTCATTAAGGTTGACAACAAGTCAGCAATATCTATGGCCAAAAATCCAGTGCAACATAGTCGTAGCAAGCATATAAATGTGAAGTTTCACGCTATCAGGCAAGCAGAGAAGTATGGCGAAGTTCAAAATTATGTTATTTTCATATGCATGTCTCAAGTTATCAGTTTTTCATGAGATGTGATGCTTCCAAATGAAGTATCTCTCAGTAAGATATCATGATTTAGATGATTTCTATTAAAGTATCGTTCAAATTATATTTAGTTGTCATGATTTAGGAGCTACGCACCACTTCATCAAATAATCAGTATGATTCAGTAGGACAGTTTATTACTATTTCCAGTTTTAGACATGTTTCCATTAAGAATATACTTAGCACCGAGTGGAATTTTGGGATGAATGTTACCTTTTGGCATATGTGGACCTTTAGGTAGTAATTCCTAATCCCCAAAAGTACGTGCCCCCATAGGTTATATCTCAAACAGACATTAGCTAGTGGATCCACCGTAGCTCATATATCATGGTCATTACCTTGGTAAGTAGAACACTTCCTTTTCTGCGTGGGAGAAGTACACTGAACTCTATGTTGTAGCTCAGATAACTTATGTCAGTTATTAGTATCTCCCACATTATGATATGATTTTTGAGTTATTGCATGATCTTTTAACTATGTATTTTAGATCAGTATAAATTAGTTTACTTGGTCTTTGCTCACCATGTTCTACAGACATATCATGTTTTATGCATTTCCTCATACTTAGTACATTCCAAATACTGACTGCATACTATTCTGCCCATATTGTTTCATAAGATAGGTTCTGACATTCATCATCTATCTCACGATTATTATAGATTCAGTCAACATTAGAGCACCTTTGGTGAGGCCTCATTATCCTAGGACGACCTCTCTATCTTTGATTTCAGTCATTACTTTCAATTTTTAGATAGTTAAAGTGAGCTAGGGGTTTATCCTAGTCACTCATGTTAGTAGAGGTTTTTCAGACAATTAGTTAGATTTCTGCATTTGTGTTTTGTATCACATTCTTTCTTATGATATGTTAGACTATTTCAGACTTGATTCTGCCTTTTAGTTTATTTAGTCTATTCTATGCTTCTTAATGTCATTCCATGAGGTTAGCCTGAGGTCACTTGTGGCTCTAAGAACCGTGTCACATCTAGGGGATAATCTCAGGGCGTGACAATTTGTCTTCCTTATTGATTACAAATCTAAGTAATGAAAGTAGTTAATAGATTATAATCCAAACCCCCCAAATTTCCAATAATAGTTACTTTTGTGAATCTTAACAACAAATTATAAACAAACTATAGTACGCTCTCTACGAGATTCAACCTCAACCTAGATTGGTTAGTGTATTTTTAATAGACCACTCCAATCCCATAAAAGGTTGTAGTCTGAGCGACATCAAAAGTCTGGTGCCATTGCCGGGGAATGTATTTTAGAGTTTTATAATTTCTAGAAATTCATTAGGTGCTATTATTTTCCTTTTCATCATACACTGGTTGTTGTTTTCATCCATTGTTGGAGTTTCCATAGTTTATGCTTGATACTAGGAGTCAAGGATCTCCCTTGACTCCAATGGACCCAGAAATAGAGAGAACATTCAGGAAATGAAGGCTGAATTTTGCAATGAGTAATGAACACAACCACAGGTTGGTAGGTGATGATGCTTTCAGAATAGGCCATGCTGGGGCCAATAGACCTCTACCGCGAGTGGGAAATGCTAGTTTCAACTTCACCAAACACAATTTTGCATTTACAGGGTGTGAAGGTTTCATTTGGTGGTCTACCTCTTGAAGAATCGAATAAATGTGTTAAAGACTTTGTAGGGGTAAGTCTAGCTTACAACCTACCATGTATCTCTCAAAAAGGAATTAGACTTAAGCTGTTCCTATTCTCCTTGATTGGTGAAGCAACTACATGTGTTGGGGAGTTACTAGCCTGGGTGAAACTTACACGTGGATTCTTGGAGAGGTTGTTTCCTCCAAGTATGTGTATCTAGCTTAGGAATGAGATTAATAACCTCAAAAAGGTGGCAAGTGAAGAGCTACATGAAGCTTGGCTCAAATTAAAAAAAAAAAGGCAGTTTAGTGTCCGAATCACCAGCTATCAGATGAAGTGTTGCCAGAGATATTTTACAGATCACTAGATGCAGTGAAAAAAGTTCATGGACAACAATATTGTAGAGAGTTCACTAATAAACCACACTTATGAAGAGGTTAGTACTTTTCTTGACCAGATGAACAAGATGAACATGCCGTGATATGCTAGAGAAGCTGATGTAGTAGGCAGTGCATCAATCCAAAAGTCTTCAACTAAAGAGAGACTCAAAGAAGAGGCTAAATAGGAAAGAATGGCAAAGTTCATGACGCAAATTTAGTTATTGACTAGGCATGTGATGGATGCCTAAACATAAGGTGAATGTTGTACCTCTTAGTGATCAAGGGTACAACCACGAGGATGCGTACCATTATTATGAGCGGGAAGTTCACTATATTAATATTATATGGGTGGTTTCTATTTGAACTAAAATCGTTCTTACCAAGGACCTTTGAGGAAAGGACAATTGGATCAAGGTTGGAATAGAGACCATAACTCAGGCTGGAGAGATAGGAATCAAGGTAATTGAGACCAAGGCTTTAATCATAGGAGTACTAATCCATATGTGCCACTCAAAAGGGACATATGATCACCAACCAACCCTTAATAACCTTGTAACATCTAAAAGGAAAGACACTTTCTTGCATACTCAAGAAAGTGGAAAATACTGAAAACACTATGCAACAACTATGCAACATCATATAATTTATGGAAAATGTGGTAAACTCGCATGCTACATCTAACAAACAAATTGAGACTCAGCTGAGTCGAATCTCAATAGAGGTAAATAAAATGTAGAAGGGTACTCTTCCAAGTGATACAATCATAAATCCAAAAGCATATGGAGTTAATGTAAGTCAATGCATGACTGTCGCAACACAAGATCAAGATGTAGTCACATTTTACAAAGTGGTGAGTGAAGATCTGGAAGAAGAAGATATAAAAAAATAGTAAACAAGCATTATTGATGAACATGTAAGCAAAGATGAAGAGGTTGGAAAGATTGTGGACACTACACCTACTTTTGAGATACTTCACCAATTCTTTAGAAGTTGGAACATGATGAGGAAGAAGCTATCTTCAACAATTTTTTTGATCTCTTCAGAGGACTACACTTCAACATTCCGTTTATCAATGCATTGAGGGGAATGCTAAAGTATGCGAAGTATTTACAATAGATTTTTTTATGCAAGGAAGGGATTGGACAGAGTAAAAAACTAGCATTTATTGATGAGTGTTAGCCGATAGTAAGGAACCAGTTTCCCAAAAATCTTGATGATCTAGGGAGTTTTACATTCACTATACCAAGTGGTAAAAGGGAAGTTGGACTTGCACTATGTGACCTAGGAACAAGCTTGAACCTAGTATTATTGTCTGTGTTCAAAGCTTTTGGACTTGGGAAACAACATCCTACTAATAACACTTTGGTATTGGCAAACATATCCACTTGGCAGTAGATTGTATTATTGAGGATATGCTCATCAGAGTAAGGATATTCATCATTTCCACGAACTTTATATTCTAGACTTTGAAGCAGATGCTAGGATGCCAATCATTCTAGGACGTCCCTTCTTAGATATTAAGCGAGAACTAATCAATGTAAATGAAGGAAAGATGACTATGAGAGTCTACAACAAAGAGATGACTTTCACAATCTGCAAAGCATCTTCAAAACATCCCACTATGGGAATCTATGTTTGATTACAACAATAGATGCAAAATCTAAAAGACCCAAGACACCATTGCTTTATTTGCAAGATTCAATTAAAAGAAATCTCAAGAGTCAAGGGCTATTTTTCAATTGAGAGCGATCCTCTCCAACACTTGAGAAATTTTATGAGAGTTTGTGCTAATCATAAGAGTGCATTACTATCTGATAAACTGTGAAAACTTAACATGTTTGTGTACTCTCTTACAGGTGAAACAAACACATGGTTCAAAGCACTGATACCAGATGAGATTGACTCCTAGACAAAAAACTAGTTTATATTTTCATCCACGAGTGGAGTTTAGTATCTGGAAGAATGCAAGCTATCAATAGTATCTTATACTTCAAGCAACTAGAAGATGACCTACTACCGGATGCATGGGTAAGACTTTAGATACTGTGGAAGTAATATAATCATGGGTTGCATGACTCAACTATTCTAGATGCTTTCTGGACATCACTTTGTTCTGTAAATTAAGAGCTTGCAATGCGAGTGACTAGAGAGAGACTTAATAACATGTCATAGGAGAAGGTTATAAAAGTGCTAAATGATGTAATCAGACATGTGCATGAGTGAAATACCACGTTGTGAGGAACCATATGTCCATGAACCAATAGATTAAGTTAAGTTTCACCGTGTTGTGATGCTAAATCAAGTGCTGCTCGGGAGGTAATTCAAGAATCGTAATAAAGTAGGACAAAAAAATAAAAATACAAAAATATGAGTTTTTCCATGAAAAAAAATAAGGCACTTTCTAGGAGGAAACCAACCCTACTAAAGCTATATTGAGCGATCTTCCAGGTTTTGAGGAAGTATGAAAAAAAGGAAAAATGCATGGAAGCAAAGCAATGTTGAAAATATATATTAATTTAGGTAAACACACTAGCCTCGTGCCATGAACCCTATGTCATTGCACAAAGGCTCGTGTTGCGACTGTCTCTAGACTAAAGTTTAGACACTACACAAGATAGGGGAGACTCATATTGGGCCTTGTGGCAGCACCCACAGGGTCCCTAATGGACCCTGCACCATGCCCGACGCGGGTTCGTGAATTTTCACTTAAAATTTGAGTCAACCTGCTACAAAATTCCTATTTTAAATCCCAAATCAAATATTTTCATCTTTTTCTTTCCCTTGCGGTGCAAAACTTGATTTTCTCCCTAGAACCTGGCAAGGCACATCCATATTTCATAATTTTCCTTCTTCAATTTCTTACAAGCATCAAGATATGAATTTTATTACTCGTTGAAAATTACTTAATGTTTCAAGGTTTGTTTGCCTAAACCCTACAATTCTTTCCCAGCCCTTTAAATTATTTTCAATTAACATTGGGCATGTGATTTTTTAAAAATCTTAAATCAATAGGGTTTTCCTTGAGCTTTATTAGGTATTGAAGAAAACACTTGCATATTGCCTAGAAAATATTAAATTAGGATAGCCGTTAAGACTTAAATTAAGAAAATCGTTGATTTTCTGAAAAGGTTAGTAAAAATTCAATGCATCACTACAAAAATGGTTACTAGTGATTACTCAAATACAGTTAGGGAATTTTCAGTACCTAGCTAACTATAAAACTAACACCATGCTAGCAATCTTAATGTGGGGTAATCCTTTGAACTTTACTTTGTTACCTAACTAAACTAGAAATCTGAAAATTCATTGGGTTATTTCTCAGGTACAATGAAGTCACACCATAGTGAAGGTAATGAAAAAGCTGGGCCTTTATGAAGGAATCCCAAAAGAACAAAGACATGACAACCCTTTCGATCTAACCCACTTGGTCCATGTGCACCCTCATAAATATATCTAGTACTGTAGTAGATATATTTAGGAGGCTGAAAGCAAGGAGTTGACTAGGAGGGGTAATTAGGATTGGGCATAATTTGGTTCAAACTGAAAAAAATGACCAAGCTGATTTTTTTTTTTAAAATTTTGGTTTCTATTTTTCGGTTTAATTGGTCGATTTGAATTTTAAATTTTAAGATTTCGATAATTCAACTCGGTTTTCGATTTTTAATAAAAAAAATCCATTTAACCAAAAAAACCAATTTTCTGTAATTTGTAACTTTTTCATTTTCCTCATACCAATTCCTTCATGTCCAACAAACCCATGTAGGTAACCAAAACTAAATGTGCTTTTTACCGAAGTCAAGACCAATGATATCATCATTTAATTTGCGATATCTAAATTAGAGGACTATGTATTTGAGCTGAAAATATCATGACCCAAAAATGGGCGTGATGACACTCGTCTTATCCCACCAAGACAAGTTAGCCTAAAATCCATAACATAACTATAATTGTGGAAATAAAACAATGATAAAAGTCTAACACCATAATATAATGCAGAAACTATAATAAACTTAAACAAACTCTCAAAACCTGGTTGTCACGTATACAAGCCTCTTATGTGTTACAATAGAATGAAGGAAAAATAAGTCTCAATGTCATTGTTTCTGAGCAGAACAAGAACATAATAAAGGAACAAGAGGGTCCACTAAGATAACAAACAACTATCTCTCAAGTATCCACAGTAAAGCTTTGGACAAGATATAGATGAAGGATAATCATGAGAATGCGGGCTCGTAATCTACACAAGTATAGATGCAAGAGGCGAGTACCAAACAACATGGTACTTAACAAGTACACAACTAACTCATTGTAAAGCATTATTGAACACAAATACTCTAATCACTCCTTATGATCCTCCTTAACTACAACCTGCAATAATAAACAACCTAGCCTAAGCAATTCTCACTCCACATAACAAAGCACATAATGAAGTGCAATGCAGCGATGTGCAATATCATATAGAGTGATGCATGTCTGTCCTAACAATACACATCCGCTGTCTCTTAGTCTGGGACCCATGTGGGATTTCTTAGTCTATGCATCTGCCAAGGGCGTGTGGCCCGTTTCTTATTTCCTCTCATCCTCACCAATATCATCACCACAATAGTATAATAGCAATGCAAACATAATAGTACAATGATCAAATATGAGGATGGTAATTCAACACCAATTTCCAAAACAGTTAATCAAGGCATATCATTAAGTGATCTCATTCGGCCAATTGCCCACAACACAATCAAGTCAGACAAATCAACAAGATTCTTGTTTTAACCCAAGTTGTTTATCAAGTTCACATCATCAATTTACAATAAGTAATTCTTACATGAATCCCTTCACCAATTCCCACTACTCACAATCATTCAATAGCATACAAGGTTCAATAAACTCAAAGAAAAATCAAGAAGTCCACCTGCCTTAATTAATCAAACAATCACTCTGGGACCTAAGCTTTCTCCCTTATTTGATTCTCCAAAGCAATGTAATCTAATCAAATAAGTAATCACAATAAAATTTCAAATCTAACAACTCCCTTATCAAGAATTTTGGAAAATGGGGTCAGACCAACCTAAAAAAATGATTATGAAAATGGAGGGTAAATCTGCAAAACTATATAAAATGCGTTACCCAAAGAATTTGGAAGCCATCAGTGAAAATGATTTTGAAAATATTGTTGAACTCAACCCATAATCACCATTTTTGTAAAACTTGAAGTTCTTGAAAACCTTTCAAAATTTGTCATTCAATGTCCCAAATTTGATGTTTAAAATTGATAAAAATTAAGGTCAAAATCACTTACCCAAATGATCTATCTTGAAAACACTCTTTGAAATTGCCTACCTAGGGTTTCTATAGAACTAAAAATGGGATAAAATAGGGGAAGAACCTTGATTTCAGAAAACATAACACTGCCACGTGTCCTTCACAAACGCGGACCCCTATCCGAGAATGCGGTCCGACATACAACTCCTTTCTAAAACATGGCCATCCATCTATGAACGAGGAGGCCAAAAGCTTAACCCTCCGCGAATGCGAGTGCTTTCACGCGAACACGGAGGCCACAAATCAAGGCTTTCTATGAATATAGTCGAGCTCCGCAAACATGGGGGACACCAGACCTCATTACAGAAATCAACAAATACCTAAATCTCTAAAAGGACCCTGGATATTCGTATGGGATCCTGAACACATAAACCAAATATGCTACTCAATTAAATTCGATGTTCCAGACTAAATAGAATCACCAAAATATGAATTTGAGTTCTTCTTTACTTGAAACTCGTGAAGTCACAATAAACTAATATAACGCTAAAAAAGACCAAACTGTCCTCAGAACCTCTGTAAAATCAACCAAAACCTATTTTAGGCCTAAAATCATCCCCCAAAGCCAATCAATCCATTAGAAATCCAATCGGAGTATCTGAACTCCAAATATTGACCAAAGTCATTCCAAAGACTGAAATCACATCAACTTTCAACTTAAGACCTCAAATCCAAGAAACAACTCTGAATTTGAAAATGAAGGCTCTCCAAGGCCAAATTCTACAATCTGGAGCTGATAGAACTAACGAAAATTGATTCTGAGATTTTAAACTCTGGTTGATACCAAAAACCACTTTTCACCTATTTAAGCCTTTCAAAACTCAAAACTTAAAATTTCTAAATAAAATATAACTTTTCCTTCTAATTTCAAAACCAACTCCACACATTGATCAGAAATAAATCAGGAAAACTATCGAAAGGGGTAAAAATTGTAATTTTACAATTTTTTTTTCTAAAAATGACCTCGATTTTAATTTTTTTCTTTAAAAATTGTATTCCATTCATGATCCAATAAATATTTCTGAACTGTTTTACTAGCATTATGATCTTTTGGATCAAAAGAAATACACATAGCTGCTATTACATGTTTGTAGAATTTGACGTCTTTAGAGATGTAGGGTGATTTACAAGAATGGTCGTGGAAACCAATAATACTTTAGCTGCTTTGTTTAAATTTATCTAGTTTTAGTTGCATCTCTTAAAGAATTTTTTCATTTCATTTTTTTTGTTTTTTTTCTCTTTTTATATTTTCATAATCTTTAGATTTCAAAATTTTCTACTATGATAAGTGCAAATCAAAAAATGGAATAGAAAGAAACCAAACAAATAGAAGTAATTTCATTTCAGTTTTGATATTTACATTTACTAAACCGAAGACCAAAAAATTGAACTGAACTTCTCAAAATGAACCGAACCGACTGAATGGCCATCCCTAGGTATAATGAAGCAAGATCTCATCCCGATAAGAGGTTCAACATGACTACCCAGTTTCCTAATATCCTTTATAGAATCCATGAATTAGGGATGAAATTTATTTTTGATAACCCCGACGAGTAGAATTTGAATAAGGTAAGAGAATTTTTTGCCAACTAGAGCCCAAGGATTCAAAGCAATCAAGTACCTATCTGAGGCCGAACCATCATGTTCACTGTTGGTGCCTTGTGTGAACTTTTGAATGCACATATGGAGGAAACAAATTCATGAGATACATTGATCACAAATCCTCCATAGAGAGATATTTGTCACACACTATGTGGCGTGACATCCACGGTAAGGTGGAAATGCCATCAGTGAAGGGTACACTTCATACTTTACCTTTTCCCCACTTGAATAGGAAAGATAGAGTGCAGTTACGCATTGTTTGCAGTTGTCTCCTTCCTTAGACACACATGATACACATCACCTGAGATAGGGTGTTTTTGATGTATGCTTTGATGGATAGGATTCCGATTAGTGTAGAGGCAGTTCTAAAAATAATGATGAGGAGTGCAAGGGTTAAAAGGGATTTAATTTGGCTTGGGCAGTCTTATATGGTATTAAGGAGGAAAATAGAGATATTTAGCACGAGCGATTCTTACTTTAGACGAGGAAAATCCCCAGAAAGATAATTATCATAATCATACGTACGATGTAGTTGTAATATGACTAAGCTATAGAGGACCCCTTACTGAGCCAAAAATAGAGTAGATCTATCATGGTTATCCACTTTGTGCTACTGCTCAAAGATATGCTGCATTAGACTAGATTTTGAGAATCTGCTAGATGATGATGTTCCCATTGAGGAGAAGTGTATATAGGGAGACTTGAATGAGGAGTTTAGTGAAGAAGAATAGAAGGTCTCAGCATAGAAAATGAGTAGACAGGGAGTAATTTCTTCCCTTACTCGACTTTTGTTTTGTCTTGATTTGAATATTGAGGATAGTGCAATATTTTCTTTGGTATTGCAATTTTATATATGTCATAGGGGATATTACTCTCGCATTTTCTTGTTGTTTTCATTATCGAGTTGTACTATTTTTTGATATTCTACGAATGTTTGCATTCGGTCATGTTTTGTCTAAAGTTGTGATGGTCAGGTTTCTATGATTAGATATTTTTTTGCTAAAACATGATATTTCAAATTATTTTTAAGTTGTTTGTTATGTTGTTATATTATTCTTATTTAATCTTTATTTGTTTTAGTTGTTTGTGTTCTCGACTTTTGTTTTTGATACTTTTTTTGAGGATAGTCTGTAACACCCTTAAATACTAACCAAGAGTCGCATGTCGATTTACCGTTGCTTAATTACTAGAATATGTTTTAGTCTCATTTTGGGAACTTGAAGTGTTGTGATAATTGCCTACTTGCTTAGCATAAATTCTTATCGTAATTTAAGGATTTGTGATGGGGTGTTTATGTAATATTCTAATTAGAATTATGTTTAACTTTAAGAGGAGAT
This sequence comes from Solanum verrucosum, assembly GCF_900185275.1. Lineage (NCBI taxonomy): Eukaryota > Viridiplantae > Streptophyta > Magnoliopsida > Solanales > Solanaceae > Solanum > Solanum verrucosum. The sequence goes on along the minus strand of NW_026019930.1, from coordinate 4,406,741 downwards.
GAGGGATATACATATAGGTATATATGTATGCTTTTTGGGCGGCCAACTTTTTGTTTGGGCAGCCCCTTTTGGTGACATCTGTACAGGTGATAAGTATCACCTTTGTAACTATATATTTTCACACCTCCTATAATTAATTTCGTTTTCCTCAAGTCTGAGAACATTAGAACCTTAGCTTAGCATATTGTTCTTCAAAATCACAAGACAAACTTTGCCCTTTTGGCTGGAATTCAAGAACACACACTTCTTTTTGGTAAGTGACGAAATTTGTTTCTGAGCTAGGTAGTGTTTGGTATTTTATGCATATCTCTCGCTCTAGAACTTAGTTTACAGTGAGTAAATATGATTTGGAAAGCTAATTCGTAGACCTACAACCTTTATGTTTATGTCAAACTCTGCTTCAGCTGTTATGGATTCGAAATATGGGACGCAACATAGGACAAGTTCTGTCCAGATTTTGGAATTTCAAATTCTGTATGAACGGCTGTTAGTGTTTTGACTATATCTTGTTGTACAGAATACATTTTGCGGTAATTATTGTTTGTTTGAAACCCTAAGAGATGTATCTACATATTTCATGAAGGTTATAAAGTCTAGTTTTGCTGTTTTCCGTTTCAAATCTAAGTTGCGACAGGAGGTACTAGGCTGGCCAGAATCACTGTTTTGGGAGCATTGTTGTGTTTGTGCAGACTAATTTTGCTTGTGATGATGATCCTATTTTACATCAATGTTATTGAGCTGCTAGGGATTAAAGAAGTTGTTTAATTGTATTTTAAAGGTTGTATATACTCGTGAACAAGTTGAGGACCTTGATACATTGGTTGGACTGTTTCTTTGTTAAAGCACTGAGGTTTGTGTATAAACTTGTACTTGCACTCTTTTAACCTCTAGTATATCTGAAATTGGATCTTGGTACCTTGGTTACCTCTTGTCACTTTGCATTGTTGTGTTGGTATCCTTTGAGGCGTTAAAGACGCTTGTGTAACTTGCCCACTTGTATGGATTGTTTGATCACCTGGCACCCTTGTTGGGACCTTGTCCTTCTTGTGGCTGTGACTTTGTCACTATTGGCATGCCTCTTGATTCAGATCATTTGCCATCTTGACTCTGGATTTTTAGTTCGTCTTAAGTATGGATGTTGTCCATTTTAAGTACGAATTAGAAAGCCATTTTTAATATGGTTCTTGGTTCTCTTGATTATTGGGCTTTGACCCTTCTTGATATAGGGCGTCGACCCTTCTTGATACTTGCTTGTGCTTGGTGTGAGGACATGATGTACATATTGGGCGAGCCTTGTTGTTGAATATCTTGGAAAATGATGCTATGAACGTTCTTGACATTTGGGTCTTTAAATATCGAACTTGATATTCTTTATATATATTGTTTACTTGATTTATTAATTATGTTCAATTATG